>NW_003302555.1:3907036-4230966 GCF_000004255.2 Arabidopsis lyrata subsp. lyrata | reverse complement strand
GCAAGATCTCGCCGCCTCTCCTCCTCCGTCGTTTCTATTCAACAACAACCTTCGATCCTCCATCGTCCTCTGACGACGAGACCCCTTCCGATCCCTCTTTTCCCCGGTTTAACTCAGAGATCTTGGATTCGTCCCCAGAGAATGAAGAGTACGAAGATCTTACTATCACTCAGGCAACTCCATTAGTAAGCCCATCGATTCATCCTATTGGTAGATATACCGTAGCAGATGTAGCTGAGAGAGTGGGTCCGTCTGTGGTCCGAGTCGTTGTTCCGAGTAGTGATAAGCGGAAGAAGAGTCAGGGCTCCGGCTTCTTCATAGATCGTAAGAGAGTTCTCACTTGCGCTCATGTGGTTGTCGACACTGACGAAGAGGGAGAGATTCTTTCATATCCAGATAAGGTAATTTCAAGACTTATTTTTATTCGACACACTAGATTAAATCAGATATGAATATTGGGGAATATATATTTTATCACATTCTTAGATCTAGAAACTTATTTTCACTATACCCTCTTTATTTTAGCTTGTGCGAATATTTATTTTGCTAAATGGTATAACACTAAGATTCACTGTTTCGAGTTAAATAACTCGTAATTTCTGAATTAACATATCAAGTGTTTTTACAATATTTTTTGTTGGATCACTATTATATTAATTGCCATTCTATAATAACAGGTAGTGTTAAAAACTCATAATGGAAATTTTGTTGATGCTAAACTACTGACACATACTGTATCACTACATTACGATATTGCCGTGCTTGAAATTACGAGCGAAGAAACATTTCAACCCGTGATGTTCGGGAATTCAAGACAAGTGCTTCTAGGAGGGTGGGTTATTGCTTTCGGTTCTCCGAACTATATGGATAGGACACTCTCCCTTGGAACTATCAAGTAAGTTCTCAATTTAAAAGCTATTGTCATTCTTTTAATGATTTATTTCCCATTATTCTCATTTTGTTTTCTTATTCTTTTGGTTTCTGATAGCTGTATTGACAGAACCGATGTTGAATTGCGCTTGCCTAAGCATAAGAGAATCTTCTATTTTCAGTGTGACTGTATGCTTAATGTGGTAATCTAATTATTTAATAGACATTTGTATAATCTTCACTTAAAAGACTCGTTTAATATATTTTGACTTTCTTGCAGGGAAATATGGGAGGTCCACTAGTGGACCTAGAGGGTAATGTCATTGCTCTAATCTCCATGGCCTTTGTCGGAGGTATTGGAATATCAGTTCCTATTCACACCGTCCGCAAATTTCTAAAAGATAAATTTTGAAAAATAGTACATAATGCGATACTAAGTAATATATTGTTTGTTTTGAACGAGTTTTATGTCCCTTTGGATTTTTTCTATAAGTAGTCAATTTGCTTGAATATTCTATTTGCCTAGAAACAAATACTTTTATTCTTTAGATATAAATAACACTTTAACAATCACAGATACATAAAACTTTATAATTTCGATGGTACAAACAGTTTAAGGATGGCAAGATTTTCATACATACAAGGAAAAGGAAAACAAGTTTCTAGGATTTCTTACTATGAAGTAACTATCATAGATACATGAAACTTAATAAAGATCCACATGAGCAAACATAGTCCAATTTTATTCCCAAAAACCGGAATTAAAAGCACACACGAAGAAAGACGATCTAAAATAGAATTTTCTTCCCATTGCATATAGTATTTAAAGTTGTTTCTTTCAGTAGCAACTGAATCTTAAACATTTTAAGATCCATTATACCACAAAAATCAAATCAGTAGAACTCGAAAAATACGAGCCTGATGCCGATATATGACTTGCCGTTTTGCCATTACCATAAACCCAAGTTTATTTGTCTCCTCCTCTCTTCTCATGGCCAAGCTAAACAAACTGTTGGGGAGATTTTCCAAAATGAGGTTCCTCTCTCTCTTTCCTTGAATGGCTTTGTCTGCATTTGCTGCCGGTTTCATTCCCTTGAAGGTTGAAGGTTTTTATTTTATTTTAAATGAATTATTTGGTTGAAGGGTTTAAATTAAGAGATTTGTGGGCGAAATCGCTATCTAAGAAGCTAATATATGTAGAGAGGTGGAGGCTGATTTTATTTTTGAAGGTGGAGGAGATAACTATTAGATAATAACATCACATTTTATGTTTGGTCCTAGTCATATATATGAAAGGAGGCTATCTCTCTCCATCCTTCCGCCACGTCAGCATTTTTGGCTCTTCTGGAGATGACGCATCAGCTTTTATTCGTCCAATCAAAACATTTCATTAATACACATCAGCTTCTAACTATAAGTGTCAAATGGAATAAAGAAAATAGCCCATAACGGATGGACCATATGTGTGTTATAATCTATTAGAGTGCAATATTTATGGGTCGAGCCCATTTCATTGATGACTTAATGCTTTTAAACCCAACAAATATTCTAAGTTCCCACAAGACTTTAACAAAATAGATCTCTCCCACTCTCTGCTCGATCATTCAATATAAAAGAAGAAAAATCTCAAGGCAAATTTCTCAACTTCGTAAATTTCATCCTTCATAGTCTCCCTTTCTGTACATCATCTTTCTTTAGAACAAATGTTTTTTACGTTCTAACTGCCAGAATGGAGGCCACTATAGAAGTTACACAAAAACATATTCACACTCACAGCTTATGGAATTACAAACTTTCACTACTATAAACTCTATAAATACTCAAACAGACATTGTTTATACCGGATTATATGTGTTTCAGACAACATTAGTAAATGTTTACCAAGGTGCAAGGAACATAAAGACGATACATAACCACCATCATGTACAACATACACGAGAATTACAAAATGAAAACATCAGATACAACTCAAGTTGACAATATCGATATACACAACATTGAATAGCTACTCACCTGAATTATCACTGAGGTCACATATATTCTGTAGCGTCATTTTTAGTATCGTTTCATACTCCCTTTTAACTTTTCCTATCAATTGAAACAATATAAAGGTAAATCAGTTTTCTAATTTCTACTCAAACCCAAAGTCACCCGCGGCGACTGTAAAGGGTGATATCACCGATCTGGTTTACGGCACTCTCCAAATAAACTCATATCGTCCGGGATAATAAGATTTGTTTTCTTTCACAATCAAAACAAATTCAATAGCTATAACTGCACTTATTCTAAAGAGAGGCTATTGTGGAAATATCATTCCAAATTTTTGTCATTTTCATAAATATTTCACTGTAATGCCATTACCAATATTAATCGTTGTATGTCAAGATGTTTGCATGGCTTCAAACATCTTTTGAAGTAGGCTCCTTTGATCACAAGACTGGCTTCAAAAAATTGTTAACACATCTACCGCGGTTACTTGCCTTTCCTCCTACCGCCTCGTTTCTTCTTTCTTTAATTCTTTTTGCCTCTTTTCTACTGTCTTTTACTTTCCTTGCCTCCTCCAATTTCTCCTCCGATCTTGATCTTGATCTTACCGTAATTGGTAATCTTCTTATCTCTGTCATTAGTTCTTCAAAAACAAGAATGTAGCAAATGCCTAACATCAAGTACACCACTAAAAAAAATTCCCTACTATTCATTTAACGACTCTCTCCTCTAGCTTATGTATCCCCTTTGCGGGTTTCTTCGTACTTCCACCACCAAGTTGTCCTCCAAATTTGCCAAGAATCATATTCAGTTCAAACATCTTCTCTTCTCTTTCTTTATGTTTACTCACGCTACACTAAACTATAGCCTCTGTTTCTTTTGAGGCTTTCCACCAAGTGCATTCATTTATTATTCTCCAATGCTTTCTTATTTTTCATGTCATGTACCTTCAAAGATTAAGATCATATTAAACAAAAAAAAAAAGATTAAGATCATGTAATAAGAATATAAACTTGCATCACCATGGGGAGTGTTAAACTTGTCAATGTCTTCAAAGTAAGAGAAAACATAATGAATTTGAGGATATGGAAAACATCTTCAAGCCTACAATTCTTCACTTTCTCTTATATCATAATGCTCAAAGCAAAAATTGGCAAAGGCAATGAAAATTTCTACAACTTAATAGTCTATATATGCTTCTCGTATTGATCATCAAAGCTTGTGTATCTAGATCTACCTGAGTCTTTCCTTATGATATAACAGAGACAATTACACGCATCAAGAGAGAGAAGACCGTGGTTACCAAAGTTCTCAACATCATTCATAATCTTCCTAAAGCTCAAGTTAGTATCAATAGTTCCTGAGATTTGATAAAAGAAAGGTGCACCCCATGCCTTGTTTTTTCATCTCCTTTGGATTGCGATTATACTTTTTTTTTTTTTTTCAATTATCCTGAAACAAAGAAGAAACATTAAACTTTGCGACTCCATAACTTGAATCTGTGAAAACATCACAATCAAATTCCGATTCCCATTTGCCCGATTAATCTAGATGCGAACAATTACGAAAGACGATGAAATTTAGAGATCGAAAATACAAACCTGAATGCGAAAAACATGGTTGGGAATAAGAAGAGATAATCGAAGAAGCTAGCTTGGCTGCTTGGGAAGGATCGGCTATGGAGTCGAAAAGGGTTTTAGGAATTTGACCGAGAGTTCACCTCTTATGCCACTAATCGAGAATCGGTAACCTCTTATGTCACTCTTATGTTTGGTTTTTATTATCGAATTAATTTTAAATCGAGAAAGTGAGTAAATTACATAAAACCCAGACGAAAATAAGTAAATTACGACCCAACCAAACAATCAGAACCCAGCCCATAAGAAAATAACCCGGCCCATATAAAATCCCCAAATTTACCCTAATTCTGAAAATTTCTCTAAGTAAAACTAAAACCGTAAAAATCATCTCTTTCACTACTCCGCCGTCTCCGAGTTCTCTTTGTTCTCTCTGTCGCGAATCTCCGTCGCTTCTTTTCCGTTTTCGTTGTATCCGGCGTATCGTCGTCTCCGCCATCTTCTTCTAGCGTGGGAACTTCGTACTCCGTCATTCGTCTCCTCCGTCTCCTCCTCAGTGGTTTGTCTTTTCGTCTCCTCCGACTCCGTTCAGCGTGTCTTCGTCTCGTTCTTATATGGTTCGCGTGAAAGGTAGAGATAACAGGGTATATGAATCAACAGAAGGGTCTCGAGAAGGGGCTGCAAATTCGGATCCAACAAAAGCTTCGACGGACGCTTCAGTTCCAACAGAAGCTTCGACGGACGCCGCAATTCCAAAAGATGCTCCGACGGATGCCGCTTCTCCAACAGAAGCTCCAATGGATGCCGCTGTTCTTCCAACAGAAGAACCGACGGATGCCGCTGTAATTGTTCCAACAGTGGAATCCACAGAAGCAACCACCGAAGAATTAGAAGTTTTTTCGGTTCCGGAATTGTCTGATAAAGAAGAGAAAGAAGAAGCCAGTGAGTCAAAGGAAGAAGAAGTCGGTGAGCATGATAAAGAAGTCTGTGAGTTGTCAATTGATGGTCAGGGTTGTGATAACGAGGAAGAAGAGAGAGTTGTTGATGCTGAGGGTGAAGATGTTGCTGGTGATAATGAGGAGGAAGATGTTGCTGGTGTTATTAAGGTAAGTAACAGTTTGTATTTGTTGTATATGGTGTGTTAAAGGTAAGCAACAGACATAGTTGTACTCAGTTGTATGTGTTTGAATATGCAGAATATAGTTGATGATATTGCTGCTGAGGAAGAGGAAGAGGATAGGGTTAATGATGTTGCAGCTGATACAGATGAGGATGATGATGATGAGGAATCCCAACCACTGCCGCCAGAGAGCATGTACTTTAGTCCAACTGAGTACAACAAGGTATGTAAGGTAGGGAGTAGGTGTAGAGTTGGCCAAACAGTGGCCATGATAGAGGCATTTGATGAGGAAGTTAGTTGGTTTAGGAATCATGCTCAGTTTAGGCATATATTCCACATGCCTAAGGAACCAAATCACATGATTCAAGGCATGTGGATGCTTATGCTTTGCACTGCTCGCACGGATATGGAGAATGAGTGTTGGTTTGTTGTGAATGGAGTACCTATAAGGTACTCCTTGAAAGAGCATGCTTTGTTAACCGGGTTGGACTGCCATGAGTACCCAAAGAATCATGAGAAGAAGGGTAGTTTGAGGTTTGTCAGAAGGATGTTTGGGAGGACAGACCTAATCAAAATCAAAGATGTAGAAAAGAAGTTGGCAGCTATTAAGAGTGAGAAGTGTTTGGATAGGAAGAAGTTGATTATTTTGTTGTTTTTATGTGAGGTTGTGAAGGCTGATTCTAAGGGTGATGGGAACATAGAGCAATTCCTGTTAAGGATTGTTGATGATGTTCATGCTTGTGAGACATTCCCGTGGGGAAGGTATTCTTTTGAGCAATGTATGACAGGGATCCGGAGAATGATGAAAAACTTGAAAGGTTCGGTGAAACCAAAAGCACAGAGCAGCTTTTTTGGATTCATCACTCCTCTTGAGGTAAAAACTTGTGAATATTGTAATGAGTTACAGTGTTAAAGTTATAGTATTAAAACTGTATTATTGTGAATGTGTAGATTTTTGCATTTGAGTGCATACCACAACTTGGAAGGCGATTCAGAGAAGCTGTTCCCGCAGCTAATGACTGTCCAAGAATGTGCAAATCTAAATTCACTGACAGTTGCATGAAGGGCGTTACCTTGGATGAAATAAACCAATCCCTTGGTGAAATTAAGGTTAGCTTTTGGTGCCTTTACTTCTCTTAGTATGCATATGTATTGAGATTGATGCTATGTGTATTTGACAGGATATCTCAAGCATCTTGGAACCTGATATGGATGAGAAAGAGATGTTGTCTGGCCTTGTTGAGAAAGATGTTGATGAAGGGATGGGAGAGAGCAGCTGATCAGAAAGAAGAAGAAAATCTGGTGGAAAAGTCTATACCAGATGGACTTGCAGGCTCGGGGTTTTGGTGATGTTGTCCCTGAAGTGGCTGAGAGGCTTGGTGATGTTAAAGAAAGTGATGGTGAAGTCCCTGAGAGGCTTGGTGATATCCTCTCATTACAGTCAGCTGTGGACAAAGGATTTGCGAAGATCATGGAGAAGTTGTCTGAGATGGATAGCAAAGTGAGTATGCTGGATGGGAGAGTGAAAGACTTAGAGGGTTATGTATCAGTCCAGCTAGAGAAAGAACGGTACAATGAGTATCATCCAGGGACTTCAAGTGATTTTGTGCCAACCTATTGTACACCAACTACTAATCAACCAATAGCGAGTCCGACAAAGGCTTTGGTCCTTCACAGTGGTTTCACAGACCCTAAGCCAATCCAGATTCAAGAATTGAGTGAGTTTACATTTTTGTAGTTTTTATTGTAACATACATGTTCTAACATTGGAGTTGTGTAGGTGATGAAGGTGATCAGGAGCAGCTGGCTAGGAAAGAGAAGGAGAACAAGAAGAAGAAAGCAGTGAGGCCGAAGCATAGTGGCCCTACAATCCAGACCGGGAAAAAGAGACAAAGGAAGGCTTCCAGGTTTCAGGCTGAAGAGTTTACAGCAGAGGGGAAGGGGAAGGGGAAGAAGCGGCAGAAGAAATAGGCATGGACACACGGGTACTTTATGAGAGATCACTCTTTATGAGTAATTGCTTTTGTGTAGGACAAAACTTATATTTTCTGAGTATTTTGCGGTTATCTTTTATTAGGATTCAAAACATTGTACTATCTTTTGGTTGTGTTGTGGTTTAGGTGCATTTTTTGTATTTGGAGTTTAGGTTGATCCAGAAATTATATTTTAAAAAATTATGCATCTGGTCCAACTACTAACAAACGTGGGACAACTATTAACACAAGTAGGACAACAGGAACAACGATTAGTAATCCTGGGACAACTATGTGATGAACCAGGGACAACAGGGATAACTACTAACAATACATGGACAACTACTATTAAGAACGATGGACAACATGGACAACTACTAACAATACAGGGACAACTACTAATAATCCAGAGACAACTATGTGGACAACCAGGAACAACTACTAAATACAATATATTTAAATTTTAGTTGGACCAGTTGATCCAGAGACAACAACTATTAAAAATACTTAGTGAATACATATAAGTCGGGGTTGTACCGGTTGAACCAAGTACAACTACCATTACTGCAGGTACAACTACTAATAATACTTCATGAAAACACAATTCCATATCCAAAATACAAATTCAAATATTACAAAGAGTAGGTGGTAATCATACAATATTACCACCTTGAAAGTAACCCCCTAAGCCTCGCAATCTCGACTTCTTTTGTGGCTAACCTCTCTTTAAGGTCATCATTTCTTCACGCATAAGACGAAGAGTTTCCCGGATCGACTCCAATGCAGGATTTCCACCCCTCCCATATTCAAGAGAGGTTAACACGTCATCTTTATGTCTGTCAAATAGGTGGTGTATCTTGGACAGCTCCTCAGTTACCGCCCAATCCCACCACTGAACTAGGTGATCTCGATTATCCTTATATTCGTCTCCATCCTAAGAAGAATATAAAAAGTTAAAACCAGCAAGTTGTACTTAGTTGTTCCAGAATTGCAACTAAACCATACCTTAAGCATTGGGCATCTGTATACGCGCTCTCCTTGGCGCTGTCCTGTTAGACATCGCTCAAGTTTGACCATCTCACCATAGAAACACCTCTCGGGAACACCATAATTCGCATCTGCATTACATTCTCCACTGTTGATGCTTGCTACGGATGTGGAGGGTTGGGAGTAACTATAAGGCATATCTACGGTTTAGAAGATGAGTAGATCTGACCATTCAATCAAACATAAATCAATTAAATCTTAGTAAATTCGAATTAGTAGAAAGCAGATCTATTAAATTGAAGTAGTCTAAGAGAATTGCCATACCTTATAACGGCGAGAGAAGGAAGAAGGAGCATAGATCTGAAAACCCTAATTTTTTGGCTTCTCGTTTTCAATAACAGAAGAAGAAGAGAGAAGAAGATATGTGAGAGAAGTACCCAGATTTCGCAAAATTTGAAGAAATCTGAAAACCCTAATTTTTGGTGGTCTCGTGAAGAAGAGAGAAGAAGAAGAGAGAAAAGAAGAAGAAGAATCGGAGTCGAGATGTGAGAGAGAGAGAGAGAGTAGACTTATTATATGAGAAGACTAGTGTGAACACATTTTTGTGGGACCGGTTTGAGTCAAAAACTAGTCAAAGACTAGTTTGAACACATTTCTGTGGGACCCCCGACAAATAGATTTTCTACATAGTTGTCTTTAGATGTTCAGTTGTCCTAATTTCCTCACAGTTGAACTATTTCTAAATTTGTAATTTTGTAGTTGAACCTTAAAAAATACCATAGATATCTAGTTGTTCACATCAATTTCCACATTATATTGGTGTTTAAGAAGTTTTCATAGAATAATTTGTCAGAAAACATAGTTTCCATACTTCTTCCATCTTTATAGATGATCTTGAACTAATTGTTCATTATTACCTAAAGAGTGATTTGTGTAATTTTGGTTTTTGCTCACATTAATTATTGATAATGTTACATATCATATATTAAAAGTATTAAATGTACTTTCAGAGTTTAAAAATGTTTTAATCACTTATTATGGTATAATTTATGTAATTTTGTATTTTTTGTAGTTTTAGTTGTTTCCAGTTGTATCGGTTGAACCCAGAAACCATTCTTGCTAATATTGTAAAAAAATAAAATAGTTTATATTACAAACTTATAAATAATAATCCATATATTACAAAGCGATATTAGTCTTACAAATAAAAATACAAGTACAAAGTTGTTTAAGTTGTTCCGGTTGAACCCAAATGGTTACACAGTTGTTCCAGTTTAACCAAAATGGTCCAGTTGTTCCAGTTGAACCGTATTGGTAAAGCAGTTGTATCGGTTGAACCAGGGAATTAATCAAGATGCTTCTGGATCCTTGGGCTGTAGCCATCTCTCCAAGTTAATTCCTGGAACAGCTTTGTTACTCTTTCTCCGTTTTTCTCCAACAGATGGAAACCGTTTATCTTGATTGCGTCCTTTTTTTGGAGTGTAATCCGGCGGCTCAGCTTCCAACTCTTTAACTGACTCGGGAATATTCCATTCTGACTCATGTGGCACTACAAACAACGTCCTGTAATATGCCAATGCCCAAGTATCAATCAAATAAAAGACGGAGCAAAGTCCATATATGCTTACATATGCATTTATCCCTTCCTTGCGGGCTAGGAACCTTGATGCGGCAATGGCATGGACACACGGGTACTTGTCTATATCAAATGTCTTGCAAGAACAAGTTTTCATTTTCAAATCCACCAAAAAGCTTACCGACATCCCATCAATGACGTTGTATTCTTGTCTATAACTGTTAAGCTCAACAACTTTTAACTTCGCAGCAACTGGACATCGAGCATGCAAGATGTTCTCCACAAAAGGCACAACATGTGATGTGCTCGATGCATTACCTGAATCTTGCCTATGGTTGTTAAACCATTCAGAGAACTTCTCAACCATGGCATCAATCATAGGTAAGAGGTGATACTTCCTCGCTTTCCTAAACACAGCGTTCATGGACTCCGCAACATTGCTAGTGTCTATGTTGTACTTGTCTCCTTGGAAATGGTACCTAGACCACTACTCTCTCCCTATGGCTTTATCTAGATAGTCAGCAGCATTAGACCACCGACTCCTAAAAATACCATATTCTCTATTGAACTCACTCTCAGTATAAGCATGAGCGCACTCCAAGAACTTCTTCGCAGCTCCATCCTTATCAGTCTTAGCACGGAGTCTTAGATTTTGAGACAAATGCCATATACAGTTTACATGATGCGCATTCGGGTACACCGTCATGACAACCTTCTTGATGCTTTGATGCCTGTCACTAATAAACACCAAATCAGGAACTTCTGGATATACAGTTTTCAGCTTTTGGAAAAACCAAATCCAACTAACATCCTTCTCCGCATCAATTACACCAAATGCAAGAGGATAATGGTGATGATTAGGATCTTGAGCTGTTGCAATAACCAACATCCCACCATATACAGTTTTGAGATGAGTTGCATCCACAATTATCACTTTCCTCATTTCCCTTAAACCTTCAATGCTAGCTCCCAAAGCGATGAATAGGTACTTGAACTTCTTCTCTTCCAACTCCACACTTGTTACAGTCCCTCTATTTACCTTCTCTAACATGTAGAGATAAGAAAACAACATCTTGTAGCTTTTTTCTGGTCCACCTCTCACTTCACTAACATGCTGCATTTTCCCTCTTAATGCAGTGGAGTATGAACAATGCACACCAAGTCTTCCTGTCACAATAGACATGATGCTTTTTGGAACTGGGGTCTGTAGATTACCTGGAAAGTCAGCATGCAAAACAGCTGCTATTAATCGTGGTGTTCCTCTCTGTACACTATTGCTTGTAGACTCAACAGACCGCGAGCATGTATGGATCTTTCTATGCATTCTAACACTCCAATAATCTGATTACTTTGTTCTCGCAACTCGTAAATACCATTTACACCCTTGAGAATATTGTTTGCATCGTAACATAAGTCTCAACGGGTCAGACTTAACTGTTAAAACCCCATAAACTTCTTGTTTTGCAGCTTTGTTTACCAATTCCCACAGTGCCTCCTTAGAACAAAATTCTTGATAAAGTTCTATACCCGTACCATCTTCCCATTCTATATTCTTCGGAGTACCTTTTACACGATTTGGAATAGCTGGAATATCATCAAAATCACACATACCATGCACATCTTCATCCAAATGGTTATCCATCGACCTTTCCACAGCCACAACTTCCATACCTGTCACATTCTGACACACTTCATTCACCATAACTTCATTCACCATATCTTCATTCACCAAAACTTCATTCACATCATTCACCAAAACTTCATTCTCATCATTCTCCAAAACTTCATTCACATCATTCTCCAAAACTTCATTCACATCATTCTCCAAAACTTCATTCACATTCACTAGCTCCACATAATTCCCACTAACTGAACTTCGACGCTCCGGTACTAAGATTTCCACCCTCTGGTTATTGTCACTTAATACCTCCACATGCAACACTGGAATACGACCCTCTTCATCACATTCTGTTAAGAAAATGTATACGTCCTCATCATCTACAATATATGTCTCTCTCCGAGCTTTAGATAGATTGTAACTCAGTTTCAGATTCCCAGGGACTCCATTCTGAGCAACCTTCGTAGTGATCTTATCTAATAGCACCGAATAAGTTATCTTCTCTAAACATGCCGTCTTAAACGATATAGCGTATAGTGAATTTTTAAAATCCACTCATTCCGTTCTAAATAGTACCCTCCATAGTCAAAATGTACGTAGTCTGGGTCTTCTTCTTCATCGCCGCCTGAAATTACAACAATTTTAAACATAATTACCAACACAATTTGTCACAGTTATACTAGTTGTACCAGTTGGCCTACAGTCTATCATTTGTACCAGTTGGCCTATACTCTAACAGCTGTACCAGTTGACTATGGAGGGTACTATCCTGAAAATACAACATTTAAAAACAGCACAAATCTACACCATTTTTCACAGTTGTACTAGTTGTACCAGTTGGCCTACATACTATCAGTTGTACCAGTTGGCCTACATACTATCAGTTGTACCAGTTGGCCTACATAATAACAGTTGAACCAGTTGACTATGGAGTACTATCCTGAAAATACAATAATTAAAAACTGCACATACACCATTTGTCACTTTTATACTAGTTGTACCAGTTGGCCAACAGACTATCAGTTGTACCAGTTGGCCTATAGTCTATCAGTTGTACCAGTTGAATAATTAAACTTAATTGTACCAATTGAATTCTCGGCTGAGATCTAACTCGATTCTACATAAAATGTGACTCGATTCAACAATGGACGAGCTACATTCGTTTAATAACCATAGCAAATACCTCAATTCGCCAATATACATTCGATAAACCCCTATAAAACCCAATTTTCATTTGAAATCCCTAATTTAAAAAAATTCCAGATTACTCATAAATTATCTAAAATCCAAACAATGCAGCAATGCCAAGAGGATTTATGAGAAGAAACTAACCGGTTTTGAGAAGGAGGAGGCACCTGCTGAGCCGTAGTTGCAGATTGGAGTGAGCGGCGGAGGAGGAGAGAAGAAGAGGAGCGTCGGGTGAGGTTCGGAGAAGAGAGAGAGAGCGGAGAGAGAGAAGGACGAGAGAGGAGAGAGAGGAGAGATTCTTTTCTTTTTCAATTTTTTTTTCCTTCTTTCATTAAGGGTATTTTGGTCAGTTCACATTTTCGGTGGCATGTAGATTTTTTGGTGGCATGCCAGATTTTTTTTTTCTCAAAAGTGGCATAAGTGACAATTTTTCAATTTGACCGGGATGGGCTAAAGATATTTACCTTTATTAGGAAATAATTGATGGAAAAGAAAAGTGACATGTAAAAACTTTAAGCTGAGTTGTATTAATGAAATGTTTTTATTGGCTGATGTGTCACACTCAGAAAAGCTGATAAAGCTGATGTGTCAGATCAGGAGAAAAACCTAGTGTTTTTATTGTATTGATAATAACAAATAAAAAATAAACATAAATTAGCAAGAACAATCAATAATTTTTTCTTCACAATTTTCAAAACAAACCCACGCGTAGCATGGGTATTCATCTAGTAATAATAATCAGTTTTAGCCTCTTAGTATATGGATTTTGGACAAAAAAATGGTTGGTTCCGTATGTTTTTGTCTACGTGCTTTAAAATCATTGCTTCTATATATATATTTTTTCTCAAATGCTCCTCTCCTAAACGAGAAAAAGAAAAAAGAAAAAAAAAAACGAAGATTAATTCATTTGTGGCTTATTCTCATATCATAAGTTCTTTCACCAAGAAATAAAATCTACACTTTATCTTATTTTTCTAAATACCCTTCTAAGTTCTACCTTTACAATAATAGTATTTTTTAATTTCCCCCTTCCTTTACAATTTATTTTAATTAATCCGAAAATAAACAATTAATTATACAAAAGAAAATATTCCAACCAATCAATGCTCATCTTAGATAAGCAATCATCAAACTGTTTAATTTGGGTCTCATAAGTTATGTTGTGATCTTTCTACAATTGTGTGAAGTATGTTTCACTTGCCAATTGAGATCTTTGAGATGCACAATTAAGTATCAATCATATACTAAACACATTTCATCTAGTTTAATAATCACTTGCTGCCTATTAATATTTCATTACATCGACGAGAGAGAACAATACAATGAAATTGAAGTGATGAAGGTAATCTTCTGTACAGCTTTCAATCAAAACCTTTTTTTTTTTTTTTCCTTCTCTTTGAGAGCAAACATCATAAATCCACAAATAATCAAACTCGCCCAAAAGACTTTCACGATTTGACTCAGCACACATTCCTTTTTCAGTTCTATTGCTTCGACAGGGCAATTCAACAAGCCAGATGATGTTTCATGCTCCTTTTTGGTCTGTGCCCTTTGATGTAATCTTAGACTTGAGTGCTAAGCTACTTATATCGTCGTCTCCTTCTAGATCACTGAAAGAAACATCATCCTCATTCACTGTGAACATTGGAGCCCAAGAATTAGCAGAATCTTCTTCGTCTGGCCAATCATCATCATCGTCATCAACATCTTTAGATGCTTGGCTAAGGCTTGCACTATTTTTGTCGTTCTTCTGGATTGGTTTTTCCTCGATAACAGCTTTATCGATAAACTGAGCGTTTTCAGACCCGTGTTCGAAATCGCGATACATAATCGAAGGAGGTTCAAAAGCATATATTCTTGGAGAAAGAAACTCAGGAGGAGCATGGTTGTAGTAATTTGAAGTTGATGGTGTAATATCTTCCTCAAGAATCTTATCTCTACCTTCTTTTGAAGAATTGGTCTGATTCTGAAGCTCTTTCATCCACAATGCTCTTGCTTCCATCACCTGAAAAAGCAAAAGGGTTTTGCTGAATAACAACAACAACAATAATTTTGACTCAAGAAGAGATTGAGGTTTTTTTACCTGTGGAGAAGACAAAAGATGAGCATCGTGTTTATTGAGCCTCGAAAGAAGAAGAACAAAATAGACTTTCCAGAAGTAACCAACACTCATATGACATGGACAAAGCTCTATTCTCAATGCAGCTAACCTCGGAGCAAGACGCTCAATAGCTAAGGCATGACCTCTTTGAGCATCAGTCATTTCCAAATCTACAATAGATAAAAGTTGAAATAATCAAACCTTTGATATGCCTATAAGTCAAATCAATGAAGACTAAAAGCCAACAAATTTGACTTGTGAAACTCCAACAATCATTGTTATTCAATCCGAAATTGACTCAATGTATACGTTACCATCAAGATCTTCGTCAGGATCAAGAGGAAAATCCAACCAAGTTTCTGGATGCATTGCTATGTTCCTCGCAAATGCGAGCACTTCGTCGGTAAGAGCAACCGCAGCAATCTCTTCTTCTTCTTCTTCTTCTTCTTCTTCTTCTTCATCTGTTTCCTCTTCTTCTTCTTCCTCCTCAGGATCATTACACACATTTTCTACCGCTTTTTCTTCCAAATCCCAGCTCCTAAACCTAATTCCAGTCTCCGGCGTATCACTTCCAACACACGATTCGTCCCGATCTGAAGACCGAGATTGATAAACTCTAAGATCCGAAGACCGCGATTGATTCGATTCAAAATCTGAAGACCGAGATTGGTTAAATCTAGGATGGTTTGATCGATCGGAGGAAGAAGATCCATCTGGTAACGGAGCGAGAAAGTTAGCCACACCACGAAATTGACGCGTGAGGGTATGACCAAGTTCCGTCAAATCATCTTTAACACCACGCGCTTGAGCCTCCTCTTCCGGTGACAAACGAACGGCGTTTCTCTCGTAATCGTGTCTTTCCGTTGATGATCTCGGGGTCTTCTCGCTGTTGTTGTCTTCGTCGTCGTCGGCGGCGGCGTCATCGTCTCCGATTCCATCGTATAAGCTTTCCAAAAAATTCGAAAACATTATGATTGAATTCTTTTTTTTTTTTTTTTTCCTTTTCTCATTAATCTATTGATCCATTAGGTTGACTCAAAGCTAAAACTATAGTACAATTATTTTATTTTTGCCCAACAAACCCAATCCAAATTAAATACTATTATATACTTGTAATTTAGTTTAATTTCCATAATTTGGAACCGTTTTTTCTTTTTGGTGGCCAACTGTTATTGGATTATAACACCGGTAAAAATAAATTTTATATTTAGAAATGTAATTGGTTGATATTTCATTACATAAAAAGAAGAATATCAATCGAAATAGATGTCATAAAAACACCATTGTTATTGAATAAGAACGTTTTGGAAAAGCTACAATCGAATACATTAATTAGAATATTTATCAACGGTTTTTAAATCTGCTTTGGACATTGGTCGAAACAAAGCTCCTTAGCGTTGGGAAATTCTTTCTCTTTCCAACAACGATCTTTTTTATGTTTAATTTGCAAGCAGCACCAACAATCACTTTTCAGTGAGAAACCACTGCAAGTCTCATGGATACACGGTGGTATATAGATTTTGCTCGATCCCCCTATCTCTTTCACCTCCATCTTGCCACCTACACATTGATTTGAACATACACGAACCAAATTTAATAGTGGAAAGAAAAAGAAAAAGAAATAGGCAATTGATACGAGAACAACCAAATTATACGTACATTCATGCAGAGCAAAGAGGGAGAGCATGATTATGCAGATTAAAGTTGTATGTGATGATACCATGGTTTAAACAACTGTGTTGTGAGTTTTATTGTCTTCTCGAGTTGTTGTATGATAATGTAAAACTTTTGATATATAAAGAAGTAGAGAAAATTGAATTAGGAACAACTTAATTTTCTTTTAAGGAAATAACAAGATAATTCTTTAACTTCAGGATTTTTATCCATTTTCAAATATTTTGGTCAATTTTTCCAACGTCTCGGTTAAGTAATTCATAATTATTATTGAAACTATTTTTGTTAATGTATTATATTTTTATTTCGAGTGTGCTGATTTATTATTGAATGATTAAACTATTATTTATCGAAATACATATCATTAAAAAAAAAAACACATTGGTATTGAATAAAAAAAAGCTTTGGAAAAGCCTGAAATCGCAACATACTTTTTTAAATTCTTTTTTTTGGACAAATCAAATAAGCAACATACAATATTCGATTTATCAAACGTTTTTAAATCTGCTTTGAACATTGCTCGAAGCAAAGCTCCTTAGCGTTGGGATATTCTTTCTCTTTCCAACAACGATCTCTTTTATGTTTAACTTGGAAGCAGCACCAACAATTTTTTTCCCCTGAGAAAGCGGTGCAAGTCTCGTGGATACACGGTGGTAAATAGATCTTGCTCGATCTCCTTATCTCTTTCACCTCCATCTTCCCACCTACACATTGATTTGAACACACACAAACCAAATTGTGTGTAAACAAACCAAATTATGTGTGTAGAATAAACATGACTCGAGACATAATCAAGAAGTTGTGGTCGTAAACAAGAAATGGATCGTGATAGTTTTGAGGTTTCTTTGCTCTTGTATATATGAGAAAAAACAAATTATATATACGTACATGCATGCAGAGCAAAGAGGAAGAGCATGATTATGCAGATTAATGACTTCATGGTTTGGGTTTCTCAAACAACTGTCTTGTGAGGTTTGCTGTCTTCTCGAGTTGTTCTGATATGTAAATACAAAACATTTTATAAATAAAGAAGTAGAGAAAATTTAATTAGGAAACACCTTAATTTTCTTTAAGAAAAAAACCAGATAAACCTTGAATTTCAAGATTTTTTTTTCTGGTTGAATTTTCCAATATCTTGGTCAATTTTCCAACGTTCTCTGTTAAGTAATTCATAATTATTATTGAAACTATTTTTTGTTAATATATTAAATTTTATTTTGAGTGTGTTTAGTAATTATTGAATGATCCAACACTTATTTATCATGGTCAAACCCAAAATAAGGTATAAATTTATAGAGTTTTCAAAAAATATTGTAGAATCTAATCACCTTCTAAACTCGTCTAGATAATTTACTATAGAGAATACATATTGGAATACAAAATTCTAGATATTGTAATAGAAGTATCTCGTTATTAAAAATTTATAATAAATTCTTGTATGCAAAAGGGAAATCAAAGATCTTTCGGCTAATTGCTTTATTGGACTAAAATAAAGCAACGTTAATTAAAACACCTTTGAAATTTATTAAAATCCCACCTAATCTAAAAAAACCACGAATCAAATTAACATTCTTACTCCAATACATCCACTCTTGTACATGTTTTCATACAAAGCTCTTTGGCGTCCGGATAATCTTTTTCTTCCCAACACCAATCTTTTTTAGTTCCAGCTGCGAGACAACACCAACAATCATTTTTAAATGGCAGGACGCAATTGTCGTGGAAACACAATGGTACATAGATTTTGCTCGATCTCCCTATCGTGCTACCTGCACATCGATTTCAAACACATAAACCAAATTCTTACTATAGAAAAAAAAAACAAAGAGACGTTTGATATATGTGTCTTATAGACGTGAGAAACAATTATACTTACACTCATGCATGGAGAAGAAAGAGAGCATGACTATGCAGATTATAGCTATATGTGATGATTTCATGTTTTGGCTGTCTCAAAAGGACCGTGTTATGATTTATTCTTGTTTTGTAGAATTGTCCTAGTTTGCAATACAAAACTTACTCAATATATACTATATATGTTGAAAAAGAGAAATTTTAATTAGGAAAGACATAAATTCGAGAGAATATAATTTCAAAATTCTGTTGATTACCTAATATCTTATTGCGATTCATATCCGGATATATTATTTTTTTGACCATAATCTCTAAATTCGAAATTGGAAGTTCTCGAATTTAGGGATTGCAATTTCTAAAATTTATTCTCTAAAATCAAAACAGGAAAGTTCTTGAATTTAATTTCCAAAACCATAGTGACTTCAAAAATTATGGTCTCATTCTTCCCTTCCCTATTCACGATCCTTGCATGCAGCTTAACTAATCACCCATGTGTCGAAAATCTTTAACCATTTTTATCAAAAATGAAAAGGAAATGTAATATAGCAAAATCTAAGAAAATCGTCGTATAAGATATCAGTAATTGTGGACGACAAATTGAAGATCTTCTTGGCTAATTGCTTTTTTGGATGAAAATAAAGCAAATTAATACATTTGTCCTCAGTTGAACAAAACAAAGAAAAAAGAAATACATTGTCCTTCACCAATGTTGGTTGGTTCTTTTAATCTCAATTGTTTAAACAGTATATATATTGAATGAACAAAAGAGTAGAAATGGAAAATAAGATGGATATCTAGTCAAATATATATATATTGACTGTATGATGAATCTCAGCTAATCCAGTTACCTCCAATTTCGTCGATAATTCTCTCTACTTTCTGCAGCATATCTGGATAATGAGAAAACCACTCGTTAGAAAGACTTATTAAGTGAAGTTTGAAGCTTGAATATGAACTTGGAATCTATATGGGTCAATATTGTTTGTGTGTGTGTATTGGAGAGAATGTTCACCTTGAAATGAAGAATCTTCCATGTACCTCTGCCAAAACAAGAAGTTCGAATCCCAAATCATAAGATATCATTAGCATTGTGTTGATGTGTTGAAAGAGAAAAGAAATTCGGGTTGTTTATACTGTACCAGTATCTGTGACTTTAGATCAGGATCCTGCTTCACAGGTGTTTGGCCTGCATCTATAGTTGGTTTCATAGGGGAGGAAATGTGTTAAAAATGTGTGAAAGAGATGATATGTCTTAAACTTCGAACAAGCAGGATCAATGAAAAATGTACCTAGAGTGGAGTCAGGGAAGCAACCAGAGAGTAAGGAGGTGAAACTCGGAGGGAGATTCGGGATTTGATTTAGCGTGGATTGTGATGGATATAAGGCTCTTCCAGTTTCATACTCAGGTCTTGGTTGCATTTCAGGAACATAACTATCAAAAAATCTAACCATATTTGGCTCTTCTTCAATGGCTCTGCAGAGAAGAATATATATTACCATATCTAAATTGTTGGCTCAAGCACTTGTATTAATCCACAAGTCTGTAAATATGATCTAACCTGGGGAAAATCTCATTTGAAGGGTTGTAATCTGTCTGGAAAGAAACCTCGGACCTAATTTCACTTTTCTGGTTCTGAACTTCATACTCAATTCTTGGTTGCATTTCAGGAACATAACTATTAATAGGTTTAACCATATTTGGCTCTTTCTGAATTGCTCTGCAAAGAGGAGTTTACAATATCGAAACTGTTGGCTAAAGAACTTGTACAAATTCACAACACTGTAGTGTGATCTAACCTGGGGATGATCGCATTTGAAGGGTTGTAATCTGACTGGAAAGAAACCACCTCACACCTAGTTTCATTTCTCTGGTTCCGAGCTTCCTCTAAACCCTTAAACTTCTCCTGCAAACAGAACAGAAAAGGAATCATTGGCTCAGATTCGAAGAAAATAGCTTAGAAAACTAGAGTCAAGGTTAGTGAAACATCATCTCCATCTGATCAACATGTAAGGAAGCTCTTTGCAGTAATAGCTAACCTTAAGAGCTTCCACAAACTCCAACGCTGCATCACATGTGGAAAACCTTAAAGCAAATTTCTGGATCTGGAGAACAACAACAAGCACAATATAACCACATGATTTCAATTCACAAATCTAAAGTATCTACTAACTCATGAACAGTCATCAAATTCTCCTTAGGTTACACTAGTAAGCTTATTTATCTCTTAAATTCCAGAAAATCCAAAAGAGATTGAAAGTGTTAAGAGCTTGCCTTGTTTGCAGAATCCGTATAGGTAACGAAAATCGCTCGACTACCACGAGACGGAAACCCAGAAACGCATGACATCTGCGGCCATGTGAAATTCAGCTTTGAAATGTAGTGTTCTTCCTGTAGAAATCGAATCATTCGAAGAACAATTAAACACCATGAAGCTAAATCAAACATGGATAGATCTCGATTTCAAAATTTGATTAAGCTTCAACAATCGCGAAACACCAACCTAAACATCCGATTTATAGTATAGAGAGCAAAAATCAACTCACAAGGACTTTCTCGCCGAGTTTGACGGAGAGAATCACATCGGATCTGTTGACTTCGTCGAACATCTGGAGAGACAGCGTCGAAGAAGACGCCGAGAACCAGGTTCCGTGGGGCGAATGATACAGCTCTCTCCTTCCGAGAGGTCTCAGACCTGGACACTGAGAAGGAGTAGATGGATAGTGAACAAACCGAGCAAAACCGATCATCCACCGGTAAATTTCTGAAGAAGCCTCCGTGTTTCCACGGCGGGTTGATGCTGTTAGAGATCCCGCCATCTTCCTTGAGATATTTTTCTCCGTTTCGAAATGTTTTTTTCTTCTTTTATTTTTTCTTTCTGTTACGAATGAAAAATTTGAAAAGCGTGATGTACGGAATTTATATTTTACATAGTCGCTCTCTGCCCAGATTAAAATAAGAAGAAGTCGTTTTGGGCCCAAAGATTCAAGCCCAATATCAATGTCTTCATCTGTTCAAGCTTCAAGGTACTATTAAAATTTGGTTCAAATTTGAATTGGTAAATAGTGGTTCTAATTGATTTCTTTAATCAAATTATTTTGATTAATTTTTAATTATTTGTGAATGTTCAAACTATCTTTTATTGGATCAAAAATAAAACTATTCAACTATCATTTATTGAGTCAAAAATAAAATTAGTTTTCTCAGAAAACTTTTCTGATAATTAAAAAGAATACATGTTAAAATATTAGTAATATACAAAGATTTCAATAAAGCGTGGCTAGAAAAGATTGTATGCTTTCCACACCCACTAAATATTCCTAAGAATCATGTCAATCAAATTTTACAAAGCAAATTCAAAGTTACACCAAAAACTAACTGGCTCATGTGCAAGTTGAGAATATATAGAAAAATTGTTTATCCGAAAGCCAACGAAAAGGAGATCATCCGGTACTAAAGACTCAATTTTGAAAATGTGGTAAGTAGTCAATTACTTTCTCCCAACCAATTTATCAAGGAGCTATGATATTGTACAAATGAAGATATTAGGCAACCAAAGGTGGAACATCTCCACGTGTTCCGAGAATTAGCATCACAATTTGCGTAGGAGGGATATACTGAAGGTCAACCCCATCAATAGACTCATCAGCGCAAACACCGTTTTTCGATTCTTCAAGGTCAACAACAATAGGTTGGGGGATACCATCTCCCACAGTTTCATCAGCAATGGAGGCAACAACAGTTTTGGGATTGGTCTCAAGTTCTTCAGAGCCAATGACGACGCCACTACCAGCAGCACCGCCTTCAATCTCCTCGATTTTCACCGACGGTCGGCCGGAACTTGAGGAAGAAGATGAAGAAGAAGAAGACTACTCTGGGGATATTGTACAAATGGTGGTAGATTGGGATGATCTTGAATGCACAAAACCATCTCAATGCTCCTATTTATTGAAATAAATATTTTTAATTTATTGTTGATTTCATTAGTTAATTTCTTTAATTTCAGAAAGTTGAAATTTAAAAATATACCCAACATTGTCAAATTTGTTTAGTTAATTTATCTTTTCTTCTGTTCAAAGTATCGTTAATTCATATTTTTTATAAAATGTTTGATATATTTTGACCCAAAAAAAATGGCACATCATATTAAAATTACCATTTCGCTAATCAAAAATGTATGTTTGAAGTATTTCGACCAACAAATAAAATTAGCATAACTATTTTTATTTTATTTACGACTTTTAAAAACCCTGATTTTTTAACGGCTTGTCAGACGTAGAAGCAAACATAGCAGAAACGTCTATTTATTTTACTAAGCAA
The DNA here is from genome assembly GCF_000004255.2 of Arabidopsis lyrata subsp. lyrata. NCBI lineage: Eukaryota > Viridiplantae > Streptophyta > Magnoliopsida > Brassicales > Brassicaceae > Arabidopsis > Arabidopsis lyrata. The sequence goes on along the minus strand of NW_003302555.1, from coordinate 4,208,124 downwards.
AATAGTAAATAAAGAGCACTAGCTAGTACAAGCAAGCATTATAAGACTGACTGCTTAGAGAAGTTTGAAAATTGAGAATAAGCAGCAGCATGATTTTATTTTATCAAGGTTTTAAATTTATAAGTTACATTGCTGGTTGCAATAGTCGCGACCAGTGTTGCCTGACCAACAGCATTGCGGCCTGATACCCCGTAAATGTTCGCAGCACCAACAATGAGGTACCAAAGCATGGCATGGGCCAGGGACACACGCTTCACTAGCCTTTTGAGAGCTGATCAGTCCTTCAATCTCTCTAACCTCCTTGCCCACACCTACATGATCCATGTGATTTCAAACACAAACCAAACTTTGAGAATGAAGCACAAAGCAAACGCCATAGATCAAAAAAAAAAAAAAAAAACGCCATAGATCTGTACTCAGCTAAAAGAGACATTCGAATATGTGTGTGTACATATATATATATATATTATAAGAAAAGTTTATACTTACACTCATGTAGAGAGAAGAGAGAAAGGATGACTATGCAGATTAGAGCTATATGTGATGATTTCATGGTTTTGGCTGCCTCAAAGAGATGTGTTTTAATTTTTGTTGTCTTATTGAGTTGTTGTAGTTTTTACACACAAAACTCAATCAAATATACAATATAAAGACTTAGAGAAAATTTTATTAGGCAAGATTTTAATATTCAAATATCTCGGTCAATATTCCAATACCTCTATTAAGTACATTCAGTTACTATTTTGAGTAATTAATTATTACTTTATTAGTGAATCTGTGAATGTTTATTTATATTGGATCAAAAAAAACAAGAATTTCAACTATCATTAATTGAGTCAAAAATAAAATTAGCTTTTCTGATAAATAAATAGAACACATGTTGAAATATTAATATGCAAAGATTTAGATAGAGCGTGATTGGAGAAGGCTGTATATTCTTTTCATAGCCACTAAATGCTCCTAAGAATCGTATCAATCAAACTTTACAAAGGAAATTCAAAGTTACACCAAATTGTAGTGTTGAGAACTTCTAAAGCTATGGTTTTTTTGGGCAGTGGATTTCTAAATTTTTGGGCTGCGAATTCCTAAAGCTGCGATAATTATTTAAGTTCATGATAATTCATAATCACTAGTTAATGCAAATTTTTATATTCTAATTAGAAAAATTTAGGACGAACTTAAAATGAAACTTTATTTTTCCAAAGGAATTTTCTGTCTATCAAGTACAAAAAGATGTGAAATGAAACATTTTTTTTTCTTTGACAGAAGAAACATTATTACATTATTGGATTTTCCTAAATAACATTAACAACAAACAACCTCTTCAATGGAAAATGCTTCGATCGAGGACTATACACCAAAGTTCATAAATCAGATTTGTTCAAACCCAAAAATTACTTGCGGCTGGATTTCTAATCGAGTCACAGAAGCTTAAACTTGAAGAGCAGAAGCTATGGAGCCAGCCAGGCTAAGAACTTCAAAAGGAGGTTTATTCATCACCTCTTTCACAGTCATTCCACACGAGTCTGTGATCCAGAAATAGCTCAGACCTTCCGCGGGATCACCTGCATCACGGAAACAATAGAAAACCAAGATTTTCAGTATGTCGCAAAGAAACGGACATGACTGTTTAGACTGATTCAAACCATTTGTATAATGGTGGTAGTAACCTTTGGTGTCAAGCTTGAAACGTTTCCATGAACTCTTGGGGAAGATCCCGTGTGTTACATATGCGCTTATTTTCGCTGCTCCATGTGCAGCTAAGACTTTCTGAAAGGAACAAGAATTGGTGGTTAGTTATGAAGAAGTGAGTACAGAGTTACACTTTTGAGAGTTGAATCTGAGTACAGAACCTGGCATTCGATTAGTGTGCCACCCGACTGAACCAAATCATCGACAATCACAACGTGCCTTCCTTCTGCGTCTCCCTCTTTGATACGCACTATTCGTTTGTCTCCCATTCTTACTTTGTTGCAAACAATCTGAAAGACAAGTAGGATTACTTGGTAAGTCAAAGGTTAATGTACAGATTTTCTGTTCAAGATTGGATGATGCTATGCTTATTTTGGAGTTAGATCTACTGTAAGCTTGAAGAACAAGCTCCTGAATCTAAACCCAGCTTGCTAAATCCTAAAACTCTGTAAGATGCTAAAAAGATGCGCAAAGGCGATATGGTCTAGGTATGAGAAAATATAATACCGTTGGATAATGTTGGAGTTGTTTGTGGAAACGCTTCCATGCTCCATCATCTGGGAATGCAATAGATATCTGAAGCAAATGACGAACAGTAACCAAAATGAATTGAATCTAGTTGATATCTACTCTACATGATAGAATTGATAGAAATGTGACAACCAGAGGGAAAGAACTTACGTTATCAGAATCAGGTAGACTCTGGAGTCTGCTCTTGAGCAATGGTATACCACTTTCAAAGCATGGAAGTATAGTATCTCCAAAGTAGAATCTTTCCTACAATCCAAACGAAGACAACGCAAAAGCTAGATAAGCCATAGATTCAAGAGAAGAAAAAGAGAGATGACCAGGGTTGTAGATAAAGACCTGCAAGGCATGTATATCGAAGGTCACTAAGCTAGTCGGTCCTCCTCTCGAAGTCGGTATATTTGAGAGTATCCTAGCGAGAGTGAAAGCAGTGGCCACATCTCCTTCGTCTTCCATTCTCTCAGAAGTTCCAGTAGGAAAGAATGGAAGAACAAGAGTAAATGAAGAAACAAAAAGCTTGGGAAGAGCATAAATAACCGAGAGCTGCTCGAAGATCACAGCGGGTGAACTAAATGAAGCCAGGAAAGCAACATGCTGCCCACGAATGCCTTGAGCATTTTGTATGAACAAATTAGGGAATCCATCATCAAATTTCCTAAAAACAAGAACAATGATTGTAATTACATTGTGATCAACAACCTAAACCTCTTCCAATCATTAGTTATACACATCAAACAAACCCAAAGTCTCTAATTTGAACACCAGAATTAGAGCATTGACCAAAAGCACAACGAAACTCATTTGAAAGTTCAAATTGTTAAGAAAAAGACATCAAATTCAAACCCACCAATCTAAAATCAATCAAGAGAATAATTTGAAAGCACTCTTCAATTTCACTGGGGATCATCACCAGCAAAAAAAACAAAAAAAAACAAAAAGAGAATGTCATAGAAAGTCAGCAAATTGATAGAGAGATTGATGGGTGTTTACTTCCAATTGATGCTTCGTAGCTCAATGCAATCAGATTTTGCGACGATTCTCTCGGCGAGATCTCTAGTCTCGTCGCTGTGGAAGAGACAGACGCGCTTGGAGGACTTCGGACCGGATTCCGACGCCGCCGCGGCCATGGTTATAGGAGACGACGAATTCTGATTAATTAGGCTGATCGGATCCCCATTAGATAAGAAATCTAGGCTCCGATGACCCGACGGGTTCTCTAAGCTTCTGACTCCGCACTTCACGCAGCGATTACTGACTGTAGCAGTTTTGAAATTAAGAAACGTTGGAGACGAAGAAGAAGATAGCGAGGAAGAACTAGAGCTAAATTGAGGCAGGGAGAGTGAAGCCGCGGTAGTTGCATTCGCCGGAGAAATAGCCGCCATTTCCGAAGACGAAGGGTCAAATTTACGATTTTTCCGGCGGATATCTTCAAATTAAAAATACCGAATTTTTTCGTTTATAAAACAAATTTGACATTTGGCGGAGACCTGGCAATGACGTAAATGCCCCTATCTGTCAAATGAGACACGTTATGAAGATGTTGGATAGTTTCGGTTTTGATTGGGCTAAGTAGCTAACCATCGGTTCAAGTTTAATATTGTCCGAATACCGAAACGAATAGCAGTCGGTTCAGGATTGCTCCAACCTGTACGGCTGTACGTTTCAATATAAACAGAAATCAAACGGTTTGTCTCGGTTTAGCTAGAATGTCGATAGGGAGATTCGGTTAGTTTCCGGTTTAAGAGGACAAACATGGGAAGGGTAGACGCGCCTACTATGTGGAAAGATGATGTCTTAGTTGAAATTTGAAACTAAAGAACATTAGAATGTAGAAGTTTCAAGCTAACAATACTATTCTTAACTTAAGTAATTCGCACTGGTAAACAAAAGGCTGCTACAATAAGTAGACTGGATAAGTAGTAATATCCATTACTTTGCCCAAAAAAATAATATATATATATATATATATATATATATATATATATATATATATCCATTAATATTAGATCCAACCCATAAGTTTACATAACGTAGAAATATTTAAATAAAGTAATTTGTATGAATTTCTAAAAAATACTTAGTTACAAAAATGACATCACACTCAGTGGCGGACCTATAAATTATTTTTACCGGGGTCAAAAAAATTAATAAAATTATATCATATAATTTATAGCATAATAATAAAAATTATATTCCAAAAGATGAGGTATTTTTGTTATAATAAGATGAAAAGAGGTAAAATATATAGAAGAGACGTTGAAAAGTTGTGAAAAAGGAAAAAAAATATGGCCAAATTTGTCAAAATGGGTGATCGAACTTGGGGAAAGGGGTGTCAATGAGAAAGGTCCAGATATATTTATTTTACATGTGTCAAGTGACACACCTACTTACTCAATGGGTCCGCCACTAATCACACCATAATTTATTTGTGCGCACATAGATAATGGTTTAGGGAAACTGAAATTCAGAAGACTAGTAAAAAAAAGTCATTCTAGCTAGATGAGAGGCAAACACGAGTTTAATGTTGAAGAAATCACAATATGTCGTTGGCGGCTAACACCGACCAAAAACCTCTATAAATGTTTTCACAGGGTGCAAAAACTTGAGCATCGACGATGGAATCTCTCAAAAATATGTTGACCGGTGATATATAATTAGAAAGTCAAAAATAGGACCGCCAATTGAAGTGGGAATCTCAACGACTCTTTCCATCTCGTTACTCCATTTATTACTTGCATCTAAAGGGTATTTTTATCTCTTTATTTAATACTCCTATATAGGAAGCTAATACAAATACTAGTCCTATTAAATACTAGTATATATGTATAAACACCCTCTGAAGTCTGAATAGAAAAACGAGAGTAAAACTCATATATAGGAAACTATATATTTAGGTCACGCGTTTCCTCGGGTTCCCTATTCTCATTTAAAACTCATTTTTGTATTTTCTCATTTTGTTCGTCTGTTCACGGGCTCTCGCTTTTCATATCAACTATTATCTCAATTCTCAATCAGATTAGATATACTCCATTTCGTTTTCAATGACTATGTCGTTTTACAATTGTCCACATGAGAACAATACATATATCAACTTTTAATATTATATATAATATCATTTTTAGATGCATAAAACATCACATAGATGAGTTTTTTTTAGAGGATTTGGCCACATAATTTATCGAGATACGTACATTTCACCGGTTAAGATAATGTTTTCCACGTTTGTTAATGACCCTTGTACTCCATAAGTATAATAACATAGTTGAAACTTGAAAGCAACACTGAGAGAGAACATAGATAAAGAGTTTTTGTTTTTCATTTTTGTTAATGAATCCATGCATTATATATTAAAAAGTTTCCTATGATCTCTATATAATCCTTGATTTATCTTTTCAAACATGTCAAAATTAGGTTTTAACCTCAATCCTATAAGAATCGCGCGAGTTCATGTATTTTGTAATTTTGTTTTGAACGCACTATTCACTTTGATCATACTCATAGTTTATAAGATTCAAAACGATTTGGTTTCGCTATAAGATAAATAAAAAAAAAAAAAACCTAAAATGCAATAAAATTTACCTGCAGGCTGCATGATCTAATAAAATAAAAATGACCTAGAAATTTAAATTTTGAAATTTAGGAATCGTTGCTACTTCTCTCATGCTCCTTTATTCCCTCCACTCTGCCCCTCGGCCTCAGGCATCAGTAACGAATAAATATGAGTATTTTTTAGAAACGTACAACTCTATCTCACTGTCTTTCTATAATTTAATTTGTTGGGTCCAATAATTAAATTTGAAATTTTTAAAAAACCTTATACTAATTAATAATTTATTCAGAAAGAAGAAGAGGAAAGAAAATTACCAAACTGAATCGACACCGATCTAACGTAATTAATACTCTGTTGACTATAAAACCGTCCTCTGGGAAAAAATGTCCCCTTCACTTCACATTCGCTCGCCACCAAAGTTAGCCAAAAAGAAAGAAAAAAAAAAAGTAAATTTCTTTCAAGAGAGAGAGAGAGAGAACAAAACGTCTCATTCGTTCCCTACACATCAATCCCAAAAACCTAAAGCAAAACCTTTGATTCTTTTATCTCCATCACCAACAACAAAACTCCCCTGTTTTTTCACTTCCTCTGTTTTCTCTTCGTTAACATTCGAGATAAGTCATGGGATATTCCGGCAAACCTCACCACCAACTCGACGGCGAGATACGAGAAACCACCGACGGTAAGAAATGGGTCATCGCCGGAATTCCCTCGCGTTCGCCGCTCAAGCAGATTAACCTTTCTTCCGGCGTCACAGTCACCGAAACAGAGGAGCAAGATCAGTGTCCGACGACCCCTACGGCGGTTTCCGTCAGAATTCCAAGGGTCCCGCCCTGTCCAGCGGCACCAAAGAAGCGAAAACCGTCGTTGAAGTGCAGTTACGGTGCCGGCGCTAGAGATTTCTTCTCTCCGCCGGACCTCGAAACCGTTTTCATTCCGAGAGCTAGTTATTAACTCTGTTTTCACAACTCTAAGAATTTAGAAACTAAATTTACTCTATTTGTTTCTCAGTTGTATTAATGTTAGGACACTAATCAAGGTTAGTGAATAGGAAGTGTTGTTTCATGTTTATGTACATTTTTATCTCCCTTTGTTTTCAGTATAATTGATGTATATGATTTCACTTTTAATTAAGCTTTTATTCATTTACAATTTTATGAGTTTCTCTTGATCTGATTATTTTATGCATTCATACTCCGTGATTATTGTTGATCATAATTCTTTCTCAAAATAGCTTTTTTTTTTCCTTGGAAGTTTGAGATGATATTAACAACCCTAACAATGTGGTTCACAGATCAAAAGTTTTACACTTTATCTACCTTTTTTGTTTACTTTTATCTCCATCTATATTTTTTTTAACTCTACAAAAGAAAAGGAATCTTTCTTCTTTGCCTAAAAACTAAAAGAATCTTTTTTGTTCTTTTCTAAATGGTTGGAAAATTGAATGAATGCAAAAACCTCTCTCCCTTTATATCCCAAGAACAAGAGTGTCTCCTTCTCGTTAGTCTTAACAATCTCTTCCCTTTATCGCAAATTTTCTCCACCACTTAGAATGTTCAAAATATGTAGTATGTACATTTACATGCATGCATTTATTGTTTAGATCATTCTCATAATTGGACATGGTTAGTGAATTTCTTCACTTATATCATGCAATGAAATGTCATGTTATATATATATCCACATACCAAAGAAAATTTATTTTATTATACATTAAAAATTCAACCTGGTGGCATCTAATTTGTTTCCCCCCAAATTTTTTTTTGGTTTTTCATTCAAAAAAATATAAGAACGAATAAGATAAGTTTATTACATGTATTATAACTAAGTCTAAGAATTTTCAAATTGTATTTCTCATTTGACTTTGATCTCATTGAATTTTTTTTGGATATCAAATAAATTTGATTAGTTTTTCTTAGAACTACCCTTTTCCAAAATAATTATAAAAAATTATATAAAATAATTTAAACTGATTGATATGTTACATATTCTCGTTTGTCTACCAAGTATTTTAATTTAACTGTGTGCACAAAAATATATGCAACTACGTCGGTAATATTTTATATTTCTGTTCGGTAAAGGATTTTCTTGTACTATTTTAATATACATCAAACATCATTCGAAGATCAGTGACAGCCACCGACGCAAGTGGAATCCGAGAAAAGAATACGCCAAAAAGTTTTAGTTCTCATATTGCATCAAAATTTCCAAGATTTTGGAAGTTTTCGAGTTTATTATGCTAATATTTGTTCGGCTAAATCACTATTATTGTACAATACTATAATATTTTATTTAGTTGTATAATCAATTTCTTGTGGTTTTTCTTAATTTATATTGTGTCTTATAATTATTAACTACAGTGGCAGAGGTAGTGCTCTACCATAGGGGTCAATTGACACCCATGGATTTTTAAAACTTAGTTTAATTTGATTAATCATTTATAAATTGACCCTATTACAAAATAAAATTTGACCCCCATCAAATTTTAATTTAAGAAACAACCACTAAATACTATATATTAAAAAGAATTATTATATTTAAACTCATTACAAATAAATTTTTAAAAATAAAAAATAAAAATATTTCCATTAAAATGAGTTCAATCTAATTATCACTATTCTTTGGCTACTTTATGATTTTTTTTCTTTTTCCTCTATTTCAATTAACATTATCCATTGAAAAACATATTGGAAATAAAATTTTAAGTTAAAATTTATATACTTTTTAGTTTGACGTGAACCATTTTAATGATTTTGCTCATATATTACAAAGACAAATATGCCTCATTTTTTATTTATCGACTTTTAAAACTATTTTTGATGTTTTAATATGCAATTGCAACAGTTGAAACAAATTTCTCTACTATGAATATTTTGAAAACGACTTCACGTAATCGTATCGTTGATACAATTTCAAATAACTTTCTAGTTTTTGAATGAAAAATACGTAACATTGTGACAAACAAAAAAATATTAAAGCATTTACAAGATAGAAATAATTCTATGATAGATGTCTAAAAATTATATTTTGATTATATTTTACTTTTTTAATAAATTATATATTTTCTATATTAAAAAAAAATTGACCCCTATAAACAATTTTTCTGGCTCCGCCACTGATTAACTATATTATTTGTTTCTCTTAGTAACGTGATTGTACACAACGCTTTACTTTGAATATGACCAATAACTATACGTCTATACCCATTTGTCGGGTTATACACTTAGACCACATTATAGTAGTTATATAACATCAACATAACGGGGATCAAAAGATCCTATTTACGGAATCTTTTTATAGTATATGCTTACGAAAATTAAGAAAATTATGTCGCAAACTATTTTGTTAAAAAAAAGGTTTTTCTCGCGAGTGGATAAGGATGTACATAGAAAGCAAATGCTATATGTGAGGCTTTAGTTGAAGAAACTCAGATTTATTAGTTTTGAAGATCACTCGTACGCAAAGCTGATTGGAATAAGACATTTTAAATATAGGTTCCAAATGATTTACTAATCCCATCCAACTCATCAAATATGATAAGTGAGAATCTTTAATATTTATCAAAACGACGTCAAAAGAAGAAAAAGTCCCACCAAAACGACGTCAAAAAAAGAGTATCAACTTTAAAAAAGATATGAATTTTCAAAAAAAGGAAAAAATGTAAAGTGATTGGGCTTAGTGCTTGTTAAGTACTAGTACTAGTTTTGTGTATTACCTTGTTGACTGAACAAATCCTATATCATCATTACCATCAATTGGTTGAAGGTTGCGTCACCTTCATTTTTCTAACCTTCGTTTTACATTTAATAAGAAAAAAATATTTGAAAAATCACATTGAAAAGTTGCTATTTATTGGACTCCACATGGTTAGCGATCCCATAATTTGGTGATCCCGGTGCGTTGTACTTGGAAGAGCCGATACTCCTTAATTTAGTCTTATCCTTCAAATTTTGAATGTGTTAAGTTAGTTAATTGCGCATTTTAAATATAATGCAAGAAATAAATAAAAATGAATAGTATCGTTGGATCCTGGAAATAAATTGATTAGTATATTAATGGGTAAGTGAAGATATTCAAATGCATCGACACTTGGTATGTGTTGCTAGACACGTGGTTTACCCAACTTCGATACTAGTTCAGTTTGGATAATGCAAAGTTATCCGTGAAAGAATCAGTAATAGCGACGTGAAAGAAAAGAAAAAAAATCTGACCAAAATGTAGAAGAATTATATTTACAAAATTTCTATTTGTCTTGATTTTTAAGGTAAATTACCTTTTCTTCTCCAACGTGCAACAAAAACATTTTTTACATATTTTTTTCTTACTTTTCTTTAGCTTCATTGTTTTAGTTCTTAGTTTAGATTGTAGACTTTATAGTTTACATTATATAACATTTTCCGAGAAAAGAACAACAGATACGCAATGGCACATTATAGATCAAAGAATAGGTAATAAAAAGCTTCCCAAAATTGAAGCGTTGTGTATTCAGCTATAATGCGAGCAACTGTGTTTTTGAAATCTATAAAGTAATAACTAGAGAGGTCAAAGCCAAAATAATAAGTCCAGCGAAATTTTAAGAGTATTAAACGCAAGTCCTTTCACAAATTTTGTTTGTTAACGAAAACGAAATTGTTGAAACTATCGTTTCAGAAGTCATTTCACAGACGTTTTATTAAAAGGATCGATGTATATACACATAAGCCCTTTAACAAAAAGAGAAACTATCGTATACATTCATTTGTAATTTAAAAGATATAAAACTATACATCATCAAATTTTCTTTTTAATATCATATGTTTTCCTTTCTCTTAGCTTCATGCAGTTTTCGAATTTGAAAAACAATAATATAAGACACTGAAAAAGCTATTGGAAAATAAATAAATAACCAGAGTGCATGACAAAAAAAAATGTGGAAACATACAAGGAACGCACAATTGCATAAAGAAACAACAACGTAGCGTGCACTTGTGGAGTGAGCTTTTGTTTCTTGCAGTATAAATTTCTAAAATGTTCCTTTCTTCTGTTAAATAAGTTTCTAAAACAAATTTATTCTTCTTATTTTTTTCTTTTCTTATCGTTAAGAGTATATGTTGTTGATTTAAATGTTTCCCACTACTTTGACCAAAAAATAAGTTTCCTTTACAGAAGCAAATGCTTTTGCAGGACTTGGACAGAAACATGCGGAACCAAACCATTTTGCTACAACCAGCTTTGAGTATAATCCATTTACTTAAAAGTTTAAAACTCATTTTGACACTTACATTTACAAATACTCGGAGACTTATTTTTCAGATACTACCAGAAAGGGCAAAACTGTCATTCCAAACAAACATGAGAATCTAGCACCTTTATTTCCCACGAATGCGATGATGCAGCACCAGACTTTTAAGGGCTAAACTGAATACTTTTTTTGAAGAAAGGAAGAAAGTGGGAAACTTTGAGTTGAACTATGACTAGGACCAATCATAAAATGTGATATTATTATCTAATAGTTATCTCCTCCACCTTCAGAAATAAAATCAGCCTCCATCTGTCTATCTACACATCTCTCTCTATATATATTTAGATTCTTTGGACCGAGATTTCACCCACAAATCTCTATATTCAAAACCTTAATTCATAAAAAAAATCTTCAAGGGAATGAAACCGGCAGAAAAAATGCAGACAAAGCCATTCAAGGAGGAGGCAGAGGAACCTCAGTTTGATAAATCTCCCTAACAGTTTGTTTAGCTTGGCCATGAGAAGCGAGGAGACAAAAGAAACTTGGGTTTATGGGAATGGCAAAACGGCAAGTCATATATCGGCATCAGGCTCGTGTTTTCCGAGTTCTATTGATTTGATTTTGGTGGTATAATGGATCTTGAAATGTTTAAGATTCAGTTGCTACTGAAACAATCATCTTTAAATACTATGTACGATGGGACGAAAATTATATTGTAGATCGTCTTCATGTGTATTTTTTTTCTTTCTGGTTTTTGGGAATAAAATTGGACTATATATGTTTGCTCATGTGGATCTTTATTAAGTTTCATGTATCTATGATTCTTAATTTATAAGAAGAAATTCTAGAAGCTTGTTTTTTTTTTTTTAACATAAATTCTAGAAGCTTGTTTTTCTTTTCCTCGTACATCTGAAAATCTTGCCATCCCTAAACTGTTTGTTCCATGGAAATTTTAAATTTTAATGCCAATTTACCATCACCCAATCATTTATATGGCATAGGAGCTTCAATCGGGAGATCAAGAATGCATCTACAGAGCATATTTAAATGCAAGAACTTATTATTTTCCATGTGGTTCTAAAAAGGGATGTGAAAGTGAAGCCCAAATATTTAAGTTGACAATGTACCGGACTTACTACAACCAATTAAAGTCAAATATTATTATCTGTGCCATTGAAAAAATTGACGGTACAAAAAAATATAAGTATTGCTATTAGTCGGACTAAACTATGCGGTTAATTAATCCTATATGGAGATAGCGACCCATGCATGCGTTATAGAGAATACACGATATTTTAAAAGTATATATATAAACGTATTTTTACTGATCAATTATTCATGAATAATATATATGTGTGTGTATTTGGATTGTTATTTTCTTTTGAGTCTTCTCTAATTGAAATTTGTGTCCGTGAAGTGGAATATCTTTTTACCAAAAGAAAATTGAATATCTAAATTTTCTATCTAAACTTTTTGTTACAATTATCTGTCATTATCATTTTTTCCATTATCTTAAGATTTTTTTCTATAAAATTTGATATATACTACAGTTTAAAGATGGTGCTGTCAAGAACATAGAGGAAGTCAGGAAGATATATGGTCAGATTAATCAATAATAGAAATTCCAGTTAATTATTACCTTGTCAATAAAAAGCAGCCAGCTTATAAGTTAAAATATTACGTAATAACAAAAATAGTATAGTATATACATATTTTCATAATTTCTATTTCTTACTTCTTTTTAATTGAATTACTCTACACTTCTTTATTACCTTTTCGATGAAAATATGATTTTTTTACTAATTTGTTTATTTGATAAAAAATTAGTTCCTGGCATAAATAATTTTAGAGGAAAAGTGTTTACATGTTTTTCTCATGAATTTTCTTTAGTAATATAAATAATTCAGTATTAAAAAAAAAATCCATGTCGAGACATAAATCTTTATTAAGATTTCAAACTAAAAACCTAATACCCTCTTCCAAAAGTTTCCTTGAACTTCCTCTTCTATATATATGCCTTCTCATTTCTAGTCTCCCTCGAACCAACTCTTTTTACTAACGCCCTTTCTCTTATTTCATTTTCTCTCCATCCAAAAGTGAAAATGCAACCGTCGACAGGCGATCCAGCAATAGTGGACATGGCAGTGGCGGAGAAGGAGAAGAAGCGGCCAAGTGTATCATTTCTTAAGCTCTTCTCCTTTGCTGATTTTTACGATTGCGTTCTGATGGCTCTTGGATCCATTGGTGCTTGCATTCACGGAGCCTCCGTTCCAGTTTTCTTCATCTTCTTTGGCAAACTTATCAACATCATCGGTCTTGCTTACCTCTTCCCACAAGAAGCTTCTCACAAAGTCGCCAAGGTTCATAACTTTTTGTATATATATTTCATTGTATTTTATAAAATTTTAAATTCTTAGGGTAATTAGTTCATAATATATCCTCCATCTGAGTTAATATGAAATTGGAAAATTCTATCCTCTACTGTTCTTTAATATGCCTAAGAAATGCAGTGAGTAGTAAGATTTTGTACATGGCCACTAGAATGTACATGACGAGTCACATATTCTAAAGAGATTTGATAAATAAAGTTTTTCTAAAACAAAAGTGATCATATTCTTGAGTTCAATGTATATGAGATATAAGAAATAAATTCTCAAAAGCGAAGTCAAAATGCTAATTTATTCATATTCTGAAATAAATCCTTACTAATGTGTACTCCAAATAAAATTGAAATGAAATGCTAATAAATAATAAAGTTTTATTCTCTGCCATTTACCATTTTTTTTTTTTTATCATGTGCTTAATTTTTATTTCTTTGGTTGTGCAGTACTCGTTGGATTTTGTATATTTGAGTGTGGTGATACTCTTCTCATCATGGTTAGGTAAATAACATAGCAAAGAATATATATAAATTCAATCAATTATATTTTTTTTTGAAGATATGATAAAATAAAAAATATATATGAATGGAAACAGAGGTTGCATGTTGGATGCATACGGGAGAGAGACAAGCAGCGAAGATGAGAAAAGCTTATTTGCGGTCAATGTTAAGTCAAGACATAAGCTTATTCGACACCGAAACTTCGACCGGAGAAGTCATCTCCGCCATCACCTCCGACATCCTTGTCGTCCAAGACGCTATCTCCGAGAAGGTACGCTATACCAAAATCAAACCGGTATTGGTCTTAGTTAATCGATTCGGCTATAATTCGATAGATGCAATGAATCATAGTATATATTTTTTTGCTATTAAGAAACAATGAATATGATATTATGTACAAAGTACAATGAATGCAGGTAATTCAACTAATACGAATTACATATCAAAATTTATTTTTTCTTAAATTTTGGATCCTTTGGATTTTTAATCTTCCAAGATATGGTATCAGTACTATAAAAATAAAAGATTTTAGCGTGCATAATTTAAATCCGGTTGATCGGTATTTTTTTGTTGTAGGTAGGGAATTTCTTGCACTTCATAAGCCGGTTCATAGCCGGTTTTGCGATTGGATTCGCAAGCGTATGGCAAATAAGTCTCGTCACTCTCTCCATAGTCCCACTCATTGCTCTCGCCGGCGGCATCTATGCTTTCGTCGGCACCGGACTTATCGTCCGTGTCCGGAAATCATACGTCAAGGCCAACGAGATCGCAGAAGAGGTTGGTAACTTGTCAGTCAAGCAAAATATCTGAAAAGTGAAATATTCTTGTGTGTATTTAATTTCATATTTCCCTCTGTTTAAACTTAGGTGATCGGGAATGTGAGGACCGTACAAGCGTTTACGGGAGAAGAAAAAGCGGTGAGTTCGTACCAAGGAGCTTTGAAGAACACTTACAATTATGGGAGAAAAGCCGGTTTAGCTAAAGGACTAGGACTCGGTTCGTTGCATTTTGTTCTGTTTTTGTCTTGGGCTTTGCTCATTTGGTTCACAAGCATCGTTGTTCACAAGGGAATCGCTAGTGGTGGCGAATCTTTCACAACCATGCTCAATGTTGTCATCGCTGGCTTGTAATATATAACTTCTTGATTCTTTGCTCTGCACATTACCCTTATTTTTCTAGATGATCATAATAAAATTCTCTGTTTTGTTTTTTTTTTTTTTTTTTTTTTTTTTTTTTGGTATAGGTCTCTTGGTCAAGCGGCTCCGGACATTTCCACATTCATGCGAGCGAGTGCTGCTGCGTATCCGATTTTTCAGATGATTGAACGGAACACGGAGGAGAAAACAGGTCGTAAACTCGGGAAAGTAAACGGAGACATTCTATTCAAAGAAGTGACTTTCAACTACCCGTCTCGCCCTGACGTGGTGATCTTTGACAAGCTAAACTTCGTGATCCCTGCGGGGAAAGTCGTGGCTCTTGTTGGAGGAAGCGGGTCTGGGAAAAGCACCATGATATCTTTAATTGAACGATTCTACGAGCCTACCGATGGGGCGGTGATGCTAGACGGGAACGATATCAGATACTTGGATCTTAAGTGGCTAAGAGGACATATTGGTTTGGTTAATCAAGAGCCTGTTCTGTTTGCAACCACCATTCGCGAGAACATTATGTATGGTAAAGACGATGCCACCTCTGAGGAAATTACCAATGCTGCAAAGCTCTCGGAAGCCATCTCATTCATCAACAGCCTACCGGAAGGATTCGAAACCCAGGTATGTCGAGAATCGGATGGCTTAGAATACAAGAAATTTATTACTATAAAACCCTAAATTTTGCTTGTTATTCGGTGTTACAGGTAGGTGAGAGAGGGATTCAGCTATCCGGCGGGCAGAAGCAGAGGATCAGTATTTCTAGGGCGATAGTGAAGAACCCTTCGATTCTCTTACTCGACGAGGCAACAAGCGCACTAGATGCAGAGTCAGAGAAAAGCGTGCAGGAAGCTTTGGACAGAGTGATGGTTGGGAGGACAACGGTCGTGGTGGCTCATAGACTCTCCACCGTAAGAAACGCTGACATCATAGCCGTTGTTGGAGGAGGGAAGATCATCGAGTCTGGAAGCCACGACGAACTCATCTCCAACCTTGATGGAGCTTACTCTTCCCTCCTTCGTATCCAGGAAGCTGCCAGCCCTAACTTGAACCACACTCCAAGCTTACCAGTCAGGTACTTATACTCAAGATTAAAGAGTTTTTGAAAAGATAATTTCACTGACTATAGATTTTATGTTATAATCTAATGAAGGTTCTCTTTCTTTAATTTCTGCAGTACAAAATTCTTGCCAGAACTACCAATCGCAGAGACGACCTTATGCCCCATCAATCAATCTATAAACCAACCAGATACGACCAAACAGGCCAAAGTAACGTTGGGACGTCTTTACTCTATGATCCGTCCGGACTGGAAATACGGATTATGTGGGACGTTAGGTTCCTTTATTGCAGGATCTCAAATGCCGCTTTTCGCGCTTGGGATCGCACAGGCTTTAGTATCTTATTACATGGACTGGGAAACAACTCAAAACGAGGTCAAAAGAATCTCTATCCTCTTCTGTTGTGGTTCCGTCATCACTGTCATCGTACATACCATTGAGCATACCACCTTCGGTATTATGGGTGAGCGTCTCACTCTCCGAGTCCGACAAAATATGTTTTCAGGTACGCATAAACAAAAAACCGCGGTCTAAATCCTACGATTAGTTGTCTTTACATTGGTTGATCTAAATGTGAGATTGTTTTCTTCTTAGCGATCTTGAGGAATGAAATCGGGTGGTTTGATAAGGTCGATAACACTAGCTCGATGTTGGCATTGCGGCTTGAAAGTGATGCAACTTTGCTTAGAACCATCGTGGTTGATAGATCGACAATTCTCTTGGAGAATTTAGGTCTTGTTGTGACATCTTTCATCATTTCTTTTATACTAAACTGGCGTCTCACACTTGTTGTCTTGGCCACATACCCCTTAATTATAAGCGGTCATATCAGTGAGGTAAAACGCAGCTTTTTGCGTTCTTTTAAATAAATTTCCGCAGTTGCATTTACATATATACTTTTTTTTGGATGTCAATGAAGTCCTTACTCTTTTTTCTTGGTTGCATTTGTTAGAAAATTTTCATGCAAGGTTACGGAGGAAACCTGAGTAAAGCATATTTGAAGGCTAACATGTTGGCTGGAGAGTCTATAAGCAACATCCGAACCGTGGCCGCCTTTTGTGCTGAGGAGAAGGTTCTAGACCTTTATTCCAAAGAGCTTCTAGAACCTTCAGAACGTTCTTTCAGGCGTGGACAGATGGCTGGGATTTTGTACGGTGTTTCTCAATTTTTCATCTTCTCCTCCTACGGCCTTGCCCTCTGGTATACACATATAAACAGTTTCACGCATAGTATAATATTGTGAAGATTGAAACTTTATTGAAACTTTAGATGTTTTACAGGTACGGATCGATTTTGATGGAGAAAGGATTATCAAGTTTCGAATCTGTGATGAAAACATTCATGGTTTTGATAGTAACGGCGTTAGTAATGGGTGAAGTGTTGGCTCTAGCCCCAGATCTGCTTAAAGGAAACCAGATGGTTGCTTCGGTTTTCGAGCTATTGGACCGAAGAACTAAGGTTGTTGGAGATACTGGCGATGAGCTGAGTAATGTGGAAGGCACAATTGAGCTCAAAGGTGTCCATTTCAGCTACCCTTCACGGCCTGATGTGACTATTTTCAGTGATTTCAACCTAAACGTTCCTTCTGGCAAGAGCATGGCGCTTGTGGGACAAAGCGGATCTGGAAAAAGTTCGGTCCTTTCACTCATTCTCCGGTTCTATGATCCTACAGCCGGAATAATCATGATAGACGGTGAGTGCAAGCTCCTGACAGAATTAATTTTACCACAAGAAACACTAACCACAGGTTTCTTGCATCATAAGAAATTTGTTATTTAGTTGAGTAAACATTTTTTTGTTTCCAACCCATTATTGTTACAGGACAAGACATCAAGAAACTGAAGTTGAAATCACTGCGAAAACACATCGGTCTGGTTCAACAAGAACCGGCTCTTTTTGCAACGACTATCTACGAGAACATCTTGTACGGTAAAGAAGGAGCTTCTGAGTCTGAAGTCATGGAAGCAGCTAAGCTTGCAAACGCTCACAGCTTCATCAGCTCTCTTCCGGAAGGTTACTCAACCAAAGTCGGTGAACGTGGCATTCAGATGTCAGGCGGCCAGAGACAGAGGATTGCTATAGCTAGAGCCGTCCTTAAGAATCCAGAGATTCTGCTCCTTGATGAAGCCACAAGCGCCTTGGATGTTGAATCAGAGCGTGTGGTAAGCTTTCAATAGCATTTAGAGTTTGGATCAAGATTTTCCGCAAATATTTACAGGTTTATACTAATGAATTGTAGGTACAACAAGCATTGGATCGGCTAATGAGGAACCGGACTACGGTGGTGGTGGCTCACCGGCTATCAACAATCAAGAACTCAGATATGATAAGTGTAATACAAGACGGTAAGATCATAGAGCAAGGCAGTCACAATAGCCTCGTTGAGAACAAGAATGGTCCGTACTCTAAACTTATCAATCTTCAGCAGCAGCAGCCCCATCATCCTTAATTAAGAATTATTATTGAATTTTCAAAACTATTGTTTGTTTGTTTTTTCTCAATATCGATCCTACTTTACCAGATAGATATGATTATGTAACTCACATTTGATTATGCTATTCATACTGATTCATAGTTCAAGGAACCGTTCTCAAAACGGAACCTCTAAGACTTAGGAAATACTAAAATCAAAGTAAAAGTGAGGGCAAAAGAATTTAACGATTATTTATTGAATCTGAGGAGAACTTTAGCGGAAAGAGAATCGAATCACAGAAGTTTTCAAGAAATTGCAAGTAGCTTATAGCTTGAGTAATCTTGAACACAAAGTAGATAGAGGCTCTAAAACACTGACAGTTTTTGTCATAGAAATGGATCTTAAGGTACTGAGAGAAGCTTATGCTGCTGCTGTGATGTACTGGATGGCCTCCTTGCAGATACCTGTCATGGTTGCTTCTGGACCATAGACCTCGATGGGGACACCGATATCATCTCCAAGGGTTCGCATTTTAGCAAGTCCCTTTTGGTAGTTTGGTCCTCCCCTCCTCACAAAAATATGCATCCTTGCTGCTTTCAGCTTTGCTTCCTGTTGAGAAATATAATCACTGTAAGCCAAGATTTTTTTCTTTTGATCCCCTTAGTAATGAGTCTAAGAGAAGCTCAAGTTTTACCTTTTCTTTAAGAGCGCGGATTATGCCATTGAAAGTAGCAGCAACATCAGTGAAGTTGGCAATTCCACCCCCAATCACAAGAGCTCTGCTTTTTCCATCCGGGTTTGCTGTAGCACACTGCAGTATTGTATTGTTACTGTTAAGTAACAGGTAAAGAAATGTCTTATGAAAGTGGAAAATAATTAATCTTACGTCAATAACGACTCTGGCGTACTGCAAAACCTCATCTTCTTTGGGTGCTCCACTATATTCAGCATAGTTGCCAAGTTCAGATGCATACCCGAGATCTCCAACCTAGATAAGAAATTTTTGTGTTGGACTTAATAAGGGACAATATGCAGAGATTCTCTCAGTAATGATTCTTTAGGGAACATACAGTATCCGCATAGATGACACTTGCTCCTCCACCAGCTACCATTGTCCAAATCCGTCCCTTGGGGTTCAGAACGGTAAACTTCAAAGACGCACTTGTCTGCAACCACAATAGGTACATATTAAAGAAAGCTTTTTACTAGTCACAGAAAGCAGACAGACGTTTTGATTATATTAATGTCACGAAGATAATACCTTCTCATCCAGTCCATGGATAAAGCTTTCTGTGGCACTCATTACTCTTCCAAATGGCATAGGAAATTCAATGTCGCCCCATCTGTAAGTATAAAGGATAAATCATGTAAACCTTCTCGAAGTTCTTAAGCTCAAAGAATTGGGGAAACCCGGGGTCAAACTTACTTTTTAAAGTTTTTGAAGGCGGCAGTATCATCAAGCTCACCCCTCATATCTAGAGGATAAGGACTTCCATCAACTAGAGTGAAAGGATTCATCTCCAAGAAAGTGAAATCAAGATCTAGCACACCAAAAGAAATACCAAAAATGATTAGTTCTTATCAGGGATTTTGATTCGTGTGTAGGTTCAACTATTCTTGGCATACCTTGGAATAGGGTGAAAATGACTTTGATAAATTCTTCAATTTGAGCTTTGATCTGTACATGGAAATGTTACACGTCTAAGTCACGAGTCCAATTTCTAAGTTATGTTCACAAATGACAACCCTATAATCCAATTAAAAAGAGTCGATTACCTCTAAGGGAAGAGTTGCCACAAGAGGTGCACAAATTTCAGGTGTCAGGGAAGCACCTGTTGGTAAAAATATAGTCTTGACCTGCAGAAATTGGAGCCTCAACACAAGTTTTCATCTTTATGATGCAAGATACTGAAATAGACACAAAGACATTATATTTGAACAAAAATCTCTTCCAAAATACCTTGTCCCAGTTCTCCTCGATCTCAATTCCTCCACACTCTGAAAAGCTTATGCTGCACCCAAGCCGATCCGAGACAACATTAAGATAAAACTCTTCATTGTGTGGAACAAATGGCTCAACTATGAATGTTGTTATGGGTCCTTTGCATCCACTCATCTCTACCTATAGATGATAGATAAAAAGGTTGAGTCAACATGGTCTCAGAAAAGAATGGCTTTTAGAAGCGCAAAACAAAAACGTTACCTCTTTGCCCAAACGGTCTTTCACAAAAGTGGCAACATCAGCAAAATCTAATTTCAAGGCAACCAAACCACTCTTGCCACGCTTTCCAAACAACATGTCAGGTTTCACCACCAGCTTCTCGGACGAGAGCCAAGGCTCCTTTTCAACTACCTCATTTAGATCAGTGGTTTCATTAATCTACACACAGGAGAAATAAATAAATAAGGTTACATGAAGCTTTATGAAAACAACATAGATCCAAAAAAGAGATGCTTATGCAATCACCAATTCATAAATGATGAATTGGAGAAAAGCTATATACTTTAGAGTCTAAACTGCAGAACATCATCTGCCTAATGTCGGAGAAACCAATGCAAGAATGTAACCACAATCTAATGTCGGAGAAACCAATGTCCAAACTCAGAAGCTAGAAAAAAAAGACAAGATCCAAGGAAACAGATTTAAACCTGAACGGATCTGATAGGAAGTTCTTTGCCAGAAAGCCTTTTGAAGTGTTCCTTCACCAATCTCTTTGAGTCATACTCTCTAATCTTCTTCCTCGCCATTTCAAAACGAAAACTGGAGAAAACAACAAAGAGAAAACAAAAATCAAAATCACAGATCCAGAGACTGATAAACACAAATCAAACGCGAGAACAAAAAAAAAAAAAAAAAAAAAAACTCATTTCCCAATCAAATCCGCTAACGATTCAATTCCAAAACGAGAGACGAGAGAGAGATGGTATAAGCCAAATTACGCAATGAGATGTGATTATACACGAACAAAGCCTAAAATTTCCAAAGATTGAAAGGAGAAGAAACAGAGATCGGTGAAAATGGCGGATCTTTACCGTTGAGAGAATGGTGTAGCTTCACAGGTTGGGTAGTTAGCTCACCAACACGACTCTTCTCTTCTTTGCCTTCTAATCTTAAAGGACCGAATTTACCATTTATAGTTGCAACTTACAAAATCATCCTTTCCCTCATTAAGTATTGTTAAAAACTTTATTATAGAATTATAATACCAAAATATTATATACAGATGCATATAATTTAATGTTTTTTTCAAATCTTAATATATACTTTTATATAAATAATTGCAAGACTTTGCACCTACGCATCTTTGAAAAAGCTGGTGGATGTTCAATTGTTCATTCAATTTTAGAGAAGGCCACCTAACTCGTAAATGAACGTTTTAACATCAACCATTCCATTTGTGTCACATATGATATAACCAACTTTTATTTTTAAAGAAAATAATATTTATTAATTTCTCATAACTTATTTTGTCGCATCTTTACAAGTTACACAACAATTGTATTATTTTCAGATCCCTTGCCTTCCTCTTTCTTTCTCCTGGCTAGCCTCTTATCCACAAAGAGGGTTTGACTTTCTCTAACTTTCTTATTGACTGTGACTTTGACCATGACCATTGTCTCTCCATGTGTGTTATTTTCTCGTGAACAAGAATCTCAACAAATAGAAGATGAAAACTGAATTCGGGCAAACCAAAACTATTACGACTTGTGCCGCTGCAGCAAGTGATTCTTCAGCTTTATGATCAAAGCGAAGACCGCAAAGCACGGTATATGCATCACAGCCACTCCCAAGTACCTGCAGAAACATTAGTAAAACATCATAATAATTGCCTCCTTTTATTTATTGTTAAATTTGATTTTATTTGGAAACTTTACACGATAACAAACTAAGTGTGAAGAGTTTATAAACGTACCATAAGGGTGCATATGGTGACGAAAGATCAAGAAATTGGTATGGCCACCTGCAAAACATGTATAACAAGATCCCTTAAAACTCTTAACAGGCACTGCGATTCTGTGTGTTAATCAGTACAATGAGTTAACATCTGGGGTCAAAATGATGGATACCCTTTTGCCTCTATATGAAGATAAGAAAACAGAAGAAGTGTGTACCATAAGTTCTT
Source organism: Arabidopsis lyrata subsp. lyrata (assembly GCF_000004255.2). Taxonomy (NCBI): domain Eukaryota; kingdom Viridiplantae; phylum Streptophyta; class Magnoliopsida; order Brassicales; family Brassicaceae; genus Arabidopsis; species Arabidopsis lyrata. The sequence continues at coordinate 4,185,506 of NW_003302555.1, read as the reverse complement.
GACGGCATGGATTATCCATTGGTAAGCTACAAAAATGCAGCTCCAAAGTACAAAGTAAGAGATCCGGAACAGAGGGTATCGCTGGATAAGGAAAAAATAAGATTGCCTTTAGATTCTAAATAAAAAGGTGGGAGATTCGTGTATCCGCAGGCTTCAGTTTTGAAGACTTACCAAGGAATTGAGGCTTGTGTCACCAAGGAGAAAAACAGCATTGAGAGAATGCATACAAACATCGAGCTGCAATCAAAGTAACACATGTAAGGAATAAATATATTCATCATCCACTTGTCGTATAGAGATTGCCAGAGAAAAAGTGATCATATCAAATGAATCCAGAATGGAAATCAAACGGTATTAGAGCCAGAACTTACAAAACTCAGCTTGTAACCTTTAGTAAACGGGTAGATTATTGCCCAAAATACTATATCTGTTAGCACAACAGCACCTGCACAAGTCTGTCCCAACAGACCACTTCGTAAGTCCTTTTGAAGCATTGAGATGGCATTATAAAGTCTTCACTCTCAACAAGATAATTCAGGAGAAGAAAAAGACACTTACTTGGAAAAGGATCTGAAAGGTATAAACCCAAAACCCCGCTGATTCTCGGACGGGTGCTTCTGAATGTATATTGGATGATTTTGACGTATTTCCCTCCCCATCAAGGGCGATTGGTGGTCTATAAGTGCCTTGTTCCGTATCACCTATACTTGTATAAGTCTCCATGTTTCCACCAGCTTCTTTATTGTAGATGCAGCATCCATAAATAGACAACACCGAAGCATACTACGAAAAAAAAATAGTATCACAGATTTAGTGTCTAAAACTAAGGTGGTAACCTCAACAACGGAATGTCCAAGAGATTTACCCCAAAGTAGAGTGTGACAAGAGTAAATGTCCACCTGTTTCAGCAAAAAGATTGGATCTTTGTCATTCATTTAAAGGATTCAGAAATGTGGGAAACAAGTTAAATGATTAAAACTCACTGAGTATAGAAGTAGAATATGCCGGCTCCATCTCGCACAACATTGGAGATGAGCAGAGTCAACATTGCAACAAAGGAGAATACTCTAAAGGCAAGCAACCAAAGAGGGTGGATTCTTTTAAAACATGTGGTCCAAGCTTCATCTTGGAACAATGTCCCGGGTAATACTCGCTGGCTCTCGCGTTGCCTTCTTCTCTTGCCTTCATATTTCCAAATGAGAACAGCTGCTAAAACTAGTGGAGCTAAGAGGATTAATGCACAAAGGAGGACCCTCCAATTCAACCAGTAACTTGAAGCTGTGGTATCAGCAGCCATGGCCAGTCAATAGAGTCCTAAGATTCCATCAAAAAGCAAAGCAGAACATCACCTCGACAAAATGTCTCTGTAAGAATCTCAGTTTTGTTTTGGAATTCGAACTATTCACAAGACTATAAAGATGGCGAAAAAGGTAAGACCTTTTTGCACTAGCGGACAAATATAATTGGAACAAGAACTTGCGATATAGAACCCACTTTAATTTTCATAAATTTAACGAAGATTTTCAAAAATTCCCACAAGCTACTGTATATAGTAAAAACAGAACAAAGAGAGAGATGAATCATAAAATACAGAAGATTACTTGGAGATTCGAAGACTATTTTGTTCCAATGATTCAGAGGAGACTCTCTTCTAACGCATCCTCTCAACGACTCGAAGATGCTGAGAGCCTCCAGGAAACCACAAAGAAACCAGAAGAGAAATAAAGGAAAGATCTTTGACGGGATTATAAGTTGGCAGAGGAAGAAGATGGAAACTTTTGTCGTGCAGATTTTTATCCGATCTAAACGGAATCGCCACAAATCGTTATAATTTTTACAACCCCGGTTATGTTCGGTTTAAGATATGTGTTTAATTTCCTCCGTATTTCTGTTGGTTCAACCAACCCACGCGACATAAAGAAACCGAACAGGTGTGAACGCAAATCAATTGCTTCTTTCACTCTTCTTAAACCGGAGATAACCGGATTTTAATGTCTATGCTCCATTGTGCTTTGAGGACGAATATGGGGGAAAACGGTATTTTTCAACCTCAACTATTTACTGGCGGATTTTTCCAACCCAAACTATGACCCCCAGTCGATTTCAACCTAAACCTAAAACTAATTCAAAATCGAAACTTGAACTAATGTAAATGAGCCGATTTCAACATGACACGAAACAGTGTTAGTTCGGAAGTTAACGATTGTTCAACCTTAGGTAATTCTCTCTCTATAGCATTCAACAAATCCTGAAAATAAAATCAAATAACCTTGAAAATCGTTAACTTCCGAACTAACATTGTTTTGAATTATTTTTAGGTTTGGGTTGAAATCGACTGGAGTTCATAGTTTGGGTTGGAAAAACCCGCCAACAAATAGTTGAGGTTAAAAAAGACCGTTTTCCCGAACGAATATGCTCCTATATCCAAATTTTGTGCCAGACGTTTACAAGAATATACTGAAACCAATTATAATTTCCCACTTATGAATAGTAGATCTTTCACATAAAATTCCCAAATTTTCAACATCTTTTCATATGCAAATCTTTGACTTCTTTTCGTCGCCATTGTTGGGGTTTTTTAATACCTGGCTTTGTTTGGATTATTTATTATGAATAGCTAAATAATCGTCAATTGTATTCCGACCAAAAAAAAAAATCGTCAATTGTACTTAATTTTTTCTAAAACAAAATCAAGTGTTTTAGCATGCTCAAATTTAGTATTCAGATTCCGACCGGATTGGTCTTTTTCTTTGACGACCGGGTTGGTTTAGTCTTTGTGTAATAGTATAGTTTATAATTTAAGCGATCGTTATGGTTTAGTTCGAAAAATATTCTTACACATTTGCTATATATAACAGCAATTGAATCGTACAAACCTCTTATAATCCAGGGTTATCAATAAATAGACTGCATCTAAATAAGCAACCTTAAAACTAGTTTACACACGTAAAAGCTTATATGCTTAATCTTGGGAAAACGGCCTTTTTCAACCTCAACTATTTTCTGGCGGATTTTTTCAACCCAAACTATGACTTCTAGTCGATTTCAACCCAAACCCATAAATAATTTAAAATCAGAACCTGAACTAATGCAAATGAGCCGATTTCAACACGACGCGAAACGGTGTTAGTTCGGAATTTAACGGTTGCTCAACCTTGGGTAATTCTCTCTCTACAGCATTCAACAAACCCTGAAAATAAAATCAAATAACCTTGAGAACCATTAATTTTCGAACTAACACTGTTTCGCGTCGTGTTGAAATCGACTCATTTACATTAGTTTCGGGTTCGATTTTGAATTATTTTGGGGTTTGGGTTAAAATCGACTGGGGATCATAGTTTGGGTTGGAAAAACCCGCTAGCAAATAGTTGAGGTTGAAAAATACCGTTTTCCCGCTTAATCTTATAGTCGAACCTTAAAGTTCAAAAGGACCACATATAAGAGCATGAGTATTTCATCTTAGGAATACGTATAATATATAGGTGTATATATAAAGTTCAAGCTTTTTCTCCTATATATCTAGCTACAAGCCTAGACCAAGTGATCTTCATTACATTCTTTTGGCAAGCCTCGGCGATCTTCGGACATATCCGCCTGATCAAAGTTCACGCAAAAAAAAAAACTCTTCATCAAAATCGAATTAAACAACCTAATATATATCTTGATGTGTGGTCTATATGTTGACTGATAGATTAAACTGAAAAATTTTAACACATTTAATCCCACATTATCTTACTTAAGAAGGGCCTAGGAGAGACGAAATGCCCATATGTTTCAAAGAAGTCCTTATTTTCTCTTTGAAGTCCTCTCCAAACTGCGGGGAAAAAAACACATATAATTTGTGTAGCACACTTGCCTAATAAGCCTGATATATAGCTGAAAAACTGCATAATTAAATTAGTTCATAGCCTGTTGTGAACTCAACAATATAAGATATGTCGAATATATAATGATGAACATGCATGATCTAAGAAACTCTTAACAAACCTCCCCTCAATTTCTTCAACTGTTCCATATAATTATCATCATTTGACATAGCGATATCGAAACCTACGTCTAAATGTCATTTTAATTCCTTTTAACGAAGCTTTCAAACAGTTAGAATATATTGATTTTGAGGAAACATAGGTTCTATATGTGTAACTTTGTAAAGAGTAGCTAACCAGTGAGCGTAACGAGTGGTAGAATGCTTGCGTGATGGTCTAACGCCTTGACGCATTCGTCACGAGTCATACGGAGTAGAATGCATCTCTCTATCATATGTTGAACCTAACAAAATCAACCACTAGTGGTGAGGATTGTTACACCAAATACAAAACGTATGAACTAAATACAGTATGTGTATGTGTATGTAGTTATGTACCATGCGAATGTACGAATGTGGTTGGCAATGGAGACAAGGGAGATTGTTGTGTTGTGATTCATCATGATGAGTACACATTTTCTTCTTCTTCTTTCTCCTTTGATCTTCGCTCTTCTTCTTCTTGTTAGATCTCCAGATGATTTGGGGCACAAATCCAAGAAATTTGGAAGTGAATTATGAGTTATAGCGGAAAGGAACAAAACATGAAGATATTTTCTGTGACAAAATTAGGAAGCTTCTAAATATAGATACACTTGTATATACATACGCAGATACACATGTGGGTATATTGGATAGTGTCATTTAATGAGTTATCCAAGAGAGATCCAAGTGAAGGGCTAAAAATAGAGGAGAGGATCCAAAGGATAGATTCTCTATCCCACACTTTTTCAACTTGATCACATTTTTTTTTTTTGGTTGGAACTAACTTGTCTTTTGACTATGACTTCACAGTTTACCTTTGTTTTTTTCTTACTTTCTGGGACATAGGTTCTCAACCAAACGTTAATTAGGGTTCTTTGTCTGTTTTTTTAAACGGGCAAGTTAGAGGGGGGTTAATACAAAGACTAATTACCGGATGATATAGTGTTTGCAGCTTTAATTTGGTTCAACTTCTTCTAAACCAAAAGAATTGATATTAATTTTTGAACCAATAATTAATATAAACCAACCCGGTTAAACAACATTTTCTCTTAAAACATGTATTCTTTGTCATATAATTTCCTTAGACCGGAACGAATAAACCGGTTATTTGGGATAGAGTGCCAAACCCCTCTCGATGAATGACTGCCTTCAAACATATCACAATAGTGACTGGTCCCTGGTATACCTTTTGAATTATGTGGCCAACCAAATGCCACTTGAATCATCAATACACGACAAAGTTTTGTGTATAGAGGCAACTTGAAAGTTAAACTATGAGGCTCTCCGCAAATTTAGAAGATTAGTGTGTGGTTCTTGTGACTTGCGAGTCTGCGTGTGACTTCAATGGCCCCCGTAAGTCTACCTACCAGGTCTCAACTCTTGTGCAATTACAATAACTGCTCTATAATGTTACATGAATATTAATTAAGATTCTTTAAACAAATGCAATTTGGGTTTACATTATTGCCTAATTGAGCTTTCAAATGAAGTTGCCAGAGATTTTTTTTATTATATATCAATATAAGGGTTTTGTTTTGTGGTTGTGGACAAAAGTTATCGTTAAGACATGTCAATACTGAGTCATCATGATCGTCCACATCTTGAACAACCAAGTGGTTTCAGATATGGTTACGGTACTAAAGCAAACAATGACGCTACCGAAGAATAACTTACTTAAGCAGCATCACTAGATCACGTTAGTGGTTTGGTGCTATCAGTTATTCTTCCAAAACTTAAACCAAAAAAAAAAAAAAAAAAGTTATTCTTCCAAATTTTGGATTTTATTCCAAAACTGTAGTAAAAAAAAGTCATACATTTCAAAACTAGTTAAGGCCGCTATAATTAATAAAAATCTTAGTATCCACATGAGTAGCATCAATATTTGCCTGCATGCAGCATTATTAGACTGAACCTAGAGAATATATAGAGCTTTTGAGCTTCATGCATCACATCAAAATCACAGTTTACCCACTCAAAGCATGAGAAGTAGAGATTAAAACATTTCAGAGGCAAAATATCACAAGGATAAAAAGTGGACTATAAGATCTTTAATGCATATGAACAACTGAACAAATCAAAATCGAACATATGAAAAGATTTTCTTAAATGTTCTAATAATATGGAGATGATATATACTGTACCACATGAAATTTATTAATAATGGGAACAAGGAGACTTAATAATACGAGGATTTGTCTCTTCCACTATGCAAGAATAGTTCCGGTCTAGAGCTAGACGAAACACACATTTCTGTAAAGTCTCTCTGATTTTGTTGACCGACACCAACCTCTTTACATACAACAAGAGTTGGAAGATCAACACATGGCCACATAAAACAAGGAACTCAACTCGTACAAATTAAAGAAGGTGGCTCGCCTATGAATATATATATATTGGAAAGACCAATTCTTCCATTAAATTGAAGACAAATTTTATTTCTTTCACATATACCAAATCATCAATGGTTCATTTTCTTTACGGCACCCTTCAACCAAAACATGCATGAGGGGCTTCTACTTTTCAGACTTGTCAAGCTGGATCGATCAGTTTAGCCGAAAGTCTCACAACCAATCATACAAAAAATTTAATTTTGGTGGTTCAGGTTCAATTTCTTTGTTACATAATGTTCAACGGATCTTTAGACCGTCAATATTGAAATTAATACAAAAATTAGATGTTATTTCAGTCTAGAGAATCGCTGTTAACAACTTGAAAGAAAAGCAAAGGTTTATGCACTGGACAATGGACATAGTCAAAAGCTATAAACATAACAAATCTTCAACCAAATATTAATTGGATATCGTGTAACGTTACAAAGAAAAGGAAAATAGTACTACACTTAATAATAAATTGATTGCGTCTGTGTGGTTGCAACCACTAGAAAACCTTTTGCTTTTTCTTTTTCAAAAATTATATTCCCTCTTTTTATTTGGATAAATTAATATTCCTGTTTTACAAAGGTTAATTTTTACACGATTTATTATTGCAAATTTTCTAAGCAAGTAAAACTATAATTACCTTCCGACAAATCTGGCGTGCGACGGTTTAGTCTGGTCCACGTTTCGAGAAAGTCACGGTAACTATATATACTCTCTATAAGATAAGGCTTCTTTTTTCATTATTTCCCCGCCAAAACTTACCCGCCATATTTGCCCAACGACCTGGCGCGTGGATCCCACTCGCAATTAAACGGCTCCTTTTTCTATGATGCACACAACACATTGACTGAGATCACGGCGGACACGTTGTCGTTGATACCTTCTCCGTTACCGTCGCATGAATTCGAGTAAGTAAATTCATGTTAAAAGACGTGAATACCCCTAGGGTTAGTTGACCATCTCTTTTTCTTCTTCTTCGACTGTCATAATTCCCACACTGTGGAATCCGTGTCCTGCCTGACTTTGAATTTGACGTGAAACCATTATTCATTATTAATATCACCGTTCACATCTTTGCATATTTTTTGTGAAAGACACATCTTTGCATATTTCATTATTTCTTTTTTGGCATTATACTAGTATAAATTACTCCCTCCGTTTCAAAATATAAAGCGTTTTAGCTAAAAGCACGCCGATTAAAAAGATCTACTTTTAAAAAATTCAGCCAATCATAAAAGAAACTGCATAATAAAAATAATCATAAAATATTAAAGTAATATATAATTTGCATATAAACTTAAAAACGACTTATATTTTGAAATAAAAAAGTTTATCCAAAACTTCTTATATTTTGAAACGGAGGGAGTATAAAATAGTAGCAAATATGTGTTGATCATGGTCGTCGAGTGATTTAAAGTTTTAAACATAGGGAGACAGAGTTTGATTTTTCTATAAATATAAATATCTGTTCATATAATGTGCATAGCAACATCTGTGTTCGTCGTTCGTGGTATTGATTTAATCGGTGGAATATTTTAAACTATATATATATATATATATATATATATATATATCATTAACGTCTCTCGTGGTATTGACTTCCAGAGAATCCAATTTGAATTGTTCACATGTAACATCCTAGTTAAATTATAAAAATATTAAAGAACTCAATGGTTTAATAATTCATATTTCGATACGTTTCATTCAAAATGACTAATCTCTGTCGTAGTAGATGATATTCGATGGAAAAAAAAAACAAATCCTCGTTGATATGAAATGGTTCTAACTAGATACATGTGGAATCATGAAATGAGGTTTTTATACTATAAACTTACTGAAATTTAATCCTACTCCACATTTTTAATTTACCTTTTTTTTTGTTTTTTGTCAACCATTTTTAATTTACCTTATTCTGTATTTTTATTAAATGTTTTTACTTTTAGTTTTAGTCAGAACAATTTCTTAAATTACCCTAAATTAGTAATTTTATCAGGTCATTTAATTAATAACAATATTGGTGATAAACCCGTTTTCAAAAAAAATTATGATTTCACTATTTTATTCAAAATATTAATCTTATGTTTACGTTTCGAAAAATGATTATGTTATATACTATATAAGCATTAAAAAAAAATCATGAATCTACTAAAACTTGTTATATAGCTAAAAGAGAAATTAACTTTTGTTTTCAAAAACCAAAAAGAAATTAACTTAAATAAGTAATTTTAATACGATCATGTAATTAATAACAATGTTGGTGATAGACACGTTTTCAAAATCTTCATCATACTTTTACATATCGAAAATAATGTTTGTATCTAGTAACTTCATGAATCTAGTAAAAATTGTTATGTAACGTTTTTGCCAACTTTATTCAGCTAACTGTTTTCAAAATTTGACTATTCATATCAGTATCCTAATATTACATATCCAATTAATAGGTTCGATATAGTATGAGTCAAAGCTATAATTTTATGGGATTTAACAAAAAGAAGGAAACCTAAAAAAAAAAAGAGGAAGGTAATAATGAAAAGTTGGCGTAATGAAAGAGAGATACACAAGTCACGAAAGAAAAGACGAGAAAGCACCACCAACGGTTCTTGTTTACATTTACTATCAACCATTTTTTTTTCTTACTCAAGTTTTGAAGTTTCTTTTTCTTGTTTCGTTTTGAATGATTCAAAAAAAAAACTTATTAATAATTCATATCGAAAATCGCCAACCCAACTTCCCCCACTTCTTCCACCACTGTCCCGCTCCATCGCACCCGCTTTGCTTACCACATCCATCCATCATTCATTCATTTCATTTTCTTTCTCTCTTCTTCTTCCGTTTCTTTTGCCTCTTTCTTTTGTCTTCTTCCTTCAATTTTTTGTGGCTTTAAATTTATTGGGTTTTGTTCTTCTTCTATAGCCGTTTCATCTTCTCATAAGCATCTTCTTCTTCTCTTTTTTTCCTGTCAAGATCCTGAATCATCGGTTCGTCTCTCTCGATTTCTTAACCCTTTTTTTTTCAGAAAAAAAATTATGGGCTATATAAAAAGTATTTTCTTCTGAGTTGATGATGATTTTTGTTTAACTATTATATATGCAGGGTCTGGAAGGAAACTAGAGTTTGTGAAATCGGATGAATCTTTTGAGAAATCTCTGAATAAGGTATAATTTTTATTTCCTCTTCTTCTTGCTATATCATTCTTTTTTGGAAAACTACAATATTTTTAGGGTTTTCTGTTTCTGGGTTATGATTTTTACTTTGAACTTTTGTTAATCTTTCCATGTACCTAGAGATTTGCCTTAAATCAGTACCAGTTAAGTTACATATTTATATGGAACTTTGACTTTTGAACCAATCAATCAATCTCTTTTGTATCCCCTGTTTATCAGGCAAATAATTCATAGAAAATCTAATTTCTTAGGTAAAAATGGTTATAATTCTCAATCAACCTCTCTTTAGATTTTGGTTTATTATATAGATTTAGCATCATATCTGTTTTTATGATCCAGCATTGTCTCGTTTTACTCTTCTCTGCTTTGTAAGTCTGTTTGGTATTTTGAGTTCGAAATGTATATAGACAATGATTCATGTTTTTGATTTCAGTATTTGTGTTAGATTATTTGCTTAAGACAGACAGGTCAAATCTTGATTTGTCTCTTCTTCTTCCTTAGCTGCAGGTGTTAGTTAGTACTCTAATTCAACAGAGAGAGTCGAATTACTCGTTTACTTTTGAGGAAGATGCTAAGTGGAAACAATGGAAACACTGTACCACCGGTTTTCATGAACGAGAACCAGTTGCAATACCAGACAAACCTACAATCGAATCAGCTTCACTTGCTCGGAACCAGTAAGTTTCGGTTTCTCTCTTAATGTCTTTATCGCAAACTAAACGTCGCTCACTCGAGAAACTTAGTATTTTCTCTGTTTTTCTTTTTGTGCAGTGGGAGGTGGATGCACTGTTGATCCAGTAAACTACTTTGCTAACGATACTCTCGTTCCAATGATTCGGCCTAACAAAAGAGGAAGGGAAGCCGAAAGCATTAGTAACAACATCCAAAGACAACAGAAGCTTCAAATGTCTTTGAACTATAATCATAACAACATTAGTGTTCGAGAAGAAGTGCCTAAAGAGAATCTAGTCTCAACTGGTCTTAGACTATCTTATGATGACGATGAACGCAACTCTTCAGTGACTTCTGCTAGTGGTAGCATTGTAGCTGCTTCTCCAATCTTTCAGTCACTCGATGATAGTCTTCGGATTGACCTCCATAGACAAAAAGATGAGCTTCACCAGTTCATCAAGATCCAGGTATTGATTGTCTCTGCATGTGTTCTGTTTTTGCGTGCAAAGGTTATTCGATTTGTAATGTTTTTGCTTGCTTTTATGTGGTTCAGGCAGCTCAAATGGCGAAAGGTGTGAGAGATATGAAACAGAGACATATCGCATCTTTTCTCACTACTTTAGAGAAAGGAGTGAGCAAGAAGCTTCAAGAGAAAGATCACGAGATCAATGACATGAACAAGAAGAATAAAGAGCTCGTGGAACGGATAAAGCAAGTGGCAACAGAAGCTCAGAATTGGCACTACAGAGCAAAGTACAATGAGTCTGTGGTTAATGTCTTAAAGGCAAATCTCCAACAAGCAATGTCACACAACAACAATGTGATTGGTGCGGCAGATCAAGGCAAAGAAGGGTTTGGAGACAGTGAAATAGATGATGCAGCTTCATCATACATTGATCCAAACAACAACAAGATGGGGATTCATCAGAGGATGAGATGCAAAATGTGCAACGGGAAGGAAGTATCGGTGTTGCTTGTGCCATGTCGGCACTTGAGTTTGTGTAAAGAATGTGATGTATTCACTAAGATTTGTCCTGTATGCAAGTCTTTGAAAAGTTCTAGCGTTCAGGTCTTCTTTTCTTGAATCTGTGACCAAAACTGGAACAAAAGAAAAGATGGAAAAAGAGAATCCATTATATAAGTCTTTCAAACTCTTTTCAAAAGATATATTTTACTATATAAAATTATTTGTATCGGAGTATTATTTTGCATCTGTTTAGAAGTCTTGAAGAACCTAGAAATTTATGAAATGAAACATTCTTATGGCTGAACTTCCAATCTTTAATATCTTTTTTATTAACGTCCAAACATTTCATTAAAGTGACGTCTTAACAAAGGTTACAAAGATTTATAAATTTGAGAAAACGAAATTACAGTGTTTCCTTTAGGCACAAGCATTACTACTCGCTAATAAATCCATAATTTACATAGTAGTGATTTCTGTGAATATAATGATGGACTCAGCCTAAACTTAATGCAATTTTGGATTAAGACATTGAACATTTAATAAAACAAAGCTCACTAACGTCACGGCTCTTCGGCTTCATGGAGACTATAAATATGTAGTTGACAACAGGAACCCTGGCAAAAGGGTTCATGTTTTTTGTTTGCTCAGAGAACCAAAACTCATATTTAGCTAATCCAGAAAGAGCTCAATATGTCCCGTTGTCTACTTGTATTCCTTGTAAAACGTTTTCATAAAAGGGAGAAACAGAGCAAGCCTTCTTTATTCACCCTAAACAAGTAACGAACCAATGTTGGTTAGTTCGGTTTTCGTTTAAAAATCCGATTGCTTGAATTATATAACCTGAACCGTCGTCTTATATGTAGACTGCATCTGCTTCTTAGTGGGCTCAGAAAATATAAAAAAGCTCATATTGGCTTATTAGGCCTTTTCTAAAACAACTCACTGAACCTAACCAGAAATAAATAACTGATTAAACCTAGTTCAGGGAGAAGCAGAGCCAGCTTTGAATGGCCAATATTGAGGTAACTTGGGAAGCAAGACAGCGGACCAAGCCCGTGAAGCCCATGAAACCCGTGAAGCCGAAGTCAAATAATATTCTAGATATCCTATTGTGATAAGGATTAAGAAATTTAGAATATTTACTTATTCATGTTTATCTATTTTCTAATCTACTTAGGTTAAACCTAAATTAGTTTCTATATATATTGTATCAACTTTCTTGAGATCAATAAGACAGAATAAAGAGTTTTTCCCCAAAACTTTCTCTAGTTTCTACAGCCAATCTGGTTTTGGACTAGGCGTTTCTAATGTTTTCTATTAGATTGAACTTGAGATCATGAAAACATTTCATTAACATATATGTTAGTAATTAGAGGTTTATCATAGAGCAGTTTAGGTGGAAGCTTCAGTTTTAAAGTTGTTAGATTTTTTATTTTATTTTGAAAAATCATTTTTTTCGACTGAAAAATTTCATTATAAGAACGACAAGAGTTACAACATTAATAACATACATGTGATCATCACTGACATTTGTATTTAATTTGACATACCGTATCAAAATTATATATAGATATGCATGTGTATACATATGTATGCATCGACCATCCAAACGTTGAACGATGATTGGATGATGGTCTAGTCTCTAGAGTAATGAGAATTGAGAACAAAACGATTTGGACAAGAGACTGGGAAAAGAGACAAATTTATGAAGCAACATAACAGTAAATATTGCGAGGTCGGCTGCTTTTCTTCGAAAAAAAAATAGTACTACTTAAGAGAGTATATTTTATTTACAATCCATCAAAATTAAAATGCTTGTTTTTTCTTTGGGAAAAAGATACCTAGCTACACGAAGTATGCTACAATACATGGCCACACATCCGAAGTTTTAAAATGTATCCCTAACTACATAAATTATATGTATCGCATGCCCACATATACGAACTATATGTAGTCATGTCGCCAACCTCACGAACATTTTTTCCGGTACACTTTTCCGGCGTTGACCAGTTTGACCGGCGTTGACCGGCATTGACCAACATAAATATTCAAAAAAAAAATTAGTTTTTTAATATTTAGAAAATTATGTTATTGAATCATTTATAATATTGTATAATTAAAAATATATATACAATATTTTATAATTAGTTAGTTTCAATAATTTCAAAACTAAACTAAAAATAAAATAAAAATCAATTACGTAAAATAATTGTAAATGGAAAATTTTCCATACTCTCTAGTCTAAAGTTTTTTTGTATAATATGTTGTTAATTTTTGTATTTAAAATTATTACAAAAATTCTTTTAATAACACCTAAAAATAAATAAAAAATCACAATGTTTCGTTTTAATATTTATAAGATAGAAGATCTAATGAACTAGTAAAATAAAATTCACAAAAATTTGGTTTGATTCTAATGCTTTAATATTTAAAATTCACATATTAAATATTAAATATTCGAATATTTATTTTAACGTGTTATTAAAAGAATTTTTCGTAGTAATTTTAGATACAAAAATTAACAACATATTATAACAAAAAACTTTAAACTAGAGAGTATTTAAAATTTTCTATTTACAATTATTTAACCTAATTGATTTTTATTTTATTTTTAGTTTAGTTTTGAAATTATCGAAACTAACTAATTATAAAAATCAATGCATTGAATATATATACAAAATATTTTTATATTGAATATTGTATATATATTTTTAATTATACAATATTATAAATGATTCAATAACATAATTTTCTAAATGTTAAAAAACTAAATTTTTTTTTTTGAATATTTATGTTGGTCAACGCCGGTCAAACTGGTCAACGCCGGAAAAGTGTACCGGAAAAAATGTTTGTGATGTTGGCGACATGACTACATATAGTTCGTATATGTGGGCATGCGATACATATAGTTTGTGTAGTTAGGAATACATTTTGAAACTTCAGATGTGTAGCCATGTATTGTAGTATACTTCGTGTAGCTAGGTATTTTTTTCCCTTTTTCTTTCCACATTAAAATCAGCTTGTCGCAAATTGCGGAACATTGACACTTAAATTAAACTTAATGGCACAAGATTGACGAATTCTTTGAGCTGATAAATATCTAACTTTGGACCGTTTATTTATTCTCTTAACCAAATATCCACATCAACTTCAATCACCATTTGCACACTTAATATTCTGATTATATAATCTAAGAACAACATTTAGTTAGTTTTTTTTTTTTTTTGCTAAATTGTAATTATTTCATAGATATGAAAACAATTTAAGTTGCAATCAAATGATTGAAAACCTATACATATGGTTTCAAGGCAAAAAGAATTAAAAAAAAAAACTATTAAGATAAATTTTTTATAGTGACAAGCCCTACCACAAAGCGGTCCCATATCCAGAAAAAAATTTCATCTTCGGTTTGGACTTACATGTTAGTATACACCGTTTGCCCTTATTTGTATGGAGAAATTTTTATTTGGAGAGACTAAATGCCACCTTAATGACAGAATGTCTCGAACTCGAAATCTTTGACACTCATCTGTTAGTTCCAAGCATTGTTTATCTTAATATGAAAATTAGTCAATCAAAACAAAAACACTAACGAGAGAATTATAAAATGATTGTAACAAAAAAGATTAGGAATTAGACCATGAACTAATGGAAGGATATTACGGTAAATTGCAAAGCCGTTCACGGGGAGCCAATAAAAGGGAAAAAATAAGCATAACAAGAGAAAAAAAAGTTCACGAGCGGCTTTACGCTTGAAGACTATAGAACTCACCTTTAATTTCCGTAAAGCCAAAAGATAAAACAAAAATTAACTAATCCAAAATCAAAGAAATAATAACCACAATATATGCGTAATATATTTTACTTATAAAAAGAATATTAAAAGTTTTTTTTTTTAACTGCGAGACTAATATAGAAACGTATCAACTGGTCGATTAACTAACACGCACTAGATAATTTGGCTAGCCTTCTGCGTCTAAGAATATAGAAAACATGATGATTATGATTTTTTAAGGATATATATGATTATATCTGATATCGTGCAAAAAGATTTTACTAAGTTGCTTTTTGCATGATATCATATGTTGATGAAGAATTAAAGATAAGTGGAGTAAGAAGCAACTTGACGGAGTATACAATATCATTTCAATCATATTAACGTATTTTCGTCGATTTCTCCGATTCTTCCAAGTATATATATAAAATTTATTCCCAGTTTCTGACTACGTGTATGATCATAATTATAATATACATCAAATGTGCGTGATTTTTTTTTTCTTTTGTCAAATGCGTGAATTTAATTAAAAACGTAGAAGACAGGTAACTATAGTTTTTGGCGTATCAGATGAATGGTACGGTCCACAAAATATAAGTTTGGTTTTAAAAAAGGAGAGAGTGGCACGAGATCATAAAGAGTCGAGCTGTGAAGTCAAAGGGCATACATTTTTGTTATTATTACAGTTCTAATAATTACAAAACTCTCGTGTACCTTACAGATTCGTCCATATTATTATCTATACATTATAGAAATATATATATATATAATTGTCGCATAGATTCTTGACTTATTCTGTGTATGAGTTGTTGTATACGTAAAAGTATAATCTAAAACAAGATTTATAAGCACCCCACATTCCCTTTATCAAAAAATAAAAAATAAAATAAAAGATTTATAATCATCCACGTATATAGTATTTCTGATCATCTCTTTATAGGTTTAATGAGTATAACATGCAGTATATACATTAATTACATGGCCAGATAATTTAGATTTTGCAATGTACTGCACATTATCATGTAATGGAACATAATCAAAGCCATTCTTGTATAATTCACATACCATATACGGTTGACTGATTAATCGGTTTAGATAGGTGTGTAATATGATTTTAGTTTTTAACTTACTTTAAGGATACTATAAAAGATCAGACAGTAATCTACGCCTAAACATTTTAGACTCCAAATAGTTTGCAAATGAGTGATATATGTGTAAGAAGTTTTTGAACATTGTTTTTTACCGTCTCGTCGTCGTAACTAAGAGCACCAACAAAGATAGGCAACATATTAGGTCCACCTATAAGTCTTTGATTTTATAAATGCAACGTTAGCTTTAGGCATAGTTTTAATAAATGTTTTGTCTGACACATCTCTTGATCCTTCAGGATTCTTTCCTTATAACAGAAAAAAGTATTGAAATAAATAAGGCTTAGTTTGTACTTATTTGTCTCGTGCAACAATGAATAGTGGCATTATCGATAATCTTAATGAAAGAGAAGGTCGTTTAGAGGCATCTATTTGGACCTATATATGTATGCTGCGTTTGTAAAACTGAAAGTACCTGTAATCTAAGTAACGAAGCCAACAAAGTCTCCTGTCTCTCTGACTTCACAAAATTAATTAAACTTAACGAAAACGATCTTAACTTACATGTTTCTTCGTGTACCGTGACAGTATAAAATAACATTATTGCGACTATTGTCTATTGTCCATATTGATAATCGCTGGTATATGATCATTAGTAAACATGTGTGCACGCAAGATCGTATTTGAGCATAAGCAACACAAAAATAAACCATGACAAAAATTCGTATAGGTATTATTGATACAAAAGCCAACAATCAAACTATTCTTAAACAACGTATTAATCTTAATTTAATCCCCTCTGTTTCGTATATCATCCGACAACACACTGTAGTTTACCTTGTTAGATAAAAGAATCCCCATTTTAATTTGATTGGAATATTTGTTTAGTAACTACCAAGATCAACGCTTCATGTGATATCCTTGTCACAATGTTTTATTTTTCTTTTTAATAAATTGAAGAATCAGAAATACTCCTACATAGCCAACAGCTTTTTGGCTGTCAAGAAGAGGACTCTGTCGAATAACATATACTCCATGATATTGTGTGTGTGTGTTCATCACATGATATTTTACTATTGCAGAATAGTAAATGAATGGATTAACAACGTATAATTTATGATTTTAATTCTCAAAATTCAGGATGGAAATTAAATAATTCAGTTGAAGTTAGCATTCTTTTGTATTTATTTCTTAATGATTAATTTTTACTTGACAGAGAAATGGTGTAAAACTTTGAGCGCACAAAGCTTTTCCTGAATCCCACAAATGGTTTATGCTGATCCGTACATGCTTGATTATTGCAAATGTATATATCAACAAATGTCTTAATATTTTCAATTTTAAGTAACTTGGTTTATTAAGTAGCTGGTCACCATTTTTTTATTTTTTTATTTTATTTTATTTTATTTTTTGGTCACCATTTATTAGCTCTGGCTCGTAGCTAATTTTTGCAAGTGAAGGTAAGATTCAAGGTAAGATTCGATATTCTCTACTTAACAAGTCGACTTTCACTTATTTTGATTTTATAAATTTGACAATTTTATTTATCTATTAAAGGCAATCATTGTTAAATAGTTTGAAGTTGAACCCAACAGATCCGGTGAACAAGTATCCAAAATATATTTTTTCCACTGTTCAGTCAACTTCTCATAATACCTAAACGCAACCCTGAAATCACATATAAACATTAGCCTTACTCACTAACACAACTTAGTTTCGAATAATCTGATCATGATTGAAAATTAGCCACATATAAACTCTAATCCGAGAACCCTCTAATTTTCTATGTGGTTTTTGTGTCTTGATTGATGATTTGATCATCAAAGACTCAAAGTATTGTAAGAAACTATTAGGAATGTGGCCTAACTTAACCCAAAAGCTAGCTCAAGAGTTAAGGGTTGCCACATCCTTTATATATTACCCAAAGATCTTAATCTCAAGCAATGTGAGACATTCTAATAGGCCTCCTTGAGATGTGGGTAGGAAACGGTCCAACGGGAAACAGCCCAAACCCAACATCTCGAAAATACAACAAGACATGCCACTTATATGGGCTACATAGGTGGGAAACCATTTTTGTGGGAATTTGCTTGTTGGGCCAACCTTGGGCTCTGATACCATATTAGGAATGTGGCATAACTTAACCCAAAAGCTAGCTCAAGAGTTAAGGGTTGCCACATCCTTTATATATTACCCAAAGATCTTAATCTCAAGCAATGTGGGACATTCTAATAGAAACATCATACTATTTTTTTTTTTTTTTTGAAACTTATCAACTTTTTTGGTTTTTGTAATTTATGAAACTACCAGACTGTTTTTTTTTTTTTTTTTTCATCCAAACATATATAATTGGTAAAGTACTATAGTGATATGTACGAAATTTATAATAAATTTCTGTTATGAACTAATATTATTTTTTGTTGTTATTTAATTATATACTTTAAAATTGATGTCTCCCTATATGTAAAGTTTACGATATATTCCATCATTTCACAAAAATCATCAGATTACATTTTTTGGTTTTTCTTTTAGTAAACTTAATTAATAATCAAATCCATTTAATATGTTTTGGGAAAAATGTCGTTAAAATCCCCAACTTATTCAAAACGTTGATTTAAATCCTCAACTCATGACGAAACGAAATAAATGTCAAACTTATGTTGACTTTCCAAATAAATATTAAACTTATGTTGACTTTCCAAATAAACACCAAACTTTCATTGACTTTCCAAATAAATATCAAACTTCCGTTGACCTGACCATATTAGGTACGACGTTAAGTGGGTTAATAAATCCTCAACTCATACCAAAACGAAATAAATATCAAACTTATGTTGACTTTCCAAATAAATATCAAACTTATATTGACTTTCCAAATAAATATCAAATTTCCGTTGACCTAGCCATATTAGGTACGACGTTAAGTGGGTTAATAGATCTCGTTAACGGAGGTAATTTTCTGTTAACATATGTGTTAATTGATAACGACATTGTTTCATATAACAACAAAACGACGTCGTTTTGTCGTAACGATTGAATTAAATCCCTAAAGTCAATCTTAGATCCCCAAATCGAGCAAAATCCCTAACCCTAAATAGAGTGTGATTTGAAACTCGGGATTTTATTGAACAGTTATGACAAAACAACGTCGTTTTGTGTTTAGAAGGAATACTTGTTAGTATTTTGATCAACACTAACAGGTGTTAACATTGTTTGTTAACTCACTTAACGTCATGCCTAATATGGCCAAGTCAATGAAAGTTTGGTGTTTATTTGGAAATTCAATATAAGTTTAATATTTATTTGGAAAGTCAACATAAGTTATATATTTATTTCGTTTCGTCGTGAGTTGAGGATTTAAATCAACGTTTTGAATAAGTTGGGGATTTTAATGACATTTTTCCCGATATGTTTTACTCAACTCCAAAATATTATTTCACTATTACCATGTGCAGCACAATATTGCCGATCAAAAAGTCTTTACCCCAATTTTCTCAGGCCTTGGCTATTTGATATACTAAATAAGAAACAAATTATTATTCACAAACAATGCCGACAGCTCGTGAAGAAAGAAAAGAAAAACAATGCCGACAACGTTTTGTTTCAAAACTTTCACTATAGTTAGTGTTTTATACAAATATGAGGAAAAAAATAAAAATATGAGGACCTAAAGAAACAAGCTTCGGTTACTTTCTGTTTTCTGTTTCTGCTCTTTCCTTTGATAGCAGTCTTTTTTTATTGACAATAAATGAAATTTCATCCAGAATAAATTCGACATAAAATATAAAATAGTAAAAATGAGAGAAATAATTAAATAATAAATAATAATTGGAGGAGTTGTGAATACAAAAGCAATGCCCGTGAAGTAGTGCATGTGAGTACTAAAAGAGATGTTATAATCAGTGCCCCATTGACAACATATAGACCCACTCACGAGTCTCTTTCGTTATATATATATATTCTTTAATATTTTACATATCAAATTCTTAAGAAAATTATAATGAGACAGAGTATTTCTCAGGAAACTTTCAATTCTGTCCTTTCTTATTCTTGAATCTAGTTTTGAGATTTTGATATCCACTTCCTTCTTGGTTAAAGATTTCGATTATCCATTTGGGATCCTAATAGCTCATATGTAATGTTGCGACCAGATTACAAACTACATATGAAATGAATTATGAAAAAATCTAACAATAATTTGAATTAATTATTGTGTTTTGCTTGTTTTTATTAGTAATTTTATTTTACTAGAATTCAGATTTTCTAATCTGTCGTCAGTTGTAACATTTTTTTGTATATGGCATCTCGAATTTCTTCTACACCACACAGCCACAGTAAATATGAAAATCATACGACACTCTAATCATGCCAATACGACAGATCCAACACATGCATGTATTACATACACACATGCTTGTACCCATCTATATCCAAATTAAACAAAAAGCAAGATCCTAAAATTGAATATACACCTCATTTTAAGTATCCCCACTTCATGGTGCTCCTATACAACAGTCATTGGCACATACATGTGTTTATATATGTAATTATGTGAAGTCTTGGCAACCAAATTAATTAGATGAGCTTTTAACCAACCATTAGTTTCCACGTGGTATACATATCAGTGTATCATCACCCCTGAGGCCCTGACTCATTTACTTATGACCAATTCTTGGGTTCATCCCTGGTGAATCACTTTCATTCACCCCTCTTAATTATCCAATTAAAATTTGCCATGTCATCTAGTTAAAAAAATAAAAACAATTAATATTTTCTAAATAAAACAATAAGATTAAGTCATAACCACTCTTTTATAAACCCAAACCGATATATAATCTCGTTTAATTACAAAATCTAAACCCTAATTCTCTTTTGTAAACCCAAACCGTCATTTAAACTCGTTTAATCGTAAAAAATCTAAATCCTAATCGTACTTTCTAAACCCAAACCAACAATTAACTTCGTTTAATTGTAAAATCTAAACCCGTTTATAAACCCAAACCGATAGTTAAACTTGTTTAATCATAAAATTTAAACCCTAACCCTTTCGAATAAACTAAACCAATACTTAATTTTATTTTAGTGGCAAATTAAATTTTATAATTAAATAAATTTTTATTATTATTATTAGATGGTAGATTTTGATTGGATGAAATAAAGGAGAGTGAACCTCTTATGTGAACCCAAATATTTTTCTTTACTTATTAGGTCCTCCACTACTCAGGTTTTGGCTGATTCGGGTAAGACTTAAAACTTTTACCCATGGTAAAAAACCCTCTGCTTTGGTTTTACTTTTGGCATCATTTACCCATAAGCTAAGCTCCAAATACTAATTCACGAGTAACCACGAATATTAACATTATTTAACAAATATCCTACTAAAATCAAACATTACGGTCTTATTATATATCATATATGGATAACTTGTACATAGCTTAGATCTATTCATTTGTTTAGTAATTTTTTTTTTAATAAGTTACTTATCAACAATATGGAAAATAAAGGACACCATTGATTCAATTTCGTTTTCCATCTTTTTAAAATAAAATTCCATTTTGAAAACCCGTGAGCCTCTCTACATTCTTGGACTACTTCCTTATTATATAAATCTCATTAAAAAACCTTCTCTTTCTTCAACCGAAACCAGAAACCAAAGAAACCAAAGTCTTTTAGTTTCTTCAACCACCACAACACTCTTCTTTGAGACAACAAAAAAATGATAATGAGAAGAAGTCTAAGTCTGAGAAGCATCACGATGATGATATTAATGGCTGTTTTGGTCTGGTCAGTGACTCTAGAGACCTGCATTGCCAGAAGAGGAAGACATTGGAGACATAGCCACCGAAGCTCTTCTGACTTGTCTGATTCCTTGTCAAGCAAGAAACCAAAGAGCCATGGGAATAGTCACCACCACAGTTCTCACAACAACCACAACGACAACCATCATCACAAGTCTAAACCTAAACCGAAACCAAAGCTGAAAATGCCGCCAAAATCTAGCGACAATAACTCTCCGGTGGTTTCACGGCCACCAAAAGTCCAACCACCGCCTCTTCCGCCGCAAAAGGGATCTCAAGTTTTCAATGTGATGGATTTTGGAGCAAAGGGTGATGGCAAATGTGATGACACTAAGGTACAATAGAAAAGCTCATTAATTTCGTTACCCGTACAGTTTTCAATCCTAGTGTTTGACTGTATTTGATTAATTAGAGCATTTTAGTATTTCGTTTTCATGAGAATTAAAAAAAAGACAAATACAGTTGAGACATCACGAGACAGAACAAGAGAAAAACAGAGCTCAAGATTTCTGTTTCTGTAAAGTCACGTAACTTTTTTATTTATTCTATCTCCAATGTTGAAACGCGCCAAAAAACAAAAGACAAACGAATATAAAGTGACAACAGAAATAACAGATTACAAATGGGACCACAATTCACAAGCCTTGATAACCATAAGTCCTTAACTACTGAGTTGCTCTGTATAACAAATGGTGATTAGTGGTTTTAAGTTTAGTTAATGAAATAATTAACAGAGCTACATAATGTTATCAGGCGTTTGAAGCGGCTTGGGCAGCGGCTTGCAAAATCGAAGCATCGATGATGCTTGTACCGCCTGAATACACTTACCTTGTTGGACCGATCTCATTCTCTGGTCCTTATTGTCAAGCTAACATTGTGTTTCAGGTGAGAATTGATCTTTTATATAGAAAAAAGTGTATCACTTTAGTGAAAAAAATTCTAAACTTTGTTGTGAATTTTCGCAGCTTGATGGTACGATCATAGCTCCAACGGATTCAAAGACATGGGGAAAAGGGTTAATGTGGTGGATTGATTTCACAAAGCTGAAAGGTATTAAAGTACAAGGTAAAGGTGTGATTGATGGAAGAGGCTCTGGTTGGTGGCAACAAGATGATCCTTTCAGTGATGGTGAAACCAAACTCATCATCCCTTTGAACAATTCTGTTCACCAAAACCCTCCAATGCCGGTAAATTCATCGTCTTCTTCTTTTTCCTTTTCTTCATTGTTTCATTCACACAATTTGTATCTTAGATCAAACTCTGTTTTGTTTTACATATGACAGATAAGAAGTGAGCTAGATGGGAGAATGCCAAGTACTAAACCAACGGTGAGAAATGAAAAACAAAAAGAGTTTGGTATTGTGTGATTGTTAGCATTGGTTTGTTTATTGATTTGTGTTCTTTATTTAGGCATTGAGATTCTCTGGGAGTTTAGGCGTGGAAGTGACGGGTATAACGATCCAAAACAGTCCTCAGTGTCATCTCAAATTCGACGACTGCTTAGGGGTTGTGGTGCATGACATAGCCGTTTCTTCACCTGGTGACAGTCCAAACACTGATGGAATCCACCTCCAGAACACCAGAGATGTCCTCATTCACAGCACTACTCTCGCTTGCGGTATGATCTCCAATCTTGAATTTTGAAATCTTGAATCTTGAAATCTTGAATGATCTTGAATTTTGGATTAATGGTGTCTCCTCTCTATGTATGTGTGCAGGAGATGATTGTATCTCGATCCAAACGGGTTGCTCGAATGTGTATGTGCACAATGTGAACTGTGGACCGGGCCACGGGATCAGCATTGGTAGTCTCGGCAAAGAAGGCACAAAAGCCTGTGTCTCGAACATAACAGTGCGAGACGTAGCTATGCACAACACAATGACAGGTGTTAGGATCAAGACATGGCAAGGAGGAGTAGGATCAGTGAAAGGGATAATCTTCTCAAACATTCAGCTCAACGAAGTCCAGATTCCAATAATGATTGACCAATTCTACTGTGACCACAGCAAATGCAAGAACCAGACATCAGCAGTTGCAGTGGAAGGAGTGACTTACGAGAGGATAAAAGGAACCTACACCGTGAAACCGGTGCATTTCGCTTGTAGCGATAACTTCCCGTGTGTAGATGTGCAGTTATCATCGATAGAGCTTAAACCGGTTCAAGAAAAGTATCGAATGTCTGATGCTTATTGTTGGCAGACATTTGGTGAGCTCAACACTCCTACTCTTCCTCCCATTGATTGTTTGCAGATTGGGAAGCCCCCAAGAAACAAAGTTCAGTCCGATCACGATGTGTGTTGACGGATTCCGCAAGTAAAAAATATGTAGATTAATGTATATCATCTTTCTTTAGCCTATAAAACCTACTACTCTTGATACGAATTTACGGCTTAGATATTAAAAATGATGTCTCTTGCTACTGAAATGCCTCACTTTATTAACCAGAACCAACCAAGTGCTGATCATCAGCATTATTTTGAAATGGGCTAGAGATAAGCTGGAAAAGGAAAATCATAAGCGCACAATTTATTTGACCAATTGGACTATTTGGGCCAACTACTGGGCCATGGGTTCTTAAGAAAAAAACAAAAAAGGGAAAAGTTGTCGGTCGGTGCGGTAATATACAATTAATGGGCCACGCGTATAAACCGACCCGTAACTACAAGTTGGTTTTCAACTAGGCGAGGGCCGCAGTCAAACAACAACATGTGGATAGAGAGGATGAGATGCAAAATGTGCAACGCCAAGGACGTATCGGTGTTGGTTGTGCCTAGGCCTGGGCATAAAACCCGAAATCCGAAAACCGATCCGAAACCGATCCGAAAAATCCGGAACCGAATAAACTCTTAGTGATGTACTCACTAAGATATGTCCTGTATGCAAGCAAGTCTTTGAAAACATCTAGCGTTGAAGTCTTATTTTCTTGAATTTGTGACCAAAATGGAACAAAAGAAAAGATGGAAGAAGAGAATCCATTCTTTCATACTCTTTTTCGAAAATTTATAAAATAAAACATTCTTAGACCATACGCAGTGGGATAAGTTTTAGGAGGGTGTGAGTAATAAAAAAACAGAAAATAATGAAAAAGTTAGCACCCACGTGTAGAATTACACTCGGGTGTGGGAGGACAGCTGTCGCGAAATGCCCAAATTAGGTCTCTCACATGTTGTGCAACTGGGACCCACGAGCCTCTGCTACCAATGATCTCTCACGAGCATTTATTGAAGGTCATTTTTATTGGTTTTTAAAAAAGTATCTTAAATACATTTAAACTATTAAAAATTGAAAAATACTTGGGTTCACCCCTAGGGGTGAACCTAAGAGGTTCATCCCCTTTATTTCATCCAATCAAAATCTGCCACCTATTAATAATAAAAAATTTATTTAATTATAAAATTTAATTTGCCACTAAAACGAAATTATGTATCGGTTTAGGTTTATTAGAAAAGGTAAGGGTTTAGATTTTATGATTAAACGAGTTTAAATAACGGTTTGGGTTTATAAATGGATTTAGATTTTACAATTAAACGAGGTTAAGTGTCGGTTTGGGTTTAGAAAGTAAGATTAGGGTTTAGATTTTTTACGATTAAATGTGTTTAAATGACGGTTTGGGTTTACAAAAGAGAATTAGGGTTTAGATTTTATGATTAAACGAGTTTAACTATCGGTTTGGATTTATAAACGGGTTTAGATTTTACAATTAAACGAGGTTAAGTGTCGGTTTGGGTTTAGAAAGTACGATTAGGGTTTAGATTTTTTACGATTAAACGAGTTTAAATGACGGTTTGGGTTTACAAAAGAGAATTAGGGTTTAGATTTTGTAATTAAACGAGATTATATATCGGTTTTGGTTTATAAAAGAGTGGTTATGACTTAATCTTATTGTTTTATTTAGAAAATAATTGTTTTAATTTTTTTAACTAGATGATATGGCAAATTCTAATTGGATAACTAAGAGGGGGTGAATGAAAGTGGTTCACACACATTGCTAATGCTCTTATATGGCTGAACTTGCAATCTTTAATTACATGTACTTAAACATTGATTCTTTGTCATCCATTCATGCAACTGGTTTACACAGAGGTTGTTGTATCTTTGCTTCACCTGAGTAGTGAGTGTTAAAGATGAGTCAATGTTAGTTGATAAATTGAAGAGTTGTGAAATCTTGTTCCAATAAGCATGTGATCTTTCTTTTCATACCTCTTGCTGGATTTATTTCATATTCAATGAACATATAGCGGCTGAGAGATGGTGAGAAGGAACAAAAAGCAACCAAATAAGTTTATAGTTGTGCTCGGTTTCTTCATAGAATCATACATGATAGCAGCCAGGGGGTTAATTTGAAACAAAATGTATACTTTGGGGCACTTTTTATATACTAAACAAAAATAGGAGGGTGCTAGTGAAAGTAGAAATTTCATTTTTCAATCACAGAAAAGAAATCATCATCAGTCAATACACGTCTTTGAAGCTTCTCTCTCGCCTTTGATTTTCGAAAGGTAAGCTCCAAAAACTTTCCAGATCGTTTCGGATTTTTCTGGATCTGCATTCGAATTCCTTGATGAACTGATCCGAACAAGTATCTGAGTTTTGATGTTTCGGAGAAATTGAATCTCGTTTCGACCTTTTTTTTTTTTTTTTTCTTTTTCTTTTCTGTAGTGGTGATCTGAGTTATTCGTTAGACCATTGTCGTTGAACGATCGTGTATTCTGATCTCTTATCATGTGGATTCAAGGATCATGACGTTGGATTTTTCGATTGTCGTGTTAGATGCATTTGATCTCATTTGGTGTAAACAAGGAATTTTAGGGAATAGTGAAATACATGTAGTAAAGTTTGGTAAGAAGCACGAATAGTGATTCAATTGTTTATGGTGTGTGATCGATCTCTTAACATTTCAGGATCAACGGTTCAACGGACAATGGGGCTTTCATTTGCAAAGCTTTTCAGCCGGCTTTTCGCCAAGAAGGAGATGCGAATCCTTATGGTTGGTCTTGATGCTGCCGGTAAGACCACCATTTTGTACAAGCTCAAGCTTGGTGAGATTGTTACCACCATTCCTACCATTGGTAAGTCTTCTTCAAAACAGACATGATTGGCTGACCAGATTGCATTGTATTAGATCAGCTGCTGTTGAAAACTACTGATTGGAATTTAACTTGCTTAGACAATGAGACTTGATCAATAATTTGTTTTTAACAGGGTTTAATGTGGAGACAGTTGAGTACAAAAACATCAGCTTCACGGTCTGGGATGTCGGGGGTCAGGACAAGGTTTGTACTATATATGACTCGAAAAGATTAAAAAGAAAGAGATAACAGTTATCCACTTATTCTCTTTTACAGATCCGTCCCTTGTGGAGGCACTACTTCCAAAACACACAAGGTCTGATATTCGTGGTTGATAGCAATGACAGAGACCGTGTTGTTGAAGCCAGAGATGAACTTCACAGGATGTTGAATGAAGTATGTTCTTAATGCTACACAATTTTTTTGTTTATCCCTAAGGCTTTGTCCTATTGATGCTTCGTAACTGCAGGATGAGCTACGGGATGCAGTATTGCTTGTGTTTGCCAACAAGCAAGATCTTCCAAACGCAATGAATGCTGCTGAGATAACTGATAAGCTTGGCCTTCACTCACTCCGGCAACGCCACTGGTGATTTATAATTTTATACCAGAGAGGATTGGTTATTTACTATTGCATACATGTTTACCTGAAAACACATTGCTTGCTCTCTCTTATCAGGTACATACAAAGCACATGCGCAACTAGCGGTGAAGGGCTCTATGAAGGTCTGGATTGGCTTTCCAACAACATTGCTAACAAAGTAAGACTTTTAAATTCTGATTCGATAGGTTTATTTAGTTCAGGTTATGAACATTTTTTGACACTGTGAATAGAGTGATTGCATTCTTAGGGTTTGGTAATCTTGATGTATGTGTGTTGATTTGATTTCGGTTCTTTCTTTTATTCGATTCGCAGGCTTGAGGTTATCTCGACCAGAGAGTTTTGGTGTTGAGATTGAAAGCTTCTTCTCCGGAGTCAACTTGATTTCTTGTGGTTTAAGACCTGATTTATTTGTTTCATGTTGAACTGTCACCATTTCTCCTTTTTGCTTACTCTTCTTGGATGTTTGAATTCTTCTAGGCTCTAAAAGACATCTTTTTTTAATGAGTAAAAAATTCATATATTTTGTTTTCATAAAGTGAATTAACTTTATTTGATTCTTTCATAAAATTTTAACTTGCAATAATAATAGAGCAACTATCATTATGATCTAGAAGTCGCTATATGGTCACTCCATGATGAAACCAGGATCTTTCCCATTCTCTCCCAAATTTCCAGGCGTTTCCGTCACTCATGTCGCAGGCAGGAGCTTTGTGCGAGACGATCCTTCTTTGGATGCACAGAACAGTGTCTCCACATTGCAACCTCTAAACACCAAACCTCCGTGATCATTTGGTTTACTCTTCTGCCGGAATCTTAACAGAGAACTCTCCGGAGGCACACATGGTAGTTGCTTGGTCCATATCTCGTCGCTCCTTCCGATGCCTCTATATGGAAGCTATGTCACACGGCTCAGCCTCTCGCTGAGTGACATGCCCAAACCGGTAGCTGGGTTCGGTCACAGAAGTCACTGATCCTTTTTTTTTTAAATGGTTGATGTGATTTGGAAAATTTTATTAATCCTTTCTTTGAATTATTTATTTGTAACCGGATTTTGTGAATTTTATTGTTCAGAAATATCAATGGGAGAAAATAAACTTTTAGAAAGAATAGTTTACGCGGCATTCCGACAATGAAGCTGAATGGTAAATCTTCCAGATATTGATACTCTTATTTCATATAATTATTTACTGTTAAAAAAAAAAAAAAAAAACAATCAAGTGAATTTTTAGCCTATTTTCTCAGTAATTTTTAGAATTCAACTGTTGACATTTGGGAGACTTTCTATTTTTACACAAAAAACACGAAAAGAACAAAAAAAATCCAAGGAAAAAATATTCATCCTCAACAAACAAAATCTGAATCAACTTCCTATCTTCCTTGAGACATAAGCAACCCTGTAGGCCTGGAATTTTTTTGTTTCCAAATCTCTTTCGTGAATTTCAAATATCGTGTTGATCTCATAAATACATTTTCTCGAGAAACCGCTACAATCTTTAAAACTTAATTTCTTGGATCTCAGCGGAATTTAAACCCAGTTTGGCTTGGATCCCAAAGTTTTAGATCCTTTCTTGTTCCACAAGAAACCTCTTTAAGATCAAATACAAACATGTGAAAAGAAACAAGGAGAAGCAAATAAGGTGAAGACAAATGGACAAAGTCCAGCAACAAGCAGATTTAATCGGTAAGACGATATCTCCGTTTGTAGCTTCACAACCAACAAATGTCGGAGGATTAACTGATCAGAAAATCATCGGCGGTTCTGAGACGACACAACCTCCAGCCACCTCACCTCCTTCTCCTCCATCCCCCGACAGTGGCGGCGCACAAGCATCTCCCCCGCCGGCAACAGCTGCTCAACCACCACCGAATCAGCCTCCTAATACAACTCCACCTCCAACACCTCCTTCTTCCCCTCCACCTTCTATAACTCCACCTCCTTCACCTCCTCAGCCTCAACCTCCGCCTCAATCCACCCCAACTGGAGATTCTCCGGTGGTGGTTCCTTTTCCAAAGCCTCAATTACCTCCTCCTTCGCTTCTTCCTCCTCCCTCCTTAGTTAATCAGCTACCGGATCCAAGAACCAATGATGATAACATACTTCAACCCATCAACAACCCTATTTCTCCTCCGTCTCCGCCTTCTACTCCCTTTTCGCCACCGTCTACGGAAAATTCCGGCAGTCAAGGGTCTCCTCCGTTGTCATCTTTATTGCCTCCGTTGCTTCCCCTAAGCCCTAATTCTCCTGGAAACCCTTCACAACCCTTGGACTCACCCCCGGGAGGAGGATCAAATCGTGTACCCTCGTCGTCTTCTTCCCCGTCTCCTCCTTCCCTCTCCGGCTCCAATAACCATTCCGGAGGCTCTAATAGACATAATGCCAATAATAACGGAAATGATGGCAATGGCCAACAAAGTAATGAGTCTAATTACACCGAGAAGACAATGATTGGTATTGGGATCGCAGGTGTGTTGGCTGTAATTTTCATCGCTGCCGTTTTCTTCGTTAGGAGGAAACAAAAGAAAGGTTCTTCTTCTCCGCGCTCTAACCAGTATTTGCCACCGGCTAATGTCTCTGTAAATACAGGTAAATATATTTTACTTTTTGGTGTTGTCTTAAATTGGTTCTTGAAATCATGTCTTGTTCTTGATTCTTTATCTTCTTTTATGTTCTTGCTTCTTGATTTTCGTTCTTGTTATGTGTCTTGCTCTTACTCCTATTCTTGTTCTTGGATTCCTTGTTCTTGTTTTTTTATTTGACTTTGTTCTCTTGATTCTTCATTATCATGTTTGTTCAAACCTTGTTCTTGATTCTTGATTCTCTGTTCTAGCTCTTGTTCTTGATTTATGATTCTTGTGTGCTTGACCCTTACGTCTAGTTCTTGTTCTTGATTATTGTTTCATGTCGCAGAGGGATTCATCCATTACAGACAGAAACCCGGAAATGGGAACAGCTCGGCGCAGAACTCTTCACCGGATACTAACAGTCTTGGGAACCCAAAACATGGTAGAGGAACCCCTGACTCCGCAGTAATAGGGACTTCAAAGATCCTTTTCACCTACGAAGAGCTAAGCCAGATAACGGAAGGATTTTGCAAAAGCTTTGTGGTAGGAGAAGGCGGGTTCGGGTGTGTCTACAAGGGCATCCTTTTCGAGGGAAAGCCAGTAGCGATCAAGCAGCTAAAGTCGGTCAGCGCAGAAGGATATAGAGAGTTCAAAGCTGAAGTAGAGATCATAAGCAGAGTGCATCATAGGCACTTGGTGTCTCTTGTGGGTTATTGCATCTCTGAACAACACAGATTTCTCATCTATGAGTTTGTCCCCAACAATACTTTGGATTACCATTTGCATGGTACGTACTTCTTTTTACTATCTCTCTTTGTTTTGCATTTACTTTCTTAATCTCATTAAAACTGTTGATCATTCATGTGAATAGCAGTGTTACTAAATTAGGCTTCTATTTTGATGTGTATTGACATTTTAATTTGTTTTATGGAATAAATAGTATTGGGGACTAATATGCTATAACTAATTAAACGGGTCATGATCATGCGAGAGTATTTTGTTGTTAGAACGTTGAACCAGAAAAAGTTTGTGGTCAGATAATTTCTTGGGTTGTTGTCAGGCAAAAACTTACCGGTTTTGGAATGGACTAGAAGAGTCAGGATTGCAATAGGCGCAGCCAAAGGACTTGCTTATCTACATGAAGATTGTGAGTATATATGCACTCTCCATTACATTTTTATTATTTAAAATTTTTCCTAATGAAATGTGAATAGATTTCCTTGGTGTAAAACTATATAATCAAGGATTAGGCTAATTAATTTGGCTTTAATGAATTTCATAGGTCATCCGAAGATTATCCATAGGGACATCAAATCGTCAAATATTCTGTTGGATGATGAATTCGAAGCTCAGGCAAAGTCAATATTTTACATTAATTTATTTTATTAATAAAATGTGACTAGCGGACATTCGTAGAAATCATTATGATTTTCTTCACTGAGAGCATTTGATCTGCTACGTATAGGTTGCAGATTTTGGACTCGCAAGACTGAACGATACTGCACAGTCACACATATCAACGCGTGTCATGGGCACATTTGGGTACGGTCACTTCTCATATTTGTATTTTTTTTTTTTTATAAACGTTATCTATAAAATAATGTTACGATATCATCATATTAACAACAAAACATAATGCAATGCAGGTATTTAGCACCAGAATATGCGTCAAGCGGAAAGCTAACGGATAGATCAGATGTGTTTTCATTTGGAGTTGTGCTTCTCGAACTCATCACTGGTCGCAAACCTGTTGACACCTCTCAACCTTTGGGTGAAGAAAGTCTCGTCGAATGGGTAAATTTTTTATCTTGATTTTATGAATTTATTTTTGTTACAAAATAAATGAAATCTCATGAAGGTTGAATATTTGTTGTTTTGGCAGGCACGTCCAAGGCTAATCGAGGCCATTGAAAAAGGTGACATCAGCGAAGTAGTGGATCCACGGCTAGAGAATGATTACGTCGAAGGTGAAGTCTATAGAATGATCGAAACGGCAGCGTCTTGTGTTAGACATTCAGCTCTTAAACGACCTCGTATGGTTCAGGTCAGAAATGGAAGAAACATTTGTTGACTCGACCCTAATTATAAAGACAGCTGGAAAGAGAAACAAACCATCTGATTGATCAAGAGTGTCTCTCTCTCTTTTTGCAGGTTGTAAGAGCTCTGGACACGAGAGATGACTTGTCGGATCTGACAAACGGAGTTAAAGTGGGTCAAAGTACGGTCTACGACTCGGGTCAATACAGTAATGAGATTCGAATTTTCAGACGAGCCTCTGAAGATTCCTCGGATCTTGGTACTAATACTGGCTACTACCCAAGCCAAGACTACGCTACGAGCCATGAATCTGAGAGCCGAGCCTTCAACACAAGTCACCGGAACCACTAATTAAACTCAAACTTGTTGTGTTTTGTTATTCTGGGTTCTCTTTAGAATTATATTTGTGAAAGATCTTAATGAAAATCCGATGATAAACCAGAAGAATGTATAGTTTCAACATGTAAATTTGTCACCAAAAAGCTTGTGAGAAATCATATCTCTAGTAGTAACTTGTGACTGAAGCAAACAAAACATTTGACCTTTTTTTTTGGGTTATGTACTCTGTTTTACCGACTTTCATATTGAAGTTATAATCATCTTGAGCAGCAAATCTCTCAGAATTCCAGATGTAATCCCGTCTTTGTTCGCCTACAAAAAAGTTCAAAACTTTGTATCAGATTTCAAGAATCTGAGATTAAGTGCAGGGGCAATGCGGAGATGTAATTAAGTTACTACCTTGACATTGAGAATGGTCAGGACTGTGAGATCAAGTCTGGTGAAATTAACGTCGATGATCTCAAGTTCACATAAATCTACAGCTTCTATCAACCTCTTGAATCCATCTTGTTTATGTTCCTGCACAACCCGAATCAAGAAATCTCGCTCACCAATCTCGTGGACTTCAAGATTCACCTGACAG
Source organism: Arabidopsis lyrata subsp. lyrata (assembly GCF_000004255.2). Lineage (NCBI taxonomy): Eukaryota > Viridiplantae > Streptophyta > Magnoliopsida > Brassicales > Brassicaceae > Arabidopsis > Arabidopsis lyrata. The sequence continues at coordinate 4,152,464 of NW_003302555.1, read as the reverse complement.
AAACCGGAGTTTGTGGGATTTTTACAATTCAGATATAGATGATCTTGAAGGTCCATATATTCGAATAATACCTCGTTTTTCTTCACTTTCTTGTTGATTTTCGAGGAAACCTTTTCAGCTCCTGGATCAGCTATTGCAGATTGTTCCTCTGCAGCAATTTCTTTGCATTCCATCTCGTCGATTCCTTTAAGCTCATCTTCAAGTTTCTGCTTCTCCGCCAGCAGTTCATTGATGTAATCAACCGCATCACTAAAAATTCCAATTTTGTTCAACTGCATATAGCACAAAGAAATGGATAAATATAATAATCCTATCGAAAGCGCTATTGATCACACGAAGAGTGTGATCCAGAAACTGCATTGAGTTTCAGAAGAAACCTTTGTGATTTTAGGGACTACTGCTCTTAGACCATACATGGCCTGATTAATTCTATCTCTTCTTTTCCTCTCTGAATGAAGGTTCTTTGATTTGAAGTTTTCCGCAGGAAGCCTCTTATTAGCCTTGGAATCGTTGGCATTTTGCACCAAACCATCCTTTTCCTTGTTCATTACCATACATGGCGCTTGTTCCTCCCTGAGAATTTCTACACAACGAGCATTCGAGTAACTGCCGAAAAGATTCTGAGTTTCACTGGAGGGATTGGAAACACTTGATGATCCGCCACCCTCAAAGCTGAGATTCACACCGCTACTCATAGATTCCTCTGCTCGGGGAATGATCCTGAATGGCAGCCTTTGCTCAGGTAATGGTTCAAAGAAGGTGGTACAACGCGACATGATCAAATGCACCATGCTTTCATCAAACGGTTTCTGAAGCAACCAAAAACGAGGACAACATTTTATGAAGTAACCACCAAAACCAATGACTGAATTTTTATTCTAACATGTCTTTACCATATCAAAGGAGAACAGCTCAACGAGACCATCACTCACAGGAACAAGAACCCGAGTGCTGAACATATCCTGCTAAAGCACATCGAGTTCAGATTGTTCTTGTGATCAAACAAGTAAAACAAGGCTGACGAAAAAGAGTCTTTTTTACCATTTTAGATCCTGAATTAACCAACCACTTTGGAGATTTTGACATCACTACTTCTCCATGAATCCTGCAATTGAGGGAGAAGCTTCATATCATTTCCTAAACAAAAAAACCTAACTTGAAACTTGAAAGGGGTTTGAATACAGGAAGCATACCCGGGATAGAGAGGCATGAAGAGAGGAAAATGAGAAAGAGCTTCACAAGCTAGGGTTCTTATACGATGCTTGTTGTGTTCATCTCTACAGAAAGAAGCCTTCTTTCTTCTCTCAGTTTCTTCTTCTGAGTTTTCAAGCTTAATGTTCTTATCAATATAACAACCACTGCAGCAGCATCCTACCCATTCAATAAACCTGTAGATAAAAATGGAATTAAGAACAATTACGGTTGATTTCGAAACTATGAAGATCATAAAACCCGGAAATTAAAAAAGTTTTAGTAAAACCAGAGAAGACAAAACCAAGAACAGACAAAGAAGAACTGTGTATTATAGAAATTTGATAGAACAGAGCCAGAAGTTATTAAGGACTAATCAAAAAAAAAAAAAAAAATGGAAACTTTGAGACCAAAACGATACAGGAAAACAATAACAGAGCCAAAAACAAAAAAAGGTCCCAATCCAGAAAGCAAAGATATAAGATAAACACGACAAACCCATCAGTAATTCAGTATACATAAAAATGGAAGCAAAAAAGTAGATAGCTGATGATGAATGATTCACATGAACAACGAACAAAGAAAAACCCAGAAGGGAGAGTGTGTGTGTACCTAGAAGGATCATCACCGTGTTTCCAGATAACGCATAAGTCCCAAGTTCTGGAATCGACAAAGGGTCGAAGAAACTCCTTCACTCTCTCACCACCTCTCATCATCATCATCTCTCTCTCTGGCTTACTCTCACTCTCACTCAAGAATAAGAAAAGCCAAACAAAAAGCCTGAATCTTTGTGATCTCTTTTGGTCTTACTTATAAATTGATGCAAGGAGAGAGAGAGATGTTTTGGCATATATACAAAGCAGTTGCTCTGTCAAAACAAATCATATCGGGAATATACGATCGTACAAGACAATGGTAACCAACTCCACTTTTTGAATTAAAACCCAGAGAGAGAGAGAAAGAAAGAAAGAAGAGTGAATCGTCTGCGAGTCTCTGTACCCAAATCCGTGACAGAGGTGACTGTGACATCTGTACAGAGAGAGAGGGTAAGAAAAAGAGAGTTTTTTACTCTGACTGTACGAAGAAAGTTATCATGTGCTTGAAAACGGCCATAAAGAGATTTGAAGCAAAACAAAAGAAAACAAAGGACTGTATGGGTTTTGATAGCAACACTTAACAATATGAAATGAGCTTGCTTTTTCTTTGTTTCTTCTTCACTTGATAAAACCCATCCTCTGTACTATTTACTTTATCAAAGGAACGAGCTTTCAGAGCTTTATTACTTTCAAAGGAAAAGTTTGGACCTTTGATTCTGTTTTTGGTTTTGTACTCTTGTTTCATGTGAATTGGACAATGTCTTTAACAAAACAGAGCTCAAAGATACCTTTTTATTATCACTACAGCTAATTGATGGCTATTTTGTATCTAATTAATCAATCAAATGAGAAAGAAAAGTATGAAACTTGAATCAGACCAAAACTGTCAAAATGAATAATTTTTGAACAAGTCAAAGCTAAAGCTTTGAAATTTTACCGTCGTTTTTAGAAGCTCAACTCTTTTCATCATCTCTGGCAAGTTTAGCAGTATAAAATGGCTATTTACGGAGTTAAAATTAATGTAGTTACATGGAGAAATATAACAAATATATGCCAAGGTTTACATTTATACAGATGTATTTGCATACGCCAATACAATGTCGATGGTCATTGTTTAAGTGTTCTTCCATAATGGAACCAATTGATCCAAATCTAAGGACATGACAATTTCTTAACATTGCTAAGCTTGATAGAAGGTGATTTGTGTTCATAACCCGAATCAGACAGCCTTCTCTGACCAAGTATACAGTTCCGGTTAGGGTGATGGTTATGATGATGGTTATTATTGACATCCTTAGCCCACAGTGGATAGAGCTTAAATTTTTTTTACTGATAAGGCCACGGAAGGGTGGTTACCTTAACGTAGATCAAAAATCTCGAACCTAAGGTTCGAGTTCTTGTAGACGTTTGAGCAATGCTCATAAACTGGGTTCCCATCTTCTGGTTCTTTGTGTGGGTGGAATCCAGTCTCTGAGCAGCCTTTCAGTACCTCCATTCCTCCAGGGTCCGTTAGCTTAAATATCCCGTAACTCCTGCCAAAAAATCAGTTTGAGAGTCCATCAAGGAAATAGGTTGACTGAATAGTTGACTCCACAGTAACGACAGCTTTGGAAGAACATACTTAGAGCTATCGGTTGGAGCTACGACGATTGCAAAAGCCTCTGGCACCATTACCTAAAAATAACATGATGGGGGAAAGTGAGAACAGAATTGTCTCAAACCTTGTATATATGCAAGTTGGATACAATAGAGATGTACCTGATACGAGTAATGTGTATGCAAATCTACAGATGACATGAAACAACCCTGAGAAGGATGAGTCTGTAAAATATGCATAAACTCATTATAATAAGTCAAGACAAAGTAGATAAACAGATCACTAAACATCTCAAAACATGGAGGGAGACGAGAGATATGTACATGAATCCATCCTACGGGATAGAGTTCTCTTTCATTTTGAATGGAAAACACTTCCACTTCATTCATAGCCTGACACTGCAATTTTTTAGCACCTGAGTTAGCACCAATTTTTACGTTGAACACCACGAAATGATCGAGATAGTCTTTCTAAGATACTCACAGAATTGGAAGTAGATTCTTGCTTAGGTATTATCAGAGTGGTTACATAAAAAATTCCTCTTTCCTACAGCATGAACAGAAATAGAAAAGTGATTAGTGATTACCATCAGGTTCATGAACCTCGAAAAAACAAAGAATCCAGGAACAGAAGCAAAGCAACCATGAATCATGATCATAAAAGAAGGTTTAAACTTTAAACCAATCAGCAATAGCATTGATTGAGTTTCACTAAAAATTCAATTTTTCCAAAATCATCCGTTACAAGTTGTAATTAGGAACAATAAAGTCAGAGACTTTCTAACATTTTCCTTCACTTTCTCACCACCCAGATACTCTTATCACCCAAAGTAATCAACTTGAATGTGAAGAAAGCAAAAACAATCTTACAAGAAAGGCAGCGAGAGTCCCACAAGTCTCGAGGTCCTTCTCAGTGTTCTCTCTTGCAAGCTCAGTGAAATCCTCCAACAACCGTTCTGACTAAGAAGCACAAACACAACAACGATTAAATCAAAATTCGAAATCCGTAATCGATCCTACCAAATCACAGAGAACTGAAATTCAAAAGAAAAGTCTAAAATTTCTTACGATATGAACATCTCTCAGTATCTTGGGCTCCGATGATTCACCGTGATTATTCTTATCGGTACCGGAAATTAGAACCCGAGAAACGTGAGAAGATTTACATGTCACGTTCTCTACGCAAGAGAGCGACGGAGATGGAGACGAGAGCGTTACCATGGAAGCAGAAACATCGGCTCCTCTAATGGATGAGCATCGAAGAACGAGAGTGACAACAAAGAAATCTCGCCGACCTCAGTGAACCGGTTTCTGATGTCACGGTCCAGTAAAATTGGTTTTGAAAAACCGATTCGGAGAGTGTTAATTTCTCTTAGTCAAAGTTTTAAGGTCAAACTCAAATATATAGAAAAATATAAGGGTAGTTTAAATGAAGATATTCAGATACGCGACACGTGTTCAGGTCACGGATCAACGGTGAGTATTAATATCTGAGATTTAGAGTTTATAAAGACCGCCGCGTCTTTGTGTATATCGCCTCCACAGATCTAATCGCTAAAGTCATCGTCGTCGTCGTCTCTTCTCTCAAAATCAAAACGTACGTGAGTTCCAAAAACCCTAGCTTTTTCTTGTTTCAATTCCATTTTCCTAGCGTGAATTCAATTTTCTTCTCGTCAATTTCATTTCTCCGATCTGAGAATCCATGAATTTCTGGGATCAAAAGTATATGATTTTTGTGTAATCTAGCTTTGATTATCGATGTTGCTGCGTTTTAATGGATTTGATGTGTTTGGAGAATGAAATTGTTTTGTTGTTGTTTAAGCGTTTCTTAGGTGTGAATGAGTGAGAAATGAGGATAGCTTAAACCTGTTTGATCGCATTTGAGGTTTTGATGATATAATCAGATATGGAAATTGCTGTTGTTGTGATTGCACATTTAATTGTTGTTAGGTGCTGATCACAGAATTGTTTTTTCTTTATGGCTAATTTTTGTAGCGTTGTTATAAAAATGGCTGAGGCAACGCCTGCTTTGAGGAAGCCTGTGTTCACCAAGGTTAATGAGCTGAGACCAGGAACCAGTGGTCACTCGCTGAATGTGAAAGTTGTCAACACGAAGATGGTGTTGCAGAGAGGAGGAGGAGGTCGTCCCATGGGTCCTCAGGCACGTCAGATGCGAATTGCAGAATGTTTAGTTGGTGATGAGACTGGAATCATAATCTTTACAGCAAGAAATGATCAAGGTGAGAGAATAAATGCTTTTGTGATGGTTTTTTAGATGCTGCTTCTCTTCTTAGTTAGCAATCTTTAATGGCACGTTTCTGTTCTAAGTTAGCATCTTTATAGTCCATACTGGTTGTGAATATGTATGTGAAACAAATAATAGCAGGAAAGTGGTTTGCTTTGCTGCAACATATGAATATAGTTACTGGGTATTTCTCATGTAATGTAAAGATTTCTGTCTGATGCTATTATCCATTTTTTTATCAGTGGATTTGATGAAAGAGGGCAGTGTATTGACTCTGCGTAATGCAAAGATCGACATGTACAAGGGGTCTATGAGGCTTGCAGTTGATAGATGGGGACGTGTTGACGTCGCAGAGGAGCCCACAGACATCACCGTGAAGGATGATAACAATCTTTCGCTAATCGAGTATGAGCTTGTGAGCGTCGAAGCTTGATATGGTTCCTCCACAAAAGAAAGCAGAGCGACTCAAAAAAAACTTATGTTCTAGTTGGAGAAGCAAAAGCCTCTTTGGTTTGAGTTTTGCTATATCAGAATTTGCTGGTGGATTTGAGTCTTTATGTAGTATCCGGCTTGCCTTTGATCTACCGTTCTTGTTTTGAAAATCAGGTTGCCGTCTTTTTGTAGATTGATTCTCTATTTAAATATCATGGGATGATCTTTCTCTTGTTTTAGTTTTTGTTCTTATGTTTTTCCTTGGAAACAAATTATAAAGGCATACTACTTTCACATCCAATGAGTTTCTGTTATGTTACAATGTAGTATTAGTTGATGCAAACCGGTAGAATCAATTACTGACATAATTAAAACCTTGAGAGAGTAAATTCTCAAATGTGCATCCCATCATATATAGTATCCCAAGTTGTTGCTTTTAGTTAAATTGAAGCTGAGAAATATAAACCTTGACATGATTTATTCTTTAGTGTTTAGGAATCGAATTAAAGAAAACACAATTTTCAATAAGCTCATGGAATTTTTTCATACATCAAACATATATGTGATTTTCATACATATAGTACGTAGATGTTATGTTTGTGATGAGGATCTTCAAAGCATATTCAAGGACACTTGGATCCGCCTTTGGAGTTTTTCATATCACGGTAGCAAGGACATTCATCTTTGTTTCCATAAGTACCCGAAGGAACACAATTACACTGCTGGCAACATATATTGCAGTCCTCAAGGCACTCCTCATGTGTTCGATCTGCCTTTGAGCATCTCACATTGCACTTTCCACCGCATGCTGCAAATTCATTTGTCATCATCACAAATCAAATCTTAGAATTTCAGAAAACTAGTTTCAAATGAGAAATAACCTTTTTTTTTTTGAAAAAGAAATGAGAAATAACCTTTAATTAAAAATAACTAACTAGATATAAGTATACACTTACACGAATCAGCGCTTGAAAGTACAAAATATGAAGATGTGAGGAGAAGAGAGATTATGAAGAATTGTACAGCCACGAGCATTTTCATTTTTGGTTTTAAGTTTTAGGCTTTATCTTCTTTTTTTTCTCGATAGAGTTTGTTACGTAAGAAAAACTTAAAAGATATGCGAAAAGAAAAGTAGTGATGATGAATTGTGGTTCAAAAAGAGGACTGACTACTTATAGTGAGAATTTTAAGTGAAATGTTTGTTATCTGTTGTCCAATTTAAATTAAAAATAAAAAATAAAGATTTCATACTTGTTATGTCGATATACTATTTTGTTGTAATTCTCACAATCTCTCTATATTTTACTCTTTCTTTCTCATTTGTGTTCACTTGTTCTAGAGAGAAAACAAGAACACGTTTACTTTAATTGTCTACATTGATATTTCGGATCACAAGGATACTCTTACACATACACATAACACATACATATAGTGGTTTATCTCCACTTGCTACTCTAGACACATGAACCTTAATCATGACTCTTACACAAGCCATACTCCTAAACACTAGGCTAACTATTGACCTTACTTCTAGATAGAAGTCATACAAGCAACGTTTAACAACTCTCGTAGACTCTTACCACTCCTACTAACAACCATTTAGACAAAACACTCTTCACTAGTTTGGGCCTTTTCACTTGTAGGCCCATCACACCAAACAGAAAAACACCAAGCCCAACTTCCTTGTTGACTTGTCTTCTGTCGTTGACTCTCTTTGTCGACTTCTTCTTCTTCTCTTTGCTCTGCTAAAGCTTTCTCTTTGTTGCAGGTTTAATCAAGGACTCAATTCCCAACACTCCCTCTTGAGTCCTTAGATTAAACCCCCAATTTCAATTTAGGGATTTTAATCCCATTGCTCCTTGCTTCGTCTTCTTCTCGATTTTGAGAAGTTCTTCATCATATCCCTCCTGCTTCGATTCTTCTTAATCGAGCTTCTTTCTCTATCCGTGGTGCATAGCTTCTCCAACGGCAACTAGAGGTCACAACTCTCACCGATCACCAGTCACCGTCACGGTGAAAGTCTCCGCCGCCGTCTTCAACCACCACTTTGGTAAGTTGGCTCTTCTTCTCCCTCTTAAGCTGGATCCCCATGGATCCAGTTTCTTCATTTTTGTGCGAATATCTTTGCCATCTCTTGGCTAGTTTTCTTCGCAATTTTCCTCTGTTTCTCTTTGATCAAATCCTTGACCAAAAAATATTTTACTTGCAGGTAACACTTCGACTCTTTAGCTTTTCTTTGCCTTGAGCCTTCTCCATGTCACCTCCAAGTCTTCTCCGTGAGCTCTTCTCACGTCTCTTGCTCGGCTGACATTGCAACCGGCTGCTCCCTTTCTCTTTAGGTGAGCATCTTTTCTCTCTTGCTTGGTGTCACTGTGATCACCAGCCTCTTTCTTCTCCTTTTTTTTTTCGATTCTCATAACCATCACCTTTGGCTTTAGCTTTAGGACACTTTTTCTCTGACTTGAACCACCACCTCGGCTTTCACTACCGTAGTATGGTTGGCTTCTCCTCAAGTCATCACCTTAGCTTTCGGCCTTAGTTGTTAGGCTCTTGAATCATCAACCTCCGCTTTCTCGGACTTGGTTTGTTTGACTCCTTGAACCGTTGGCTTTGGTCTTTCTCTAACCTTGGCTTCTCTTTCTCCTTCTCGTTTCAGCTTACGAACCACTCGGATTCTCAGCCTCAACAAGCATCTTCAAGCTTCACCAATACAATGTCGAAGAAGGATTGAATTCATCACCTTTCACAACACCATCTCCACACCGTTGTCTTCATTGCTTCTTCCAGAAGATCTCCATGTCTACTTGGATGCACCTGAAGCCCTCCTTCTCTAAGGTACGGTGGGAAAGAGTTTGTGTAGGTTGGTGGTGCTCTTTTTTGTCACCACATCTCTTTCCTTCTCTTCTTTTCCGACATAATCTCAGCTTTGCTCTTCTTTTCCCTCAGCCTTACACTTCTCTTTCTTGTGCAGGCTCTTCTCTTCTTTTGTCTTGAGCTCAGGTCCACTCAAGGTCTCACTCTCTTCTTCTTCTTCTTCTACGGCTTCTTTGCCGTCTCACTTACAACAGCTTCTTGGGCTACATCATCTCTTCATCTTTGCCGTCTTCTTCTTACGGCCAGCTTTCTTCTTTGTTGATGGCTGTATCCATCTTCCTCACAGCTTCTTCTTCTTCTTCTTCTTCCTTGGACAGGCTCCAAGATCAAGTAAGCTCTGATACCATGTTGACAATCTCACTTAGTAACTTCCTTGTTGACTTGTCTTCTGTCGTTGACTCTCTTTGTCGACTTCTTCTTCTTCTCTTTGCTCTGCTAAAGCTTTCTCTTTGTTGCAGGTTTAATCAAGGACTCAATTCCCAACATATTTTAAGTTACTAATATTCACATACAGAATAAAATCATATTCATAGACTTTTATGACTAAGTACGTAGTGTTGAAAGATCTTTTATGTAACCAGTATTGAAACATTTATGAATTGGAAAATTTGTTTCTTACAGTGCATATTTATTTCAAGTTACATGACAACTTATAACAATTTTTAGTTTTTTGTTTTTAAAAAAGAAAAATCGTGATGATTATGACACACAATTTGTTAATATTTGTTTACTTATTTGTAAATTTGTTAAAAATATTACATATTTTAGATTAACAAGATAGCTAGTAAACATGGACTAAACACATATTCAATTTCTGTTTAATATTAAGAAAATATCAACTATGCTATTAGCTTGTAACAAAATCATGAAAAGGAATTACTGTGTAGTAATATCCAATCAGATTTTTGTTACAGAAGTATTGAAATTCAAATTTTATATCAAATAAGTATTATTTTATAAAATCTGGCTGGCATTTAATAAAATTTCCTCTATATTTAGACAGTTGTTTGCTTAGAGACAGTTGTTTGCTTTATGATTCTTTTCCATTTTTTTGTTCTAAAATTTAAAATATAAATCTTAATAATTACACACAAATCTTTATCTGAACAATAAAGGTAAGAGACAAGAAAGGAATGCTAATTTTTTTTTTATCCACATGATTTTTCTTTATTAATAACATGTATGGACTCGTTGAGGACTCGTTCCAAACTCATTGGACAAATCAACCACACTACTTTTAAACAAAAATCAAATCTTCTAAAGAAAATCAGAGAAGAATGGATTTTTTACCATGGAAAGTTGCGAACTTTTAAAGAGAATAGACTAAAAATAGTAATTTTGATCAAAACATATATCCATCTCCCATGACATCCTTTTTCTTCTCTGCCGTTGTAACACGTTTGTCAGAAGACGCTCCTAATAGGATGAGCTAGAACAGCTTGAATTATCCGTCGTGAACAGTAGTGGTGGTTGTTATTTCCGTGACACCAAACTCATCTTCATCACTCATTGGATCCATTTTGTCGAGATTGATGAGATTGATGATCATATATATGATATATCCTCTATATTACTATTTAAGGTAAGTAAAAATGAGGAATTGTACTGAAAAAAAAAAAAACTTATAGTGATGATGGAATGTGGCTATATGATTCTATATCTACTTTATTTGCTTGCTATTCTCTCATCTAGAGCTGGTCTTAAGTCTTTAAAAGTCGTAAGCGAAGTGAATAAATTGGTTGATTTACATATTTTCAAAAAAAAATTAAAACTTAACAGAAAAAAACTAATAAACTGATTATGTATTAAACAAAAGCTATAAACATATTTTTTTTTTGGTAGGCAGCTATAAACATATTTTTTACTCAAACATTTTCAATATTTCCTTAATCGTTTTTAAATTTTATTTTAGTGTAATATATAATTTTCGTTTTATTAGCATTTTATTAGCCATTATTTTCGTTTTAAAATGTTAACATATTATAAATAATGGCTAATTGGTGAGTGTTATTATAGAAATAGCCAGTTTCTTAGAATAGTAGCTGATCTTGATTCAAATATTTGACAAAAGTAAAGAAAAAACATGTGGGCGTTGAAAAAAATAGGGAAAAACACATGTGTGAAATGCATTAAGAATATAATTAGCACTTAGCAGCGACGACTAGGCGATAGATGTATAGTCCTTTATACCCAAAAACAGATAAATAAAATAAACACAAATTATTCCTTTGGACGAATTTGCAAAACAAGGAAAGACGACAAAATTAAGCTTTCTTCTTTTACTTCTTTGCGGCTAACAGTGTTTTCCACATGATCCAAATGCTTTTTTTTTTTTTGTTTCCTTTTGGAAATTTTGAAAACGCTTTCTTTATCAATTTTTTTTTTTTTTTGAAAACGCTCTGCTATGTCAGTCTAGGTGGCAAAATTATGCCTAACATCTAGGGATGTGAAATTGACGCAAATAGTACGAACTAAACCGAGCTACCAATGAACCGGGTTTTGATAAAGCGAGGTATACATTTGAGAATTTGGTTGGGTTCATTCGATGAGGAAATTGTTTTATTAATCTAGAACTGATTTAAATAGAAAACTTCGGTGAGGAAACTGTTTAACTAAACCCATAAATACCAATTTTTAACATTTAAAAAGTTTCAAAGAAAAAACTTTTCTATGTTCTGTCATCATTTATAACGTACTTAAATTAATTTCGAGTAAACGGTTAGTCATAGTTTTTTTTTTTTTTTTACGTCTACTTTTATTAGATCAAAGATAACTTTGAGTATTAATCACAGTGTAAAACATCATAAATTACATGAGAAATCAAAGAGTGGTAGTAATAAAGTTATTGGGGATGCTTTTCTTGGCTAAGATATCTGCTGGTTTATTGTGTACTGTTAAATCATAGTTATAATTGGGATTTGGGATCATTTTTAGAAAAAGATTATATAAAAAAGTAAAAACACACAAATATTCCATTTTCCGCTGTTGTAGATTTCTACTAATACCTAAACAATTCAAGAGTTTATAACTTTTCTATTATTTTGGCTCTACCTATATATATATGACATATATCAACAGTGGTCTGATTTTTGGGTCTTTACAAGGTATCCGAGAAATTAGCAGGCTCCAAGCCTCAAGTTAGCCATGTTTTATTTTCTGTCTTCGTATTCATCTCCATGTAGACTTTTACTCTTTGGGTAGAAAATTCCATATAGACTTGGTCAAGTGTATAATTATTACTTTTAGAATAAGACTTGGTCAAGTGTATAATTAAACGACATCTCCAGTGCAATTATGTCAGCACTACGGCCAAAAAGAGTCCAAAGTCGTTAATATCTCTAAGGAATGGGTTGTATCCTTGTATTGTATGTTGAATAATCTTAGCTTCTTCTTTTTTTGACACCAAATAATCTTACCCTGTGACCTGTATAGTGTACTATATATAATTCGGATAATAGATATGGACACCTATTAATTAAACATGGAATTTTTACATTATCATTTAAAGGTATTTTTAATTTTATCTACCCTATTACAAACGATCAACATAATTATCATGGTATCACAAAACAATTTTTTTTTTTTTTTTTTTAATTTTTTTTTTTGTCGATGCAAACGTGGTACTTTTGTGAGGAATTCATAGTATATAATCTGACTAATTTAATTACTATGTTCTGCTGAAATGATAAGCACATTTTCTACGAACCTGTACTGGACCAAAACCTAGAGTAACACTAGCTAGGTTCTAGAAATGTGTCCAACAACCGTATCAACTAATCCAAATAATTTATTGGAAATTTTTTAGTATCTCTAAGAATGAAACTTACAAAGTAAAAGAAGCATATATATAAATTAAGTAGTGTGTAAGCTCACAGACGCAACCAGAAAAGCCATGACTTTTTTTGGAAAACATCATTTTCATCTAAAATTACCCAGCTCTTTCTCTCTTGAGATTCTCTCTGTCTCTCTCTTTATATTTAAAGAGATAGATGGATTTGAAAAGAGAGAATTAAACATAGTAACCTAATAAAGGAGAACAAAAAGAATGGAAAGAGGGAGAGAAATAGGAGAAGGAAGCGCATCGTCGTTAAGGGAACAACGAAACCTCAGAGAGAAAGAGCGACGAATGCGCATGAAACATCTCTTCTCTGCACTCTCTTCTCATGTTTCTCCCACTCGTAGGGTCTGTCTCTATCTCTCTCTCTCTCTACTGTATTTTATGCGTATATACAACAAACTACACATTTTTTCTTAGATGTATGCGTTGGTGTTGTCTAAGCGCCTAGACGCGTAGGCACCCGCCTATGCTGCGAACACCCAATGGACGTCTTGATTTTAACCAGATCAATCAAAGTGCAGCATTTAGCTAGGGTTCTCGGTATTAGTACAACGCCAGCTAGGACAACCATTATCTATATAGTGTAGAGTTAAAAACAAATTAATGATTCATATAGATATAGGCCTTTTAATTTACGTTTTAGTTAATAAAGACATTGATTATAACCAAATTCATGCAAAAGACATGCAAGTAATTAACTAGATTGTGCTTTTATTGGCACCAACAGTTGCCAGTGCCTCAACTTATAGATCAAGCGGTATCATACATGATCCAATTGAAAGAGAAGGTAAACTATTTGAATGAGAAGAAAATGAGTTTGTTAAGAGGAGAAGTCAAAAATCGCTCTGCAGGGTCGTCTCTTCTGCCAAAACTCAGTATTCGTTCACGGGATTCGGTCATAGAAATGAATCTGGTTATGGATCTAAACATGAAAAGAATAATGCTACACAAGCTTGTGAGTGTTTTTGAAGAAGAAGGAGCTCAAGTAATGAGTGTTAATCTTCAGAACTTGAATGATAGGACCTTCTATACAATCATAGCCCAGGTAACCTGCATGTGTCCTGTCTTTTTTTTAGCATCTCTTGTGCAACGTCCTTTAAATATAGATTTGAACTAATTTTGAAGGATCATATATGATAAATTAATAATCGGCTAAATGAATATTTGCAGGCTATTATTTGTAGGATCGGGATTGATCCATCAAGGATAGAAAAGAGACTAAGGGATATAATCTCATGATTAATTTTTTGAAGCATTTTTAAATCCCAATTAAATCACAAGTCTACGATAGTTTGTTTGCAAAAATTTAATGGTTTTTCTAATTAAAGAATGTGTAATTAGTTCTTTAAACATGAGAGATGTTGAGTATTTTAAAGAGTGAATTGGTGTAATAGCCCTATTATTGTTTACGGTAAGGGAATGATAAATGTCTGATTAAAGTAAAAACCATTTCCTCAAGTATATGGACGAAAAGCCTCATCTTCAACATCTCTTTATTTTTCTCTTTTCTTTCCATTTGAGACTATATCTTCAAAACATGTTCAAGGACACTTGGATCCCCGCCTTTGGAGTTTTTCCTATCGCGGTAACAAAGACATTCATCTTTGTTTCCGTATGTGCCTCAGAGAACACAATTACTCTTCTCGCAACATATGTTGCAGTGCTTGAGGCACTCTTCATGTTGTCCTGCCTTTGAGCATCTCACATTTCACTTTCCACCACATGCTGCTAATTCATATATCATCACATATAAAATCTTACAATTATAGAGGAGTAATTGAAGTGATAATAATTCCTAAATAAATATAATATGTATACTTACACGAATCAGCGCTTGAAAGTACGAAAAAAAAAGATGTGAGGAGCAGAAAGATTTTGAATTAGAATTTTATAACCGCGAGCTTCATCTTCAATTTTGGTAAAATTTTAGCCCTTTTTTCTCGAACAAAGTTTGTTACCTAACCTAAGAAAGAAAAGAAAACCAAGCTTTTACAAACAAATGCAAAAGAAACAAATAATGATGACTTGGAGGAGGATGAAATTGTAGCTATGAAAAGATTATTACTTTTTATGCCCGTATATATACATGTAATATTTAGTTCACTATATTCACATACAAAATCAACCATATAGACTAAAGATGAATTTTAATTTTTTCTTATAGTACATATTATCTTGCTTTGCATGAAAATTATATATAACTTCTAACAACAGTGGTGATCTAGCCACAGAATTAGCTATAAAAGATTATAGATTTAACATTTTAAAAGTTGGCTTAGTTATTTTTTCTAGTCTCGGATTTTCATTGGCTGTGGTAGTGTCCAAATGACTAGTCTCTTCTTGTGCGAATTCAAATATTTGAAGAAGGAAAAAAAAAAAGAACATGTGGAAAATGCAATAAAGAATAAAATTGGCCCTTACTGCAGTTTCTAAGAAAGTGGTCAAGCAGTGAGACGATATATACACAGTGTTATTCCTAATTAAGTATCATTGTACGATTTTCAAAAACTAGGAAAGACTTACAAATGAGGTTCTTTGAATTTGTATTTTTTTTTTCGCGGCTAACCATGTTCTCCTTTTACTTTTTATGTCATTTTGCTCAGTAGCAAAATTATGACCAACATCTACCTGGACTCCAAGACTTAACAAGCTACGCATGTTTAATTATCTTTCTTTGTATTCAACTCCGGTAAACGTTTAGATCGTTCCATGTAGACGTTCATGTAAACGAGATCTCCGGTGAATGATGTCGGTAATACGGCCAAAGAGAGCTGAGGCCTTTAATAATTTCTGTAAGGAATGTGTTAACGTTGTATCTTTTTCTTGTATGATAATGATAGCTTGTTGAATAATATTCTTAGGTTATGGCGCCTTGTGCAATATGTGCACCTAATTAATTGAACATGATATTGTTTGATTTAGTGGTCCCAATTCTATCGGTATACAAAACAATTTTCCTTTTCTTTTTGTCGTCGATGGAAACATAGTGCTGTTGTAAGGAAATCTGTTTTGTCTACATACTACAGTGGCTTTGACTATTTTACGCCATTGAAATGGTTTTTGATAATAATTATCTCTAAACCTACTCTACTGATCAGCAACTCACTGGACTAAAACTTATAATTAGTAATCTGAAAGAAGAAGAAACATATATCTGAACGTTAGCTAGGAATCTCATCTCACATGCACGTACGGTAAGTTAGTAATCTTACATGAAATATAAGATGCGACCTAAACTAATAAATATACAAGTGACATGGACCAAACCACTGAACACTTTCTATGTCCTAGCTAGTAATGTGTAATCTAAATTCATTTTTTCTTTTATGATAAACAGTATATTTCTAATTATTTTTAAAATTTTTGTATCTTTAAGAGTGGAAATTCCCAAGTAAATAGTAAAATTTACTTGGTAGGCCAGAAAGATGCATGCATCTCTTATTAATTAGTGTGTAAGCTCACGGACGCAATCACAAAAGCCATGACTTTATTCCAAAAGCATCCCTTTCATCTAAATGTCGCAGCTCTTTCTCTCTAAATGAAGATTTGTGACTCTGTCTCTCCCTCTCTATTTCTTTATCTATATATAAAGAGAGATGGGTTTGAAAAGAGAAAAACATGTGCATAAAAGCTTCAAAGAAAACAAAAAGAATGGCGAGGGCAAGAGAAATAGGAGAAGGAAACTCATCGTCGTTAAGGGAACAACGAAACCTCAGAGAGAAGGATCGAAGGATGCGCATGAAACATCTATTCTCTGAACTCTCTTCTCATGTTTCTCCCACTCGCAAGGTCCGTTTCTCTCTCTAACTCTCTCTTCTCTCTCTCTCTCTCTCTCTCTCTCTCTATATATATATATATCTAATATTAAATTGTACATGTGTTTTCTGCGTATATATACAATACAGACATCGTTGTCCAAAAAAAAAAAAATACAATACAGACATTATCTACACAATTACTGTAAGATGTACGCATTATTCTAAAAAAAATTAATATTTTGATTAATTGGTTAGGCAGTTGTCCCTCTATGACCATCTAATTAGCTCTCTTTTAAGTACGTTGTCTAATTTAAAAACAAATGATTCACGTAGGGTTTTAACACTTTAGTTATATATTGAATATAACCACATTCATGTAAGAAATAAAATGAAAGTAATTAACTTGGTTTTTTTTTGGGGCTCTAACAGTTACCAGTGCCTCAACTTATAGATCAAGCGACATCATACATGATCCAATTGAAAGAGAATGTAAATTATTTGAAAGAGAAGAAAAAGACATTGGTACAAGGAGAACTCGGGAATCTCTATGAAGGGTCGTCTCTTCTGCCGAAACTCAGTATTCGTTCGCGGGATTCGACCATAGAATTGAATCTGATTATGGATCTAAACATGAAAAGAGTAATGTTACACGAGCTTGTGAGTATTTTTGAAGAAGAAGGAGCTCAAATAATGAGTGCAAATCTTCAGAACTTGAATGATAGGACCACTTACACAATCATAGCCCAGGTACCACATCCACTCATATGTTTGTATGTATAATACACACGTACACGCATGTGTCATGTCTTTTGAATAGATATTAGTATTATATATACGACTAATCGTCTAAAATAAATATTTGCAGGCTATCATTAGTCGGATCGGCATTGATCCATCAAGGATAGAAGAGAGAGTACGGAAAATCATTTATGGATATATATTTTGAAGCATGAAATATCCCAAATTATATTTTGAGTTCGATTAAGACAACATGTTTTCGTTGTAATTTCTTTTTCTTCCTACCGGTTTAATTCGGTTTGACTTGGCGTATGATTTTAGATTGGACCGTATTTAGCAGATTTTACCCGGGACAAAATTTAACCACCAATGGATGTAAATGCCAATAAAATACATTATTGGGGTAAATGTGAAGACAAAAAATAATTCAGGGGCTATATTTAAAAATCTAAATATGGCACAAATTGCAAACCCTTATTTTGGATTTAGGATTTTTTTGAAACCCTTGTCGAAGAGAAAAGAGGCAAAATCTCAGTATAAAGTTTCTCAACACTTGTGGTGTGAGCAAAATCGTGAGAGATGGATCTGATTCAATCCTACGACGAAGAAGAAGCCGTTGCTTTCTCGCCGGAATCTTCACCGCCTCGTATGTTAAAGGCGAAATCATCGGCGCCGGAGGTAGACGATACGGCGTTAGCTCTCACGGTGGCTAACGTGAATCGATCAAAATCGAAGCCGATTGACCCGACTCAACACGTCGTCTTGTTTAACCCAACCCATGAGCAGATGTGGGCTCCGATTTACGGCCCCGCGCATCCGTATGCCAAAGACGGGATCGCTCAAGGGATGCGGAATCACAAGCTAGGGTCTGTGGAAGATGCTTCGATTGGATCATTTGGGTTCGATGAGCAGTACAATACGTTTCATAAGTACGGTTATGCGGCGGATCCGTCTGGGATGAATTACGTCGGCGATGTTGCGGCGTTGAAGCAGAACGATGGTCTTTCGGTTTATAATATCCCTCAGAGTGAGCAGAAGCGGAGGAAGATTGAGAAGAATAAAGAGGAGAGGGAAGGAGAAGAGAAAAAGGAAGAGATTGAGCCGGAAGCTGAGAATCCGGCGACGGAAGCTTGGCTTATGAAGAATAGGAAGAGTCCATGGTCGAGGAAGAAGGAGGTGGTTCAGGGAGAGTTGACGGAGGAGCAGAAGAAGTATGCGGAGGATCACGCGAAGAAGAAGGAAGAGAAGGGACAACAAGGTGAAGCCAAAGGGGAGCATTATGCGGATAAGAGTACATTCCATGGCAAAGAGGAGAAAGATTATCAAGGAAGGTCTTGGATTGAGGCTCCGAAAGATGCAAAAGCGAACAATGATCATTGTTACATTCCAAAACGTTTGGTTCATACATGGAGTGGTCACACGAAAGGTGTTTCTGCTATTAGGTTCTTCCCAAAGCAAGGACATTTGCTTCTCTCTGCAGGTATGGATTGTAAGGTTAAGATTTGGGATGTGTATAACTCTGGTAAATGTATGAGGACTTACATGGGACACGCCAAAGCTGTGAGGGATATTTGCTTCTCCAATGATGGGTCTAAATTCTTAACTGCTGGGTATGATAAGAACATTAAGTATTGGGACACAGAAACTGGCCAAGTTATATCGACTTTCTCGACTGGGAAGATTCCGTATGTAGTTAAGCTGAATCCGGATGATGACAAGCAGAACATTTTGTTGGCTGGTATGAGTGATAAGAAGATTGTGCAGTGGGATATTAATACGGGGGAGATTACTCAAGAGTATGATCAGCACTTGGGAGCAGTTAATACTATCACATTTGTTGACAATAACAGAAGATTTGTCACATCGAGTGATGATAAGTCTCTCCGTGTTTGGGAATTTGGGATCCCGGTGGTTATCAAGTATATCAGTGAGCCTCATATGCATTCTATGCCTTCCATTTCTGTTCACCCGAATGGAAACTGGCTTGCTGCACAGAGTTTGGATAACCAGATTCTGATATACAGTACCCGAGAAAGGTTTCAGCTGAATAAAAAGAAGAGGTTTGCAGGGCACATTGTTGCCGGTTATGCATGCCAAGTGAACTTCTCACCAGATGGACGGTTTGTAATGTCAGGAGATGGTGAGGGTAAGTGCTGGTTTTGGGACTGGAAGAGCTGCAAAGTGTTTAGAACTCTGAAATGTCACAATGGAGTATGCATTGGAGCCGAGTGGCATCCTCTGGAACAGAGTAAAGTCGCAACATGTGGATGGGACGGCTTGATTAAGTACTGGTAAGTAACCTTCTTCCAGTCTATTTTGTTTTTTTTGTTTCACTTATCATCATGATGTGTGCCTTTACTTAACAGTTGCATAATAATAGTTGTTGGTAATATATAATTGTAGCAAAGATAGAGTTGTCATCTGAGTAGCCTTGCATGTAAGATGCGTCTTAATTCTTCTAATCCTATAATCCTAGTCTCTGAGTAATATTTTGAGTTCACATTTGTGGAATGATTTTGCGATTGGGGAGAGAAAGAAAGTCTGACTTTGATTCTAATGGTTTTCATTCATAAAGAAGTTGTGCAATTGTCAAATCTTTGATCATTACCAGTCCATGTAACCATGTTGATTGTGATGTTTTGTTGCACATTTGCAGGGACTAAGATATGACAGAGGCATCACGGAGAAAGAGAGAGTAGAAGGCGCAGAAATCACAGCCTAGCCTGGGCTATACAGTATGCTGCATCTGTGGGACACAAAACCCCTTTAAGTTTTGCTTTCCTCTGTTTTAGATTCTTCAGTGTTGTAACAATCTCGGTTTAATGGATTATGTAGAGGGAAACTATTTCAAATGCTTGAGAGAAACTGTTGACTGAATCGTTACAAATATAGCTTGTAAGACTTGAAATTTTGCAAAAGCTGGATTATTTGCAGTTTTGCACCATTGCACCAATGTTGGCTTTTATTCGGATAAGTTATTATTGGTTTGTTGATTTGTTCTGACTTATGATTATGTCATGCTCCTTAGTTATATTACAGGACTTGAACAAAATGATCTGTTAACAAAAAACTTCTCTTTCATTTCTTAATTAGAGTTACCAAACTCGACAAGGATCTCAAGGATTCTCTGTTCTATACAGCTTGGTTACCCTTGCGGAATAGATCAACGAGTATGTTCCAGATTTTGATCCTCAAAGCGGAAGCTTCTTCGGGTTTAAACCACTTCTTGTGAATCTGGAGATGAAGATAAGACAAGAAGTTGTGTTAAGAACATATTATTTAAAATATATCAAAAGACGAAGATGAAAGAAAAACACACCAATTTCAAATCCTGCAATGTCAGCCTTTGAGGAGCCTCTTCGATGAAACGTCTTATGAAGAAGAGCACAAACAGACCACAGTCGAAATCATTCTTCTGTTGTGGAACCTGAGAAGGTGATGAAATAATTTAGATGAATACTATAATTTGTCTTTAAAGAAGTAAAAAAGACTAGCCTGCACTTCAGCTTCGTTGATCATATTGGGAAGGTCTCTCCATACTTTTGCTGAAATTGGTAAATCCAATGGAGCATCTTGATTTAGATAGTTCCATTCCTCTCTCAGAAATCTGCAACAATAAGTAGTAATTAAAACCACAATATAGTGACGATGGTCTTAGCACTGAGAAACTTTTATGCAATCAGCATCAATACTACGGATTCCTTGGGTCTCACCTTTTGACATTATTAAAAATCGAACTTCTTGGGTGAAGTCCCAATGAATCCAAGTGAATTATAGTCAATCCCGATTCGTCCTCCTTGTCTGGGATGCAAATTATTACTAAGCTCCAGTGGAGACTGAAACATCCAAGAGGGAAAAAAAAAAACACATTAACCAATCTAACAATTGATGCTGACAACATTTCTCCATAAGAAAGAGCAGACTGAGATGTGATAACTCTGATCTATTCTTAGATAGCATCTTTTTGCATAATCTTCTAAGCTTAGATGACAAAAATTACTCTTCATGCCAAAAAAAATGCAATCATAGGATTCAATAGAAAACAGTCACAAAATTACTTACTCTTCATGTATCGGTATAAATATATATGATTTACAGAAGAGATCAAAACCCTTCCACCACCGCCTGAACTTCACAAAATATGCATCCTTGTCGTTACCCTAATCATATTGAAAAGACAAGACAAAGATATCAAACAACACATGAGTAGCCAAGAAGAAAATTATGTTAATCACAAGATTCAAAAATGAGGTAGTATTCTCATTTTCTCTCAATTCTTGTTACAGTTGCACATGAAATACATTTAGACTCAACCTTCTATAATAGAACAATGAAACTTAAAGCATCTTGAGGACTTGAAATTTTTTTGAAATGCAAACTAAACATAATGAGCTCAAAACCATCATAGAAACCAGGGAAAACAATCACCTTGTACGAAACAGCTTCTATGAGCTTCTTGTAGAAAAACGTATTGAAGAAATGACAATTAGCAGCTGTCTCATCTGCTGAAAACACGTGATGTTGCAAGAACCTAGTCAAACAGAAGCTGAAATGATCACAAAGCTATAACTCGAGATATATAATGCAAGTATGCAAGTCGGTACTTAAAAGTCACCTGATGTAGAAATTTATAACTGGCGATGTAAGATATTCCCCAGGTGAAAGGCATTTCAAATCTTTAAGAGATACTTGAACAAGGTCTCGCCCATCACTTTGATCACTAGATGAAGTGGAAAAAAGGTCATATATCTAATTGACGATTACAATAAGTAAACCTACACCAACAACATAGTAGTTTTTCTACCTACCTTGATGGGTAGTAAATATCTTCAGGTAACCTGCAGATTTTACCAAAATTAAGTTATCTTCAACAAGAAAGATTCAGTCACTTGATGAAGATAAACAGTAATAACTCTGTTTTTACCCTTCAGGAAGTTCACATGCTTCGTCTACTACCATTGGAGACTGAGGTTCATCTTCGTCCAAATTAATCACTTTATCATCTGATTTCTATAACAAAAATGTCAGAAAGGGTGCGAAGGTCCTTATTTTAATGTACAATTGTATGGCATAAGATGACATACCTTCCTGCAGCTTGAACTCTGTGATGGCGATGCTTTCGAACTCCACTCCCTGTGAGAGAAAGAAATAAGGATGTCAATACAATAAATTCTCTTCAGAACGATAGGTCTGGTTTGAAAAGTGAAGGTTAGCCAGGACCACATGGTGTGGCATAAATGGCAGTAACTAAGTCACTTTGAACTTGAAAAGACATGAAAAACAATTTCTGAAGCAGTAGCAGGGAGAAAAGATATGGACCTGGGAGTTTCATAGCTAATGACGGGGTTGTCGTCGTCATCATCATCGACAAGTAAGTAAGGGGAAGATTCCTTTGGCTTTCCCTTACCATAAGCTTCATTGGGTTTTCGATCCCCTTTTGGATCCTTAGCTTCAGAATAAAAGTTCTTTTCACTCACCTTACACTTGCTTAATCTTGGCAGTGATCGCCACCCATTACTTTTCTCTATTATTGAGTCGCTATTTGCTTTGCTTTTCCAGCTTCCGCGTCCCAAATCTTGTAGTTTGTCGTTAAACAGTTTTACTGATTGAGCTCCCGCCTGTTAAAAAAGGATTATTAAGAAGCAGCCACCTAAAAGGGTTTTAAAAACAGAGAATGTAAAAACACCATACTTTATGATTGTCACTAAAATGAGCAGCAAATGTTGACCGAGACACGTCTTTCGATCCCGTATTCCCTTGTCCAGAGGTGTCTTTTGAGGCTGTACTCGCTTGCATAAACACATCTGAAGAAACTTTACATGTTAAACACAAACTTTTGCACTCAACACCAACATTAGCTAAGAAAAACTTGCAACAAGATACCTGAGCTTTTCGGTTTCTCGAGAATCTGACATCCGTTGTCCGCATCCTGCTAAAATAAGGTAAAGTCACATGGCATTGTATCAGAGAAATGCATTTAATTTTGTCTAAACAGAGATTGTGACAAAGGATTATACATGATACAAACAAAATCAGAATTATACAAAACAAGTGAAAATCTAAAACAAAGGAGAAGCTTTAGCAGAATATTGAACCAATTGAAAAACTCAAACACTGATCCTCCTAACACATACTACATTATCTTCCACACATCATCAAACTCTAAATTCCACTGCACAATAAGCTTCAGCTACAGATGTAAAGAACACAAAAGCTTTGAGTGACAATCAAACACAGAATGCTGCAATTGCAGAGTAAAAAAAGACAAAACCATTTTGGTCCGTTGTTGGAACATCCTTCGCTGCTTCTCGTACTCGAGGTCTCCGATTCTGTTTCGGATTTTCTCGCCCTTATCTGGCAACTTATCACCGAGACGAGTAAGAAGTGATCTCTGACGCTTCAGATGATCGTCGAGTTCGTTATCCCTGAGGGATCGCACACAGACGGCGGGTTCATCGCCGGAAAGAGTAGGCTCACGCTGCGGAATTTTGTCAGTGGCGATGATCTCGAGCTCGGGAACTTCTTCTTCACCCAAAGCATCGTCCCAATCTATGTTGAACTTTGTTGTCTTCTCCACACGATCTAACTCGATTACTCTTTGTCTCTTCATCTCTTCATCGAATAAAACTGCTCAATATAATTTAGGTTTTGGTCTAGAATTCTCCTGCCTATTTTCATCGCCATAAAACGTTTCGGGTACTTTTCTAAAACAGTGGGCTTCCGACTCAAAACTAACTAAATTGTGGGCTTTCAATTTCAAACGAATTAATAAATAAAATTGGAAAGTTTATATATAAACTAATTTTGGGCTTCCAATTTAAAATCAATCGAATTTGAAAACATATAGCGAATCAATTTAACTTTTATAACAGATATTTACTTTTTGCATTTATTTTAGGTGTTAACCAACAAATTTTGTAACATTATTTATTATATAAAAGAAATACTAAAGCCACGTCGTTTTGATTAAAATCATAAACATAAAACTATAAAAAATTTCGAAATTCTCTATATAAAAAATATCACACAGCTAGATAACCTATGCTAATTCTAGAGACCACAAACAACATTTTGCGCCAAATTTACAAACTTCAACTAGATTAGCAACCTTATCGATGTTATTGCAAACGAACGAGCTCCAATGTTTCAAACACCAGTTTGCTTTTCCAACTTAGTGCATCATGTATTCATGTGAGTGAATAGGACGACCTCAAAAAAAGCTAGGTACTTGACTACTTGTTTTTAGTTTTGGACCAATAAATATTTGTAATGTTAATTTTCGATTTTTAGGTAACTTGCAAAATTAAAAAGTTAGGTAATTTTTCATTGTAATAGTTTTTATTGATCCATTTATATCCAAGAAATACAAATAATTACATTGTGGACTATGGACACAGCTTCTTCTTTAAAAATCTGAAGCTTATGCCATCCCAGGTAGCTCTTTTGTTTATTAAAATAAAAACCCGAGCTAATATACAAACACTAAACCATTTACGTAAGAAATAATAAAAGAATTTCACCCTTAACCAAAATTATTTAATTTCCTTTTTGGTAAATAATCAACTCTTTAAAATACTCAAGAGTTACTTTGTACCGAAATCACCAGGCGTGGACGAACCGTCCTCTTTGAAGATTCGGTTCAACCGAACCGGTTTTCCTCTCCTGGAACTCATGGATCATTCTAATAAGCGCACTAGCTTTCTTGCTTCCTCCACATTCGCCGTTACTTAACACCGTATAAAGAGACCCCATTACCAACGTGTTCTTTACCAGAACCCCAACAACGTCACGTCCTCCGTTAAGACACAAGTTCAGAATCAGAGCAACACAATGCTGCTTCACCGCCGCCGGAGAATCTTCCGACGAAGACAAAATCTTTACCGCGAGTTTCAAACCGCCACGACGAATCACCCCAATCGTCCCATCAGGATACTCCGCAAGCTTCGCCAACGTCGCTAAACAATCCGCCGTGAGTTCGCCGCTAATTTCTTCCGATCTCAACAGATCAAGAAGAATCGGAACAGCTCCGGCGGCGAGAACACGCCAATGATTATCGGATTGCATTAACAAACCCATTACCGCAAGCAACCCGTTACGTTTTGCGGAATCGCCGTAATCTTCTCCTTTAACGATATTCATCAATCCCGAAATCGCGTCTGGATTCTCTCCGATCGATCTGCTGTAATCTTCAACGGAAGAGAGATAAAACAGAGAAGAAGCAGAGTATAGTCTCGTCTCTGTTTTAGCTCCTTCGTTGAGAATCTCTACAATGATCTTCAACCCTTCTCCGGCAATCTTAGATTTTCCGGTAACGTGCTTGGAAAGATTCAAGATCCCAGCCATTGCGTTTTCTTGAATTCTGGAATCTCCGGAGCTAAGAAGCTTTAAAAGTGGAGTTACAGCACCAGCTTTAACCAGACAAGACCTATTAAAACTACTTGTCTTGGTCTGAACACGAATCTCTCTCACGGCTCTGTAAATCATCTCTTCACTGCCATTGATTAACTCTGAAGTGAGAAACTTTGCGATGAGTTTCCCAGCTCCCTTTGAAGCCAAACTCTCCGGCGCCACGTCATCTTGAGTCCTCCTTCTCCGGCTAATCCCCGCCAAAGTGATGCCGTTTGTTTTGCAATGCTTTCGAATCACTTGCCTCACGGATACGTTATCAACCAACTCAGTACTCGCCAGAATCTTCCCGGTTTTAGGGCACGTAATGTTCCCGGATCCAAACCATTTAGTGATGGAGCTCCGATCATAAGTGTGCCCTGTTTCTATAACCACAGGATCCGCCATAATCTCTAGAGAAATTGGACAAAGGAGATCCTCAACTTTCAACCCTCGAATCAAGTCTTGATCTTTCATGATACCATCGTTGTTATGATGATCATCATCATCTCTCTCGATCCGTCGAAGTATAACGCATCTGCAATAGCATATGAATCCCATTAAGCTACTGAGAAGCTCGACTTGAACGTTGCTCTTCTTCTTCTTCTCATCTAACCGCTCTGCAGCTATCTCTTCTCCGATAAAGTTGATCTCTTTAACGCAATCTCCCCATTTTCTGATCCCTACGTGATCCAGGATCCGGTTTATCTCATCTGGATCCGGGACGACTTTGTTCGCAAACAGAGCAAGGATCCGATTAACAGAGCTCATGGCCCGTTTATCATCTGTTTCAAGTTGGACTCCGTACTTACGGGTTTGCCACACCACTAAGTCAATAAGCTCGTTGACTTCGCTCGGTAAGTCAACGGAGGCGACAGGAAACGCACTAAGGCTGGTGGAAATGGATCGAGTCAGGACCCGGAGATGATCCGAGACTTGATCCGAGTTCATCATCATGCATAGTCTAGCTCCGTCTCTTGTGCAGTCTTCAAAAAGGAACTTGAGCTTTTGGAAGCTGACGTGGATCTCCTTGAGGCTCGACACGGCGGCAGAGTTGTGGAAATAGCGTCTGAAATTTCCGACCCGGATCCGGATCTCTTCGAAGACAAGAACTAGGTTTCGGATCCGCCTAAGAGTATCTCTGAAGCTTTGTTTATTGGTGGAGAAGTGTTTAGACTTAAATGTGAGAATGTCGCCGGCTAGTTGAATAAGTGAGTCCAGTAAGGTGACTATGGAGATTGATTCGCATGGTTGCACAGCCGGAAAGGTCAAGATCCGACGACCAGACCCGGTTTTCGTATGGATCATGCTGCTAAGACTTATAGATCAAAGTTTGTTTTTGTATGTTTGTGTTTGTTTCGAGTAACACGGCGACATGGAAGGGGGAAATATATAAAGAGTTGACAAAGGTTTCAAGTTTCAACTTTAGAGACGTGTGGCAATATGTCATTGGATAATGGTTCTTGGAAACCCTGACCACTGACAGAGTGCCACGTGGGATCCGTCGAAAACGAGGAAGAGGTTGCTTCGTAGATCGTAGTGGAGTGTGTGAGGATCCACGTGGTCACGAAGTTACGTGCATGGAGTCTGCCGACATTTGGTACGACCCATGTGTAGGACTTAATTATATTTCCTCCAATTTTTTATTTTTTTTCGATTATTTCAGAAATTCTTTTATTTATTTTCGGTGTAAGTGATTAAATTTCATGACTTACAGAGACCGATACTATATTATCTGATGAATTGTATGGATTTCATTATTAAAAATTGAGAGGTTTACCTAAATATGGTTTTTGGATTTTGTGATAAAAGTCCAGTTTAATTTGTTAACTTGTCGTAGGTTGTTTATCCATATCTATATTATATACATAGTCTCTTTTATTATATATATATATATATATATATATATATTTTATTTTTTAGTCTTCCACAAATAATCACTCGTAATCAATAGAAACTTACGAAAAACATGATTACTTCTTTTGCTTATGTTATCAATCGAATTTAGTATGTTCTTTAAATAGATATATTTTGGTCTATAATCACATCATTTTACAAAACGGTAGGATTTTACGTGATAAATTTAGAAATGTGTTTAGAATGGGCACGTAGAGATTGGCGTTGAAGCTCAACTAATGGGGTGGGTTATTCATCATATCACTTCCGAAAATTCACCATGGAGATATACGTAAAACACATGAAAACGATTTTTCTGCCCTTCTTTGAATTGTAGAAGACAATCTTGTTTGTAGTCCTTGTGCAAAGATAACCATTAACCATCATTTTTGGCATTATCCAAAAACTCTTGTCAAATTCGAAGCCATGCCGATCTGTGGAAGCTTCTTCACCTTCATTTTTGGTTGATTATTGCGAAAATATCATATTTTATTTTGGATTCTTATTAGGTTTGTTACCTGATATGCTTTAAAGAAGCATATTTTCCAGGTACTCTTTAACTCATCAGTTAGGATTGTCAATTGCGACTTGCGAGAAGGAGTTGTTATAATATTCGGGAACAATGGCCGGTTGCGTTATTACTGGACCATTCTTTTTTAAAAAAAAAACTGCAAGAGCCAATTATTTAGGGGAAAGTCAACGGTTTGATAATTTATGGACTCGCTTTCATATTTCACTTTTCCTGCCACTTTGTCCTGGCTGTCCCATCACGAAGTTTCATTTAATCCATTTATAGCAAGAAGCAAATCGATTCGAATCAAATTAAAGTCGAAAGACTATAAACAGATCTCATTGAGATGTACCGGCTTAGTTATCGGCCGTTTATTGCTTAATTAATGTCGGCCATCGCAGGTTTTGATTTGGAAACGGCTAATCAAATACGTTAGAAAAACTCAAAGATGTTTTGATCATGATACTTAATACCATAGCATCGTTTCTTTTCGTATAAATAAAGGGGCAGTGATCTTGTTATTCTCCATCAATCAAAAATTAACAAACTTCACATAAAAATACATTTTCAGCTACAAGTATTCTCATTATGTCTCTCAAGAATGTTCTTCTTCTTCTAGTGGTCGTATGTGTTGTAGTCTCTACGAATGCTCAATTATTACCACAATTTCCCTTTCCTTTTCCATTCCAACCCACTCCCGGCATGCCTGGATTACCCGATATTACAAAATGTTGGTCATCAGTGATGAATATTCCTGGATGCATTACTGAAATTTCTCAAGCAATCTTGAATGGACGGTTTAGCAACATTGGTCCCGCTTGTTGCAAAGCATTTTTGGAAGCTGAAGCCAATTGCATGCCTAAAGTTTCATTTAATCCATTTTTTCCTCCTATGTTGAAAGAGCAATGTTCACGACTTGCAGGCTCACTTCCTCCTACCACAAAGTAAACTTTTAATTAGCATAATTATGTTGATCGTTTAATGTTTTGCCGTTTTCTGTCTTTTTAGTTGCTTTTGTCCTACAATGTTATATCCAAGAATTCCAATAACAGAATTACAGCAATATCTCAATTAAGATTTTTCTTTCAGTGCTTTAGTCATTATTTGATTATGAACAACAATACTGTTTAACAAAGTCACGCCTCATCAAACATCTCGTCCATTACTAAGTTAATGTTATAGTTATTTAGATTTTTGAAAGAAAACGTACATTGAGCCAACACTCTTTTGATCCTTCTCTCCGCCCATCACATACACTTGGCCCATCCTCATTGGCCCATAAGCCCACATGATCGTTTTTCTCACGGCAAAGGCAAACCAACTTTGTCGATTTAAAAAAATTTCATCTAAACACAAAATTTTCGTTGATCGTCCTTTATCAGGGAGTTCAGGACTAGGGTCTTGCATCGACCATCATGAACCAAGCAACAATACCAAAAAGTTAAAATTTTCTTCGCTTCCACATTAAAAACAACAAAGTTTTATACCAACACCTATGTTTTTTTTTTTTTCGAGTGACAATTAAGAAGTTCAGACCCATTAAACTTTAGTTTCTACAAAGACATGTGCAGTGTCATATACTCACATTAGTTACCTGTTAAACTCCTACACAATGTTTGCATGTTGACAAAATTAAATTCTCAAGGACATCAGATTAACAGTACGATTATATATACTCGCCAATACCGGTCCTATTAAGTTAGGAAAATCTAAGTAATTAATTTCAAATAATAGTATAGATCTCGTAATCTTTATAAACGTATGATTGTGTATTTTGGAGTTTGTTAGGGTGACATGATCAAGATGAGAGGATACGTGATGTTGCGCCGAATTTAAATTATACACAAAATAACAATGATAATAAGAATAAAATCAAGAAGAGAACAAAAGAATAATAAGACATAACTATCAATTATATAAATGAAAGCTGAAAATGCCGATTTGATTGGTTGGTTAAGGTTTGATATGATGAACCATCTGTAAATTGCCAGCCTGACTGTTGCTGTATTGATTTTGCATGTCAACTTGTTTATGTTTACATCATATATAAACTCTCTTGTCCTTTTTCCGATCCTCTTTTTTTTTTTTTTTTTTTTCAGTTTATTAAACAGAAATATAATTATTTTAACATTTTTATTAAAAAAGATATAGTGTTATATTTTAACTATTATTTTCAGCTTAATCATTTATTTCTTTGAAAAGTAACTATTGTCAAATATAAAATTTTCATAAGAAAATATGAGTTTGATTTAGATATCAAAATTTTAAAAGAATGAATGTAATTTTCAAATTTCATAATGTTTAGAATACTCTATCAAATAATTCCAAAAATACAGTCGGTGTGTTTCGGATGCAATTAATAAGCATGACAAAAGGTATATCAAATTCAAAACTATTATTCTTATAGAAAAAGAGATAAAACCAAACATGGCAAAAGATGAAAGGAGAAGTCAAAGCATGGTATAGCATTACCATGCCCACTTCATCTTCAAGTCGTTTATACACGTTAACGTGTGTGTGTGTGTGTGTTTATAAAATAAATGTTTACTCTTATAATTAAGTTTAGTTAATCAAGCAAATCCTGAATTTAATTGTATCAAATCAAACATAACAACTGCATTCTAATTCAATGAAAGGGGAAATAGAATTGCCCACATGCATATGTCTCAAACGGTCTTAAACCTGAAAGAAATTGTGTGTTAGTCTGACATGTGCTGTTGCAACATTAATTCAATGTTTTCTTTTTGTCATTATGATCCTATAATAAGAAAATTTCTGAAATTTGATTTGATTCTGAACGCGAATGGTGATTATGATAATCGGAAATTCTTAAAAGGAGCCAACGTCAGTCACATGAATATTTTTTTATATATGTTTTTTTAACATGTTAAATAGATTAAGACATTTATTTACGAACATTCTTCAGTAAACAAGACAAAAAAAATCCATGATGGTGGATTCTTTTCTAACGAATAACAATCAGAGCAGAGGTAAGAAGAGCCAGCTTGTGTACAACTCATTTTGCAAAGTACCCAAATGACCCCTCCCACTGTCCCACACTACCTCTATATATACACACTGTCTGACACACAAACTAATTAGTCAGTAATCAAAAGTATCAAACACAAACGAAAATGGCGTCTTTGAAGAAGTACAAAATGAAGATTATGTGGGAAACAGCAGTTGTGTTTTGTCTTTGTTCATTGTCTTTGGTTTCTTCACACAGCAGGAAATTCACAACACCAAACGTGACACGCCTCACAGATCAATTCACTAAGATCACCATTGAAAATGGCTTCGTCAGACGTTTCGGAGCTCATAATATTCAGGTCAATGGCTCCCTCGCAAAGCTCACTCTCGACAAATCCTCTGGTAATATAACTCTACACTGTTCTGTTCTGTTTTTATTTCCTCTGTTTTCTGATGATATGTATATTTTTGATAAACTCCTAACTAGTTATATATGAAAACACAGTTAAGTTACTTTCACATATACTCTTTAATACATATAGACAAATAAATGGTCGATTCGCATTCTCCAAAAGGTTAACATTTTGAAAAGTATGATTTCATACTTCATAACCTTTTATTGTTAAAGGAGATATCAAACTTACATTTCTTTTTGATGATTTCTTCCTGTATATTATCCACAAAACTATATATATATATATATATATATATATATATATATATATGTATGTGAATACTTATATATATAATATCGACATATTTGCAGGAGCTGGGTTGGTGTCAAAGAACAAGTATCACTATGGTTTCTTCAGTGCAAGACTCAAGCTTCCCGCTGGATTTGCCTCTGGTGTTGTGGTTGCTTTCTATGTACGTATAATATGATTTATAGTCTCTTGAATCCAAAACTCAATTATAATCTCTAGACATGTAGCTTAGTAATGTATATATAGGTACAAATGAAAAGAGTTGATCATCAAATATAGTTCTTTTAAAGAAATACTAATGTATATTTTCGATATGCAGTTATCAAACGCAGAGAGTTATCCAAAAAACCACGACGAGATAGACATAGAATTGTTGGGTAGAAGTAGGAGAGATGATTGGACGATCCAAACGAATGTGTATGCAAATGGAAGCACGAGAACTGGAAGAGAAGAGAAGTTTTACTTTTGGTTTGATCCAACGCAAGCCTTTCACGACTATACCCTCATTTGGAATTCCCACCATACCGTGTAAGTCACCACACTCATGACTATGATCATCTTCTTCTTATTTTTCTTAAGAATTAGTATCATTTATTATCCATTCAAAATCAAGAAAAGGAAAAGTTATGGGCCAAGAAAAGTCAAAACAAACAAAAACATTATATATAACATATATTTTCTGAATTGACATATAACAATACATTAATCATCACAATGACCATTTTTTTTGGTAAGCATCACAATGACCATTTGTCATCTACTAAAGTTACAAATTAATAAAGTCCACCTAATGCATGTTGACAAACAAAAACAAACACACAAGTAGATATTTAGGGATTGGTTTTAAATACTTACCAATATTTAGGTAAACAGATAGAAACTCAATATTTCTTTCAAATATACAAACTGTGGTCATTATTCAGGATTTCATATTGTTCTGTCAATTAATTAACCCGGTGAAACGATTTACAGATTTTTGGTAGACAACATTCCGGTTAGGCAGTTTCCGAACCGGGGAGCCTTCACAAGCGCGTACCCGTCTAAACCGATGTCTCTATACGTCACCGTTTGGGACGGTTCAGAGTGGGCCACTAAAGGTGGTAAGTACCCCGTCAACTACAAGTACGCCCCATTCGTGGCTTCCGTTGCTGACGTGGAGTTAAGTGGCTGCTCCGTTTACAACGGCTCCTCTATCGGGTCCGGGCCATGTACCAAGTCGGGCGGGTCGATTTCGAGCCTGGACCCTGTTGATGGTCAGGATTTTGCCACGTTGTCGAAAAATCAGATCAATGCCATGGATTGGGCTCGGAGAAAGCTAATGTTCTATTCTTATTGTAGTGATAAGTCGAGATACAAAGTCATGCCTGCTGAGTGCAACTGATTTTTAATTTATATGTTAAAAGTTAAAACACACAACATTGTTACTTTATAATTTTACTTAGGATACTAGCGGTTTAAAGTAATGTTTCAAATTTTCTTCTTCTTATATTGCTCTTCAGTTGTTCTAATATTTTCTTACACCAGTGTTATATAAATAATAAAGTTGTCTCTTCGTCAGATTTAAGCCCCTTAATTAAAGGGTATACATTATATGTTGATAAAAGAGTTGTGAATATCAGATCTTAGAGGAATTGATAAACTCAAGTATTTGGAAGTTTTTCTTGTTTACGAAATGATTATAACACTTGTCCAAGTTTGAGTATAATTTTGTTTTGGAACATTTTTCTTGTTAGTAGTTAACAAGTATTTGGAACATTTTTCTTGTTAGTAGTTAACAAGTAACAACATCGGGTTTCAATTATTTTTTGTTTTGTTAAAAGGGCCTGCAATTAGATTTGAGAAAATAAAAACTTATAGACCCAGCCCGAAAAGTGTTTTCTGGGAAAGACCCAATACATGAACAGATTAAATAATAAAAGCCCAATAGAATTAAACGCAAATACGTAATAACCCAATGTGAATTGTGAACCATCCGATAGTTTGAGATCAGACCATGGGATTTCAATTATGCTATTTCACATTTTAAGCAGAGGGAGGGAGGCACGTATATTTTTACTCTTAACCATTTATTTGTATCCACAAGAAGATTGCTTATATTGCTAATGTACCGCTAATTCGATATAGGTGCCTCATCACTCTCGAACAAAAAAACCAAGAAAAAAGAGAAATAATGATTCACTCTATTTCACCCGTCAGAAACGACAGAATCTACTAGACTCATTGTTCTTTTAAGCATTTTTGACAGAAACGTCAAGTAAGAGAAATAATGTGAAGACCTATCTAACTTGGTTTTCCCTTTTGAACTTATTCATAAATGATACGAAAGTTAAGAAACTTATTTACTAAAACATTTTTGCACTTATATACTAGATTTCTACTTTTGTAGTCAATAATCTTTTTTGTTTTCATAGAATCATTTAGTTGACTAGTAGTTATTTTTTTTTTTTATTACACCATTAAATAATAAAAACTACTAGACTCTCACGCTCTATTCAATGCAAAGGTTTAATTTGGTTTTGCCATTGGCCTCTCTTTTGGTTTCCTCAAGTAGGATTCTTTCTTCTCAAAGTCGTAACGTAAACTTACAAAACTCTTTCTTTTTCCATAAAACGTTCCTTACATTTATTCTCTGTCAACACTCTTTTTTTTTGGTTTTTACCCTTAGCATCACCACCTTCTTCTTTCACTTTCAGTACTTCCAAATATTCTACTATTTTGATTTTCACCTCTCTTTTGTGGGTTTGTTGAAGATCCACACTTAAAGTTTCCACCATTTTTATTTTTTTCTGAGCTTCCCACCTATATAACTTATTTTCTTGAGTTTTTGGGTTTCACCGGAAAGAAGAAGGATAGAAAAAATGGTAGGTGATGGCGGAGGAAATCCAGAGCCACCGCAGAAGCAGGAAGATCTTCAGCCTCATCCGGTAAAGGATCAACTTTACTCTATCACTTATTGCCTCACAAGTCCTCCTCCTTGGCGTAAGTTCCTCTCACAGTTTTCACTAATCATGATCTAAATTTGTGAAAAAGTCTAAAGATTTCTAAAATTGACCTTATGTTTGTTCGGATCAGCTGAGACAATACTTCTGGGGTTTCAACACTACTTGGTGATGCTTGGAACTACTGTTCTCATTCCAACTATGTTAGTTTCAAAGATTGATGCAAGAAACGTAAGTCTTTTGCAGAAAATTGTTACGGAAACATAAAGACTCTCTGGTATATAAAAATTGTTGTCTTCTGTCTCAAATGCAGGAAGATAAGGTAAAGTTGATTCAGACATTGCTCTTTGTGTCTGGAATCAACACGTTATTACAAAGCTTCCTTGGGACTCGTCTTCCTGCTGTCATTGGAGCTTCTTACACCTATGTGCCAACCACAATGTCAATCGTTTTAGCTGCTCGTTACAATGACATTATGGATCCTCAAGAGGTTGGTGAAGGAAATCAAGTTACACATTTTCTCTGTCTTGTGTAAGTTTGGTTACTAATTGAACTAAGTGTACTTTTTTTCTTGATGAGAAAATATAGAAATTTGAACAGATCATGCGTGGAATCCAAGGTGCTCTTATTATTGCCTCACTACTTCAGATCCTTGTAGGTTTCAGCGGCCTTTGGCGCAATGTAGCTAGGTTAGAAATCGATACAAATAAAGAGTTTCCTTCTGTTTCTTGATGATGGTGTTTTCAGGTCTGCATTGTTAGTTTTTATTTCTCTTGTGTAGGTTTTTGAGTCCCTTATCTGCGGTTCCTCTTGTGGCATTTTCTGGCTTTGGACTCTATGAACAAGGATTCCCTATGGTATGCACACATAATCGATCTCTAGAGTCCGCATTCTCGGATAGTTTTTACTTTCAGCTCGTGAGTTTGTGTTCTGCATATTACAGCTAGCAAAATGCATTGAGATTGGACTGCCTGAGATCATACTTCTTGTCATATTCTCACAGGTTAATACTCTTGCCATAACCTGAAAAAAACACACACACATTTATGTGTTGTTACCAAACCATTTTGTTGTTGTGTGCAGTACATTCCTCATCTGATGCAAGGAGAAACATATTCTAACTTCTTCCACCGGTTTGCTGTGATAATCTCAGTGGTGATTGTATGGCTTTATGCATACATTCTCACCATTGGTGGGGCCTATAGTGACACAGGAATCAATACTCAAATCAGTTGCAGAACTGATCGCGCTGGTATCATTAGCGCCGCTCCATGGTATATAGATCATAAACTTGTATCCTTTAGTTACCTAGACCGGTTTTTAAATGCTAAGGTTGTTGATGCAGGATTAGAGTGCCTTACCCTCTTCAATGGGGAGGACCTCCAACTTTTAATGCAGGGGAAATTTTTGCTATGATTGCTGCTTCTTTCGTTTCTCTCGTTGAGGTCTAAATCTATCCTCGCCTTTTTTACTACAACCTGAGACAGATGTGCATCTGTTTGAGTCTTCTTGTGTGATCAATGGAACAGTCTACAGGGACATACATTGCTGTATCGAGATATGCAAGTGCAACGCCAATCCCACCTTCTGTGCTTGGCCGTGGAATCGGTTGGCAGGTAAAAACACACGCACCAAAAAGACATTGCATCATCCAAACTTTCTCAATGGTAATGAGGTTCTCTGTTTTGAAGGGATTTGGAATTCTTCTCTGTGGATTATTTGGAGCAGGAAATGCAACATCTGTGTCTGTGTAAATACAGTTTCATCTCTAATCTACAAAACAAAAGCAGAAAAAGTTTTTCTTATTCGAAAACAACAATCTTTGTCAGATGTTGAAACCGTTTCTTGATGATCCTTTGTAGGGAGAATGCCGGTTTGTTGGCTGTAACGCGCGTTGGTAGTAGAAGAGTAATTCAAGTATCAGCCGGATTCATGATCTTCTTCTCCATTCTTGGTATTTCTCTTAGCTACTACTGAACTTACAACTCTGAAGCTTTTACATACATAAAGACAATTGATTCACAATCATTTTCAGGTAAATTTGGGGCCATATTTGCTTCGATTCCAGCTCCTATCATCGCAGCTCTTTACTGTTTGTTCTTCTCATACGTTGGTACAGTTCTTGAAACTACTGAAACAGACTTGTTCGGTTTTTGTTTTTGGAACCACAAAGAACACATGTCGTTGCTCAAAACTGAAATAAATTGCAGGTGCGGGTGGTCTAAGTCTAATCCAGTTCTGCAATCTGAACAGTTTCAGAACTAAGTTCATTCTTGGATTCTCCATCTTCATGGGCTTATCAATACCTCAATACTTCTACCAGTACACAACTTTTGAAAATTATGGACCCGTTCGAACATCCGCAACATCTGTAAAACACTAAAACCGCATCTTTTCAACATCGAAATCATCAGGATAAACTAATGCTCAAATTGTTCTTTTTTTCTTTGCAGTTCAACAACATTATAAACGTTCCTTTCTCATCTAAAGCATTTGTTTCCGGGATTTTGGCCTTCTTTCTAGATATGACATTGCCTCCAAAGGACAAGGCGACAAAGAAAGATCGAGGACTAGTATGGTGGAAGCGATTTAAATCGTTCAAATCTGATAACAGAAGCGAAGAGTTCTACTCTTTGCCTCTCAATCTCAGCAAGTACTTTCCTTCTCACTGATGAAATGACAATATATATACTTCAAGAAACAGAGTTTTATCAACTCAGTATCCTGTTTCCCGCGCTTGTTTGATCTCACATCTCTACTTGTGTCCTAAAATAATATGCCATGAGTTTGCTTCAAAACGTTAAGAACAGTACTAAGTGCTCCATCGGATTCACTCTCGTCCGGTAGCAACTTGGAATCTTCCTTAAACTGTTTGCAGCTTGAAGCAAAGAATTCTCCATATTTCTTTTGCCAAACAATCTTCGATTCATCGACAAAAAGAACAGCTTCTTCGTTTCCCATCACATCAAGACTCTTCTTATGTCTCACCGTACCATCATCACGAGAAATAATCCGATCGCTGAAATACTTTCCTTTAGGATCTAACAACTTTAGCCATCTCTCTAGCATAACGTCTATCACCCTTTGTGTATATTATATACATCTCAAACACATCGTTTGCTTCTTTTAGAAACGTTCGAACAAAAGGTCTCAGTTTAGTCATCAATCCCATAGATTTGACCGAGAAGAGAAGAAGATTGTTTCTGTCTAGGGTTAGGGTTTTCAAACAGTCTTCATCTGTTGTCATGTCATTGATTCCGGTTGAGTTAAGCAACGTGTGGTATAAATCGAGAACTAGGTATAGCTTTTTGTGGCTTTCCATGATTCTCATATGGGATTTACAAATATGGCCTTTAACCTGTGTGTATATATCGGAGCGAAACACCAGTTTCTTCTAGTTTCTTGCCACACACGAAACACATATTACCGAAGGACCTGGGTGCTTGTAATCTTGTAAATTCGGTCAAGGGTTTCATGCTACTCTTCTTCCAAAGTTGATGTGGGATTGTGATTTTACTTCTTAAGTGCAAGGAGCTAGTATTTATAAAAAATAAGTCTCAGGTGTCCTTTTCTTCCCAAGTCGATGTGGGACTTGCGACTTCCATTTTAATCAATTATTGGGCTTTTGTTGGATTTGGGCCTAATTCTGTTCTCCAATTGCTTTGAGATCCAGTAACATTAATTAACAAAAATGTTATATATTAATAATACTCGTTTCAAAATATAAAACATTTTGAGTCGTTTCAAAATATAATACTTGTTTAAAAATATAAGTCGTTTTCAAGTTTCTATACAAATTATATACTCCCTTCGTTTCAAAATATAAAGCGTTTTGGAAAAACTTTTTTGTTTCAAAATATAAGTCGTTTTCAAGTTTCTATGCAAATTATATATTACTTTAATATTATAATTATTTTTATTATGCAGTCTCTTTTATGATTAGCTAAACTTTTAAAAAGTAGATATTCTTAATCGGCGTGCTTTTAGCTAAAACGCCTTATCTTTTAAAATGGAGTGAGTATTACTTTAATATTTTATGATTATTTTTATTATAGAGTCTCTTTTATGATTGGCTGAACTTTTAAAAAATATATTTTTTTTAATCGGCGTGTTTTCAGCTAAAACGCCTTATATTTTAAAATGGAGGGAATATAATTTTTGAGTGAAATCTTCCCTCGCAAAATTTTGCATCAAAGTTTTTTTTGAAGCAAGAAACATCATAGCTAGTGGACATGCAGTCGAAGCCTCGAAGGTAACTTTAGTGAGCGTCGTTTTGCCTATGCTTCAAATTTTAAAATGATCATCTATGTTGTTTATAATTATAATTTATAAATTTCGATAATGATGTGCTTTTACTTTTACAACGAGACTAATTTTAATTTTGACGAAAGTACACACACACTCGCTTTTTAATAGATTCATGTTCATGCATGTGATCAAAAGTTCAGTAGTAACTAATAATTGGGATCCGAAATTTGTCAGATATATTCATTGATTAACTATTAATGGTTACTTTAGTTACTAGGTTTTGTTTGTGTTTAACAAAATGGTATTATTTAAACTTACGATGTTAATTGTTTACCATTATCAAAACACTTGCGATCGATATTGGCCCTAAGAGGGAGCGAAAGGACATAACTCACAATCTTAAATCTTGATTTGTTACGTGGTGGTTGCCGCATGACGTGTTTCGGTCTCTATAGTATTTTTTTTTTTTTTTTTTGAATAACCGCGGGTTTCTCAAAGGCTTCCTAGACCCAATGACTAATCCCACGAGACTGGCAATTCCCCTATGTAAACCTGCCAGTAACCGTAGCTTGAACCCTGGTGGCGGAAGTCACAGCTGTGACCCCTTTACCACTAGGCCACAAGGCCCGGTTAGTCTCTATAGTATTAACACAACATTATAATTAAAAACCACGAAATTGTAACATAATGACTAAAAAATCTACGAAATAATAAAATTGTCCGTTGTTTACATCAACATGAAAAGTAAAACTAGTCGCTGCGAGTAAACCAAAGAAAGAATTGAAGTTTCTCTCTATTATTTTGTTTTCTAGACCAAAATCCTTTTAAAACAAAGTTGGAATCTTGATTCATGGAATGTAATTATGTAAGTTATGTAACCTCTTTGGAAGATAACAAGAACCAGCAAAACTAATTACACTTGGTTAATCTAACCACATCTATTACATTATAATTTCTTGAACTTCACTTCTCTCACGCCTAAAAGACTTTAGCATTTCACTCTATGCATGCGCTGTTTTCAATGATTAAAGTGCTGCCATTGAAATATTCCTTCAAAGGAAATTAAACATTTGATGCCATGGTATATAAAAAGAGAAGAAAATAACAAGAGAAATATGCGACAATATAAGAAAAAAATAAAAACAGATCTATGTTTTCTCTTTTCTAATTATGAATGAAGTAGATTATACATCAATTTAGGGAGATGATATATAAAACAATGAATCCTTAGTGGAAATGCATCGGATCTTGCAAAAGAGAAAACAAAAGTCTTCATTACGTTTCACGTATAAACGTTCTGTTTTGCCCGTTGACGAAAACAATCTCTTGTTTTTCCTTATTACTAGAGTATTATTATACCCAAAAAACTAATGATTTCAAACCTTAAATTTTGAAGACATTACAACATTATTTTATTTTTTTTGTCATCCGAAATTAAATTAGAGCTAAAAAAACTATTCCTAGAAAATATTGTTTACATATTGTGATATTACAAAATCATTCTAAACTATAAAAAACTATTTTAATATGGTAAAATAAGAAGCGTGGGACAAATTGTGATTGTTACATTTAGATCGATTCAATAGTATAATTTAACTTAATTCAATATAGAGGATTTACTCTTTCAAACAATCACAAACCATACTATAGAGTATACTCCCTCCGTTTCACAAAGAGTGTCGTTTTAAGGTTTTATTTTTGTTTCACAAAGAGTGTCGTTTTGTATTTTTAATGTAAAATTTTGAATAAAAATCTAATTTTAACCTTATTTTTTTTAATGTATTAATAAGAAATATAATTTTGTTTAGTATATTAATAAGGGGTATAATAAAAATTTTGATAGTTTTTTTAATATATGAAAAAGTATAAAATGATACTATTTGTGAATAAGAAATAGTAGCAGATATAATAGACATCTTAATCATTCCTTCAATTGTCTAGGCGTCACCACCTGTCCAATCTAACTGACTTTTAAATTCCGACCATGTTATTCCTATTCAATTCCCAATGGCACTAACAGTCAAATCTAGATTAACTATAATAATAATACTCATAAAAAACTCTTCTCGTAACAAATAAAATCACAATATAAAATTGGGGTTATCACATGTTTATAAGTAAAGCTAAAGTGAGAGAGTAGCAGAGTGTGTGGACCTACCGACTCGCCGGAAAACTTTTTCCTCTCTTCTTCTTTCCCCTTTTTCACAGAGTCTCTCCTTTCTACTCTGTTTTCCTTTTTCTTCTTTCTTTTTTTTCTTAATTATCATCAAAAAACTCTCCCTCTGAATATGGGGAATTGTCAGGCGGTGAACGCGGCGGTGCTGGTTCTACAACACCCCGGCGGGAAAATCGACCGGTACTATGGCTCTGTCTCCGTCAGCGAGGTCATGGCTATGTATCCTGGTCACTACGTCTCTC
The DNA here is from genome assembly GCF_000004255.2 of Arabidopsis lyrata subsp. lyrata. NCBI lineage: Eukaryota > Viridiplantae > Streptophyta > Magnoliopsida > Brassicales > Brassicaceae > Arabidopsis > Arabidopsis lyrata. The sequence goes on along the minus strand of NW_003302555.1, from coordinate 4,111,125 downwards.
TCATCATTCCTTTAACAGAGGAGGAAGAGAGGAATATTCCGGCGACGGTGAAGGGAGATGATAAGAAACAGAGGAAGGCTGTGAGGTTTACACGTGTTCAGCTTCTCCGGCCAACGGAGAATCTCGTGCTGGGTCACGCTTACCGGCTCATTACTTCACAAGGTTTCGCCTTTTGCTTCTTTCTTTTGTTTTCTCCGCGTGTGTGATTGGAGTTTATGACTATATGGTTATATTGAAATGTTAGCAGAAGTGATGAAGGTTTTACGGGAAAAGAAGAGCGCCACGACGAAAAAGCATCAGATTGAGACGACGACCACGTTGAACAAGTTGTCGGAGAAGAAAGTCCCGGTAGGATTTAAAGACATGGGATTTTGCTAAAAGATCTATCTATCTTTACTCTGTTTTTGAATTGTAACACAGATAACTGTCACCTCTTTCGTCTAAATAATGGAGATTTAGACAAACAAAGTTAATGGGGGTTTGTGTTTTATTTGATAGGAGAAGAAACAAGGGAAGCAATTTCGTGTGATAACGAATTCAACTTCCCTTTTAAAGTCTAAAACATGGAGGCCATCTCTTCAGAGCATCTCCGAAGCTACGAGCTGAATGTTGTTGGTTTTTGTTCGAGGGACGAGAAACAGTATCTGGATCTAGAGTTGAGAACCTGATCTGAAACTGTACTGAATAAACTTTGGTTCTGTTCCCTTTTTTTGTTTGCCTGGTTATTACAGAGGATGAAGTGTAGATCAAGATGTGAAGAGATAAGTACAGAGAAAACTCAAGAGAGTCATCAGAACAGAGCTTCTTCTTCCTTTTTTTTCTCTCTATCGTCGATGTATATATTTTCGCAGATGGAGAAATCGATGGAAGTTTGTAAGAAGTGTGGTTTTGTTGATGTGAGATTGATTCAGAGGAAACAGAGCTTCTGAATATGAACAAGAAAGAGCTTTTATTATCTTTCTTTTTCTAGTTTCCAGTCGTTTGGACAAATTTACACCAAAAGGTTTTGGATCTATTAAGTGCTTCACAACATAGTAATCTTGAATCAATAAAACCTAACAGATATGACATACTACTTCCGGTTCTTCTACTGATACATTGGAAGATTCTATTCAACCATACATGAATCACCGAGTAAAACAGTTGATGTGACAAAGGATTATAAGAACAGAGCTTCTAAAATACCAAAATCTGCAAAATTCAGAGTTTGACAATGACACTTGTATCATCTGCTACACCACTACTGAACTAAATAACTCACGGATTATAATTATGCTTCAAGGACTAATCAGTGCCAGTCCATTCCTTCCAGTCCTTGTCTACATGATCCTGAGCCCATTTAATAGCTGCTCGTGCGGCCTGTGGACCTCCAGGCAATTCCCTTTCTTTGAGAGTATCTGCCATGTCAATGAAGGGTATGACCAAGAGTGTACCAGGTCCTCCATACTCACTGCGCAAGAACGTCCCGAAGATCTGCCAAGAATCACAATGGTCCAAAGCAAAAACCGTTAAACTCCCAAGTCTCATGCCAAGAAATATAACAGACTTAGAGAATGGTTTAAGGTATCACGCAGCCAAAACTTCCAAGCGATTTTTCGTAAACCAGATTTAGATTTATATCCCTCACCAAGGCTCTTTTTTTTGGGATCATTATTAAGACGACAATATGTTGGATTCGAGTTAATGCAAACCTCCCCTCTCATTTTCAAACCATACTAACTTTTTGTTGAACTTTCTACATGGGTTTAAACTCAAAACCGCTCATTGAGAAATTCTAAACCGAGTCACATGACCCTCTCCATTCTCGATCTATAAGACTATAACTCAACTAGTATAAGATCACTAAATCATTCCCCAATTTTCAGGAAAATGCTGCATAATCACAACCCTACAAACGAGGCATCGACATTACAAAGGACATTTTCTAAACAGGCACATTCATTTGACACTACAAAATGATTAGATATGATCTAAACAACTTGAGATAAGATGAATCAGGATTCTAGTTCAAAAAACATAAAAGAAGATTTGAAGCATTTCTAACCTCTATGTGCATTTGCAAGTCACATGCCAAGAAAAAATCAGAAGCTGAGACTAAACAATTCACCACAATTCAAGACATCTCACATAGACACGTACAGATATACAAGTGTGAAAGTAAGTAAGATTTGAGATTACCTCAGTGCAGATTCCGACAATTTCGTCAACAGAGTCTTCAAAAAGATCCCTCTTGGATAGTTTCTTTGACATATGGTCCCTAAACTTTTCAGTCTCCTGGTTATCAACCATCAATTAGGTTTCAATCATCCATCAAAAATCGAGTGAAAAAAAGGAAGGAAAAGAAGAGAAAATGAGCTTACAGCTTCGGCGAATTCAGGTATGGGATCCGGAAACTTGTACTCAGCAGCTCTGCAGACAAACCCTCTCCGAGACAGTGAAGAAAGAGAAAAGTCCCTCAATTTGGTTCTACAACGCTGTTTAAATAATTGGGTCGATTTGATTGCGCACGATACTGCAGCTGGGGAAGAGATAATTGGAAGAGCGCAACAGAATGACGAAGAAGAAGAAGATGAAAATGAATTGGCTTGAAGAAGCCGAGAAGAGAAAAGAGCTTCGTGCATTGCAGAAGAAGCCATTACTACTGTTTGCTTTTTTCACTCTTCAACCTTATCTTTTTCTCTGCAACTGAGGGTTTTAGCGAGGTTTCAATTTTGAGGGCTAAAATATAAGAAGTTAAAAGATTTGAGGGTGAAAATGTAATATAAGAGAGATTTGAGGGTGGAAAAAAAAAGGAACCTGTCAGACCGCCGTGCGACCACCCCGGCAAGGAAGACCGAGCCGAGTAACGATCCTCTACAGCATCGGATGCGTCCGAAGACGATCGTAGCCGTTAATCACGCTCTGATCGCACGGTCATGGTTCATCAACCAGGGTTAAGGGCCTGTCTCCTTAGAAATCAAGGAAACAGAGGTACGAGCCTATAGAACAGATCCTGTTCAAGTAAGGTCGTGACCATCTATCTTCTGTGTCCATATATAAACAAGTTGTTTTTCCGCTGGGTCTTCGATGTGGGACTTTGATACTCTTATTTCCACACCTTCAACCAAGTATCTTATGACACGTGTACTTAATTATCATTTATATATTATTAAAATCTGAGATGCCATAGGCTTTGTGAGTAACCAACCTTTGGATATGCAATGGTTTCTAATCCAGTACATTGCACTACATCATAACATCTAATTCAGTTGTCTAGGGAGATATATGCAACTACAAAAATAACCGATTAGTTACAGAACCTATTCAAAACGAGCAAACAAAAAAAGATTTGTTCCTTTCTCCTTTGGTGATGCCTTAGAGATTCCTCTCTTGTGGCTCGAGCCAAGGAAATCCTAAGAAATCAAAAACTTGTTTCTCCGTTGAGAGTTTCAGACTTGCAGTTCCTCTAGCACCCTGGAAGTGAGAAACAAACATTATCACAGCTTCAACATAATCATTCTTTCACTTTACAACCAAAAATTCACATCAAGTTAATTCACTTTTCTCCCTTACTTACCCGGTTACCACTAGAACTGTGAGTAGCTGGGAATAGTCCAGTGTCGTCAAGTCGATATCCTTTGGATTCTGCTAGCAATCTCAGCCTGCAGTTTTCATCGCATATTATTATATGTGTTCTCTCTTAGCCAACAATGTATTTGGTGGCATGTATATAGATTATATCATATACATACCTTCTGTTCAACACGTCGTTCCCTGTCCAGGCTATGAGTCCAAATGCATAGATATCCCTTGGATAGACCTATGAAAAATACTATCTATTGAATGATTTGCTGGGAAGAGATCAACCTAGACATAGCTCAATCAATCATGGTGGTGCTGTCCTTTTTATCTTTGATTAACCCAACTTAGTGCTTTTTTGCATTAAGTGTGACATGGGGAGTTTTCAGGTGTTACCTTAAAATCGATACGGCGCCGTAGCTCCTGACCAGGATAAGTGCACAGGCCAAAATACGTGTCAACGCCTGAATCAGTACCCTGCACAATAAGGGCAATCATTGAGGAGAACTGTGATTGAACAAAACATTTTTGTCACACATGCAACTCTGAGAGAACAAAGCTTTATCTAATAATGCTAAAAGAGTTCATTTTATAAGATATTGAAACAATTGAGGCAATGTGTTTTTGATGAAGATAAGATTCTCAAACAATTTTATAAGATCATCTTACCTCTTCACTGTGGGTGCTGAAGATGAGATCCTCTCTTAAAAAGTTTATTTCTTTTAAACGCTTTACAAACTTTGTCAAAAATCCCTTGTGACTGGTCAGGGCAATAAGAAACGACAGTTTAAGTTAACTTTGCTACTGGAAACTAACGCAGGAAGATGAGGGAAGAAGATTGTAGGTACCTTTGTCCATCAGGATGTGTTATAACGATATCCAGATCTCCACAAGTAGCTTTCCCACGTCTATATGATCCTCCACATACAATATTCACCTGCAGTAAAGATGTTGGTTAGAATTTCATCACCCAAATATGGAGCAAACCGATAAACTGAAAAGTTCATACACCAGGCAAAGTTTCTTCGCCGACTCTCTGTAGAAGTTGTTCCATCTCTTGCACCTACAATACAGAAAGTGAGGAAATATGAGGAGAAAACTACATGAAGGATAATAAAGACAAACAGAATTCACTTTGAAGTATAAGAATCACACCTCGTGACGTAGAATTCTTGTTCTGATATCATCAAAATATTTCAACCCCAACCTCTGTGCATGCGTTAGTGAATCCTCATTCTTCAAGTCTTCTAGTGTGCGATGTCCTTTATCATATAGCTTGAGTGCAGTTGCAGGACCGATACCCCAAACTTCCCCGAACAAACTGATTGTACGAACCTTCAATCATAGTAATGAAACATTTAAAGTAGTAAACAAAAGATATCAGACATCTCTAGCTCCAGGTCATTGACATTTTCTTAAAAGAAAAAAACTCAAAAAGGAACAAGAGAAAAAGCAAATGGCCTCTACATGTGAGCTTTTATTTAACTGAAAATGGGAGATAGCAAAATAACTATAACCAAGGACTACAAAATTACCTTCTCATCTGTTTCAAAATGTTCAAGCTTGGACAACTTCCCTGTTGTCACAATCTCTTGAATCTGCCAAACTCAGGTAGAAGAATAAAACTTTGTTTTCACAGAAATACACCATAATAAAGGTTATAGGTAGGTACTAGGAAAAGGGTAAGTGTTTGCAGTTTTGACACCCACAAACACAAACATACACAAAATATTTGAAGCATTTCTTCACTCACATGATCTCTCATTGACTTTCCAATTCCAGGGAGGTGTTTGAGCTGATCAATGCTTTCAATCTTAGTGGGGAACTTTTCAATGACAGGGATAGCTTTGTAATAGCTAAAGGACCGTCTATCTTCACCCAAAGCTTTTGAAAGACAAGAAAGAGGTTTGTTACTTACTTACTATAAGAGAGTAGTTTAGAAAACAAACACAAGAGATCGTACCTCTATATATGTTTATTAGCTTTCCAAATATCTCAGTGATATTTCTGTTCAAATCGGGTGGTTTGTACACCGATGTGGACTATAAATCAAAAGAACCTCCAATATCAACAACCTTCTTTCTTAAAGTGCAGATATAGCAAACAGCTTCTTCTGTAGTTAACTTCTAAGAAACCAAAAAGATGCATCAGCAGATGAGTCACTTAGGTTTACCTCTGATTGTGGACTAGTGGGAGTCTCTGCAATGCCATCTCCAGGACTGGCACTAGTAGAGGGAACACTGCAACTTGTTGGTGAATCCAGTGATCCTTGTGTATTGCTTTGACTTTCTACGCCTTTGAAGTCAGCAGCATCAGGAAGATATCTAGTTCGTTTATGAGGTGATGGTAGATCCTCACTACCACTTATTGCAGGCAAAGACTTGTTCGGCTCTTCAACTTCTTCTGAGTCAATATTGAGGGCATACAAGTCTTCATTTGCCTTTTCTCCTGCAGTTAGGCTATCTTCTAACCACTGGTAAAGCATAAGGCGCTGCAAGGAACAACCAATGTATAAAAACTCTCTTCCATCTTGCTCATAAATACAATTCAAGACCAATCAAAACAGACAATAACAAAGGCTATCGTAGACTAAATAAGATAAAACACAAATGTTGAAATTTTCATGTTAGACTATATCAGTTAAAGCCACTCCCAACAAGGAAAGATCAGAAATTGGTAAATACCAATGTTTAACAGAAGCATTGAACTTTTTGTCTTCCCAATTAATCTAATCGTAGAGACTAGAGACAACTCATGAACAAGACAACACACAATCAAATAGTTATAAAAGATTGTTTTTTTGATGATGAAATCCATGTTTTAGTAAAAATGCAGAAAGCTGAAGAAGAAGAAGAAAAACGAAAAGCCGACTCACTCCTCTAAAATGCGAGAGACGTTCTTTCCCAAATTTGTCGAGAAGAGCATCCAGATTCATGGCAAGAACATGAGTGACTTTCTTCGTTACCCGATCTTTTTCGATCACTGCACCCATTTGAACCAGTTTCTGCTTCCATATCTTCATTCAAAGAGAGAGAAAACATGCAACAATTAAAAAAAATGTTATCGATGATGATGTAAGTAATAACACTGAGCAATTTTTCAGTTCTTATTTCCGAGTAAAACCTGAAATCGACGACGCTGGACTCCGATTTCAACCATAAAAACTACCATTCCGGCGAACATCCCTTCCGGGTCCGGAGACGGAGACCGGTTTCTCCCTCGCTTTGCCGCCATTTTCTTGCACTTTACTCGTAACTCACTCGGATTTTGTCCACCAAATTTTGTGTCTTTCAAAGCAGGAGTATCCCAATTACGCTCGTTTCAACGAACCAAATCAGAGCCAAACCGGAAAACATGTTCTAAACCGGATTTAATTTTTCGACATATAAACTCTCTCATTCAAACGACTAAACTAACCGACTTAAAATGTCTCAACAAATTGTTGTTGCCTCTCATTTGTTAGTCAACACCATTTTTCATGATTGGACTTTATGAAACTTTTCATTGAATTAAAAATTGAATCGTACCGTAAACCCAAAAAGAAAGAACAATTTTTCTCTCGTTTGAACTTTGAAGGCAAATCACACGTCATAAAGAATGAGACAACAACTAAACGGTGCAAAATTACAGAGTGACGAAGTCTTCTTCACTTCAATGTCTCTCCTAGAAGAAAATTTCTACTTCCTTTTCAGTCATCTCAAGAACATGGTCTCTAGCATCCGTGAGCGCACTCTGGATAAAACAAAAACAAAATGCAAATTCTCAGCAACCATGAGGACACCTGGAAATACATGTTTTTCTTACCTGTCCAAACTTGGTGATGAAGTTGTTCCCGAGGTTTATCGATGTAACTGTCACATCTTCATTCGCCTTTAGAGCTTGAGCAATGGCGAATGCTCCATCATCCTGCAAATCAGGCAGAATGAGCGGCTTACAAGTCTTAAAAGAATACACACTATTGATAAACAACGTAGCTTTTTTTTTTTACCCGTATTTCATTGAATCCTAGATCCACAGATGTCAGAGCTTCATTTACTACTTTCAAGCTCCGAGCTAAGCAGGAAGCTCCCTGAAAATAACAATCATTCATTTACGAAAAAGCATATTTGGTAGAAATATCGTAAGTACATATATAAAACAAGCTGAATATTGATAAAATCTGTCTGCACAAACCTCATCTCTAAGTCCATTTGCCCGCAAGTCCAAAACCGAGATTGTGTTGTTATATCTCAACATGTCTGCAACATGTTCAGCACCCTTAGCAGCTATCTGCAGGACATAGGATCGAAAATCAAACAATGATAAAACGAAATAAGCAATTGTTAAAAAAAATTATTTTACGGATAAAGAGTTATGGACAGGCTTTACCTGGCACCAACCAAGTTTGAGCGTCTTTACATTTCCATGGAACTTGAGAATTTCAGATAATGCTTTAGCTCCGTCTGGTCCTATGGGATTATACCCAACCTCTAACTGAGGAAATAATGAGAGTGGCAGTGTCATTATCATCCATGTTATAAGTAAACAAGGAAACAAAGATGAGAAAGATATTTGGCACTGACCGTCGTAATAATTGCATTATCTTTCAGAGCTTGAGCTATAGCATTAACTCCCTCCGCGTGGATGTTATTTCCACCCTAGTTTACAAAAACGTGTTAGCAGAACAAATAGCTCGATTTGGACACAAGGTAAAACTTAGGGAGACTGGAGAAGATGGTCACTTCTCACCAGGTCAATGGTTGCAATCGAACGGTTTTGCTTCAGAGCATCTGCAATCTTTTCAGCTCCCTGAAACCATTGAAAATCGTTGAGATAGACAACAGAGCAAAAAGAGACGAGGTTTGCAACAGACACAATCCAGCTCCATTGTTATAAATTGGATGTATGTACATACCTCATCGCCAATATCATTCATGTACAGGTTCAGCCAAACCAAGCTCTTGCTTCTCTTGATGTATTCTGCCACATAGAAGGCACCCTTTGCGGAGATGGAGTTGTTTCCGAGATCTAGCAAAGCCAGTTTCCCTGCACACAAAAATGCATATCAGTATAACCTCTGAATCCTACAGTAGAGGTAAGGAAGAGTTAATATAGACGTCGGAGGAGTGTTCTATTGAAAAACCTTTGTGGGAAGATAGACCAGCCATCAAAGCACGCGTTCCTTCGTCTCCAATAGAGTTTCCATGCAAATGAAGTTCCTGCAGGTAGAAAGGACAAGAAAACAGATCAACTGTTGATGACATTTACTCATTGTTTGTCTTTGATGACATCAGAAATCACCCTCAATGCATCATATAAGATAACACATCTAACTATGAAATGTTTCCCTTAATGCAGAAATGGTATACGAGATACATAGAAAGAGACATGAGGAAAGTTTGTACCCGTAAAGACTTGTTACCCTCAAGCCCTTTAGCTAAAGCATTGGCACCCAAAGCACCACCGTAATTTCCACTGAAACAAATTATCCATAAATCAGTATGTCAGGGATATGAACTATACAGACAAAATATATAAATAAGGAAGCCCAAAAGAAACATCCATCTATAATCCTAAACTCACTTGAGATGTAAATTGCGTATTGTATTATTCTCAAGAAGAGCTCCAGCAAGACTTGTGAATCCCTACCTCCATTTCAAAAAAGAAAAGAACGGAAGAACACGCAACAGATTCAATTCATAAACCTGGGTGATTAATTCTAAAATATAACGGTACAACAAATGAACAGAAAGAACTTACAGAATAGTCAATCATGTTATTGTTCAGCTCAATAATCCTCAAGGTTGAATTTCTCTTCAACAACTCTGCAATTTCCTTTGCACCCTGCGCAAGAACATTGGAACTACTTAAAGCATGAAAACACTTTAAAGGATTGTGACTAACCTAGGAGCTTGAAAAGCATGTAAAATCAAAGCATCTGCTCAGACAAACCTCATCTCCTATATCAGTACTGTTCAGCTGAAGTATCTCGATGCTAGAATTTTCCATCAGTGTAGCGCATAAAGTCTGCCATTACAAGAAAAAATGAAGCGAAGTCATTCTCAGCAAGAAACGTACACATAGAGAATAAGCTCCAAGTGATTTTAGAGCTAAAGTTCTACTCTCTTGATCGAACTAAGGAATTTTCGACCATCTCCACTAACCTTAGCGCCTTCATCACCGATAGGGTTTCCAGAGAGATTAAGAACTTTCAACATAATATTTGATTGAAGAACACCGTCGAAGGCTTTAACTCCTGCAGCTGTAATTCCATTTGCAGAAAAACTGACTTCCTCTACTGTCTGAAACACAAACATGGGTATGGTTACCCAATCAACATAAGAATAACAGGACTCCAATGAGTTGGTAGATAGCAGATGTGAAAGCAAGAGAGAACTATAACCTGATTATACCCAAGGCTTTCAGCAAGAAAGAATAATCCTTCATCTCCAAAGTTGCATCCTGCAAAATAATATACACAGGTGAGCTATATTTGTGTATATTAAGACTAAAGGAAGATGGCACTACCGATCACATTTTATTCTAATGTGAATCAGCAATAAGTAATGTCATAACAGTAAAATCATTCAATGCACCTGACATGTCAACACTTCTGAAGGACCTGAGTTCTTTTGCAAATTCATTAAGCCTCTGCTTGGCCTCTCTATCAACCTTAGCAGCAAATCCCTGTAACAAATTTGTACCAGCCCCAATCGACCATTTCACTCCCTGTGTAGAAGATTTGTTTTCTCCAGCAGCAGTCTTTGGAGACTTAGGCGACATGAACTTCTCAACCACTTTCCACAAAACTGTCAGCTGAATACACAAATTAGTATAGACGATTTGAGAGAAAAGACGAAACTTTTATCATTAGTATCTCTCGTATTGACAGAGATCACCGAATTTACATACCAAGCAAACTAATTTCCTCTCAATCACTTACACATGAAAGAAGAAAACACAGAAATTCCAAGTTTAGAGAAGTGTAGCAATGCTCGTACCGAAAGTGACGACAGCAAATGAGCCTAAGGGCAAGAGTGAAGACGCAATCTGCTGCAATTTAGCATTAGGAAAACCACTAGCCGCTTGTGACTCCTTATAAACCCTACTACGCTTCGAGCCTCCATCTGAGTTATACGCCGCTTTGATCGCAGGAAGTCTCGGACTTCGGTGAAGAATTACCACCGGAGAAACCAACAATCGGTTCCTAGAAACGGAGCTACCCAACAATTCGTACCGGAACCCACTCCTCCATTGGCTCAGCCCAGAAGAAGCCTTCAAATTTCAATGAAACGACGGAATTAGAAGCCAAGAGAATTGACAAAAAGCCAACGGAATAACAGAAGAATTACCTTGGGGAGAGAGTGGAGATTGAGGGAGCTGGTGGAAGAAGACGCCATTAAAGAGCTGCTTAATTATGCATAGACGCGTGAAATTCTCGCTGTATGTAAACCAACCACTGGAGAATGAAGAAAGTGGAAGATACTAAAGCGACGAATTGGAGAAGAAGAGAAGAGAAGAGAAGAGAAGAGAAGAGGCGATGATGAAGATGAAGTTTGTTTCCTTCGCGCTATGTGTGTGTGTGTTCCTTTAGGTTCGGGTGTGACCCAACTATCCACCGGGTCGATATCGGGTTTAAATTTATGACCCGATAGATTCGAAAGAGAACGACTTTATTAGGGTTCATAACAAAAATATAATCAATCACCTACCTGAAAACAAAAAACATGTGGACTTAAAAATTGTTGTGCGAAAAGATTTGTTTTTTCTTGGTCTTCTTCTACTACACGCATTTGAGAGATTCCTCAGCTCGGCGATTCAATTCTCAGAAGATGATGGCTTTCGCTGGAATCACGACGACTTCAAATCCAACTTTTCTTGGGCTAAGGATCTCTAACACAAGTTTACCTTCTGTGGTTCCATGTAATTCGATTTCGTTTCCTTCTTTGTCATATGTGAATCTTAATCTCAATCTCAATCGGAGAAACCGCCTCTTTGTTCGATCCACTTCAGTTCCAGGTTCGAATTGATTCACGAATTTGCTCTGCTTTATTTTTCTGGGTTATTGTTATTGCCATTCTGGTTTTAAAATCAGAAACTTTCTTTTGAAATTGATAACTTTGGTTGCTCTTGAATTTCTCAGCTGCACCTGCAATGGAAGGACTGAAGCCGGCAATATCTCTGTCAGAAAATGCACTTAAGCATCTGAGTAAGATGAGATCAGAACGTGGGGAAGATTTGTGCTTGAGAATTGGTGTCAAACAAGGAGGATGCTCTGGGATGTCTTACACTATGGACTTTGAGAACAGAGCAAATGCAAGAGCAGATGATTCCACCATCGAATACGAAGGATTCACTATAGGTAACTATTCCATAACTATGCATGATCAATTCTTTCAGTCTGATATAAGTAGGCCTGAAAGTAAGATCAGCTAAGTTGCTTGACGATGTAGACTCGCCATACTTACAATATGAATGTCAGTTTCTCTGTTTTGAAGCATGCATCCAAAAATATAAAGCGCTGAGGTTGTTTGATATATATTGCATTCGTAAGATAAAGTTCTTGGCTAAAGTTTTAGACTCGTGTTGTCAAGTAGATGGTCAGTTGATTCTTTTAGATGTGCAGCTTGAATTATATAATACTTAGTTGCCGATTCTTGAACTGAGGCTTCTAGTCTCATGTTGTTTGCAATCAGGTCCTAGTTATACACTGAAAGCTCTGGTTTTTAATTTGTACTCATTTCTTTTGCAGTTTGTGATCCAAAGAGCATGCTCTTTCTTTTCGGAATGCAGCTTGATTACAGTGATGCTTTAATTGGTGGAGGCTTCTCTTTCTCCAACCCTAACGCTACACAAACCTGTGGATGTGGGAAGTCTTTTGCTGCCGAGATGTGAACCGGTTTCACATATTGCAGTAAATAAATAATATAGTTATAGTTAATAGAAAACTTTTTATTATGGTTGTAGAATGCCCAAACAGAATCTGCAAGTTTTTTTTTTTTCACTTGTGATGAACAAACCAAAATTTTAATAAATTATTCAACCTGGTTACAAAAATTCATAAAAAGACCAATGATCAAAATTTTCTGGTCACTGTTACAAAAAACAATTGTTGACATGAACTCCAACTCAGGCTCTTCTCTTCTTGTTGGATCTTGAGGAATGCTTATCATCGCCTCTCTTTTTGGTGGATTTATCAAAACCACTTATTGGCTTCTCTTTCTTGTTATCAGTTTTGGTGGACTCAATACTGATAAGACCACTTGAAGAGATCTTAGACTTTTGCAAAGCCTCAGCTTCTTTGTCCCCAATAGCAAATTGTTCAAGCAGCTCAGGGTCCAACAATTCTTCTATCCTTGCCCTCATTTGTTCCTTTAACCCAAACATTGAGAGCGTGAGTGATGTTTCGATTTTACATGGAAACCAAAACAAAATATACGCATGCACGGAAAGCAATTACCTCAACTTCTTTTGCTCCTTCCCTGAGATCTTCGTCTACTGATACTTTGTGAGGTTCAAGCACTCTCTGCAACCAAAAGCCACCATGAATCATTTCAGTCAGCTCGATATTTGTGTATGTATTTAGGGCTTAGGGTTGTTAATTATCATAAATGAGGGCATATTATGACTGAGCAAAAGAACATGGAAATGTTTTGTAAGTTTTCCCATCTGAACTTACATCTTTCAACCGAGGTAAGGTGGATTCAAGCTCGTTTGTTGCAATTGCATTCAAATATTTGTATAACTTCTTTCCAACCTTCAATAGAAGAGAGTGTATTTGCCCCCTCTCCAACTGCATTTGTCTCTGTAAGTCAACGTAATGATCCAATTTAGAACATCCAGATGTGTCAAGAAGTTATCTCCACATGTGTGGTGAAACATAATTCAGCGGGCCCAGATTATCAAATTCTTTTAAAGAGTAGATATGTTATACCTCAATGCTCGAGAAATCCGACTCCTGCAAGCCCAAACACAGGAGTACAGATGCTTGAACATATGAAAGCGAGACCGGGAGCTTCTCTTGAAAATAATGATGAGCTAGAGTTTTGCAAATGTCATAAACCTATGAAAAGATAACAAAATAAAAATAGTTACCAAACCAAACGAAAAGACAGTATCAAGCTTGAACCTGCGGTTAGTATTTGTCTGAGTCTGTTACCAGAATCTTATGATTGTTTAGTTATTTAAGCAGATTACATATCTGACTATATGCTTAAGCAGACTGAGTCATAAATGTAGTTCATACATATTTCCCTAAAATAAGTGACTCTCAGAAAGTGAATCTAACCAGGTTGAAGTCAACGAGATTGGCAGTGTATGCTCTGAGTCTCTCCATATCATAAGGTGAAAGGACTCCGTCGAGTTTCTTCAAAAATCCATCAGGTGAATTCCCCGAAGAATCAACCTCTGGGAAGTTGATCTTAGGGTTCAAGACACTAGACAAAATTGTGAAACGAGAATATTATCAACACGATAAAACCGCACCAAGAAAAGTATAATCATCCTAAAATAGTATTGAGAAAAAGTTCAAAGTTTCATGGGGAAAGAAAATGAATACTGCTAACCTCATTGCAAGTTTATAATCCATCTTCTTGAATTTATCACTCAACAGCTTAGAGAACCTTATCCTGAAATCTGAACAGAGTAGAAGAATTGGCCAAAACATTAAAATAAAAAAACGTCAAAGTTAGAAGCTAAAGAAACATTAGATTCCTGTTTAAAAAATCAACAAACCTTTATAGAAGGGAGCAAAGAAGCCCAGTTCATCTGACTCATCAACTTCGAATTCATCGTTGCTTAATGTTAATGGTTTCAGAAGCATACATGTGTGCTCACCAGTCACAGCACTCTGATCCAACCATATATGGAAATTGTGTTATGAACTACTAGACAATACAAGAATAAGTAATTCAGGAAAAGGGGGAAAGAGAGATTCTCAACTGGTATTTGACTGATGTAGAATGGAGCAAATTTATGTTTTCTCCAGAAACGGAAGAGGTCTAAAGTAAGCCCAAAAGAGACACCGAGGTAGTGGAGTCTCTCAGGTCGCCGATCACGAAGAGGAACCAGCAAAGGTGGAAGATTGGCACGAGGCTTTATCTGTTCCTCAAGCAAGGAAACCTAAGGGAAAAAAAAAATCAAGTAGGAGCTAGAATGCATAATGCAAAAAAAAACACAAGGATAGATTAAAATAATCAAGAACCTTTTCGGCAGCCTCAGTAACTCTGACTGGTGAAGGCTCCACATCCAGTTCATCATCACCTTCTGATATAGAAGCTAGCTGACCCTCAAAGTATCTGCACGTATCAGTCAATTATATATCTGCATGTATTAATCATTAAGTGGTAATCATGCATTTACCTGGTCAAAAGTTCAACCGCAGCAGACCCATATCCCATCTACATAGAATGTAATTAAGAATTTGTTAATCTCTCATGGAACCTAAAAGACTTTTAAAAAATGAGCAGACTAAGAGAATTTACCTTCATAGCATTGGGGTGGACTGCTATGCGTACTATACGAGCACCAGAAAGCTTTGGAAAGACAACGTCCCGGAACTGTTCACAGAACTTCCATGGTATTTGATCTCCATGTGGTGAATGACCTTCTCTTAAACTTTTTTCAGCTGATTTCCGAGATATCTGTCCTTCGAGACAGACCTGCAAAAATATCAATTTCAAGGGTACTTGAGACCAGTTACATCCACAATCAATCATATAAGAAAGCCAAGACATGTGATTCATAGTTTTACAACAACAAAAAAATGCTGCAAACAAACAATTATGGCAGACTGATAGCTTCTGCTTTTATTCTTTGTTAGTCCAACTAACTGTTTTTCACCAAACAAACAATTTCAAAGAGCAGAAAAAGTAAGAAATCGATACCTGGATAACACACAGTATATCAGGAAGCTGGTTTTTGGACTCATCAACAGGACCTGTGCCAAATAGAAATTTAGGCAATACTCTAAATCTGATGATTATCTCTAGCTATGAAAAGGAGGAACAATTGCATACCGAGCAACACAAACAAATGATGAGCAGGGGCATCCGACAGAAGTTGAAGATCATTAGGAGAATTCTTGTAGTGAGAAGAGACACAAAGTGCCATCATTCGCTGTAGAATGCCCACTTAATGTCTTAATAACAAAATATAGGGAGCAAAAAGTACGTAGATTGTAAAATCAACTATTATTACCTGTAAAAACAACTCACTGTCTTTGTGATAAGAAAATAAGGTGTCTCGGTTGACATAATAAAGATCACACTGACTTGGCAGAGGATGGCTACAAATACAAGAAAAAATTATAGTTTCTAGATCACTAGTTGGCAAGAAAGTATGGCAACATTCTATCTATATTGAGTGAAATTACCATACCAAGCAGGATTTGGAAGACAATTAGCAACATCAAGGCATAGTAATCCATTAAGCCAGGATTCAATTGGATCTCCAGAAGCGTATCTAATAGACTCATTAAGTTCTATCTTCTTGAAAAGGCAACCTGAATCCAAAGAAACGTCAGACAGTCAGGGAGTTCCAATAGATAACGATTCACATCAACTAGAAGGCCAAGGAAAAAGAATAGATATCTAAAACTACATACTGAGATATGAAAGTAGTAGGCCCTGCGTGGAAGAAACATTAGCTCCAATGAATATGAACAACCATCAGACGCAGTAATCTAAAATCACAACAGAGGACTACTCTGCATGAAGTTTCAATAAACCTTCGGAGGCCCTTAAGGCCGAACTTAACAACAAAACCTACGTACTTGGAATAAATTATTCACAAATATTCCTTAAACCTAGGCATTAGAGTAATAGTTTACTTAAACAAACATATATATCTTTTTTTTTTTGGACGAAACATATATATCTATTTAATATGAAAATGCTAGCTCTAATATTGAAATCTCCACACAAAATCTCCTGATCGCCACATGCCAAAAGTGAAAGCAAGATGTAGCAGTTAAATACCAGAAAGAGAGCCTTCAACACCAGTGACAGGGGCTCGGCTTTGCTCTTCTAACTGTTGGAGGAGTTTCAGGGACAAAGATCTACCAGTACCTTCATAGCTTTGGCAAAAAGCATAACAAACAAAAATCAGTAGCCTGACTGACCCAAAATATAATCAAGCCATGCATATAATTTTCAATAGTATGGGAATATAAGCATTTTACTCCTGTCCCACATACCCACTGACAGTAGATGATAAGAAAACTAGGTAAGGGCCAAGTAGAGACTTCACAACTGGCAAAGGAATAGCTGCCGCTTCATCAATAACCAACAGCTCAACTTGTGAGAGCTTTTCATGTTCATGGGGTTGTATATACTGCATGAATAAACAAGAAAATGAACAACTTAGGCGGTTGTATACACAAACTACGGCTTATTGTAAAAAATCCAGGATTGGACAGACCTGGATAGTTTGCCTGTGCTGCTTGAAGATATTTATCCGTACGATGGCTTTATTAAAGCCAGGATTCACACTTCTCACGACATCATATTCAAGATGTTCCTACAAAATATATAGTTGAAGATAAAGTTCAGGAAATTATATGGATATCCCGAATTAACATGCAATACAAAGTAACATCTTTCTTCTTCCATGAGATAGTGCAGAATTCAAACCTATGACTACCCAACAAACAGGTAACAAAATGGAAGAAGCTCAACATGAAAAGTTTCTACAAAAATGCCTCATATGTGTGATGCAGAAGAAGTTCATATTACCTTATATTCAAGTGCTTCGAAACCTTTGCAAACAAACTCAAAGAATGTTTTCAAGTTATCTGGGCTTGGTGCTGTTACGTAAATATTAGAGTACCTAACAGCAAATAAGATATAGTATTAATAAGATAACAGATTTTATTGAAACATACATGAATAAAAGAGTACAATAACTCAAGCCTACCCAGCAGCAACAGCCCCAGCAACAGCTAGACCAAGTGCAGCAGATTTTCCACGCCCACGACTAGCAATCAGAGCAACTATGCTGCGGAGGGTCTTATCCAATATTGCATCGAAAAATGTGACAACAGCTTTACCCTACAAAAGACAAAATTCAAACCTGATCCAATGTGCAACACTTCTTAATCCAGTGTACACAGTGACTAAACCACATACCTGATCCAATGTACAACACTTATTAATCAAAGGACCAACAGGAAAATCATCGTTTAGTGCATCTTTCAAACTCTTCAGGTCTCGTTCTGCCTCAGAAAGCCCTTCTGAATCCTTTTATTACAAACAAATGAAAGAGAAAATTTAAAGATGTTAACTGGTATGATGGAAGACAATTTCTCAACAACCCATGGAACAGAAGTGTGAATCTGCTATAGAAATTACCTCCTTTGTTGGAACTTTTGTGATAGATCTGATATGAGACGAAAGCGGCAATATATTCAGCTCATCATCCATGACAACACATGCTTTGCAAGACGCTAGTGATAACAGAAATCGTTCATTGAAACGTCCGGAAGCTTCAGAGTGTGACTCGGTTCGAAATCTATCATGCACATCCTGATATGAACAGAACCAATCATGTAAATCCACGTAAGTAGTATGCAAACAACATAACTACCAAAATCAGTGTTCATACCATAACCATGGTGCAGAGACTAGTAAGTGAAGCAAGTGATTGTAATAATAATACAACTAGCCCACCCCCTTCAACTGTCTCTATTGTTCTTGCTAGTAGATTTGGAGTTAGAGCTTCAAAATCCTGAATAATTAAGAATAAAAATTAAAGGTGGAAGAAGACGCAAATATGAGTATGCTGCAGCAAAAAAATGGTTCTTCATCCATTAATCAAGAGTACCTGTAAGATGCACATGCCAAAAGTATTCCCAAGAATTCTTTCAGAATCTTTGTACAAGCAATGCGTGACATCCCCCACATCAAGAAAAAGAGAGAAAGCATCTAGTTTTTCAGGATCTAATTGTCCTCTCTCCTTCATCTTCTTCAACTGCTTCGCACGTTTTTTATTGTGACTGCACACAAAACCAATTCCACACACTCTTTAATATTCAGGACCAAGTAATCGACAAATAGAATTCCACAAATATGTGTAGCATAGCTCACAAAATCAGGTTCCATTATTCTCTCAACATGGAAAATCCAAAAGAAACTCACACATAAGCATGTGTCAACTATAAACTAGGCTTCAATTAAGCTTCTAATAACAAAATTTCAATGCTTCAACTTTTGCAAAGATCTTATATATGAAACACAAGGTTGATAAATCGAACCTGCTAATGTCGAGTCTATTCTTGTAGCACCATAGCACACTTGTGTTAGACTTGACCGGCGATTTTGACAAAATGTGATGAAGATTAACTATCTGTTACATAACGAATCAAAAAAGCATTAGACTTGATCTCCGAGGAAAATGCAAAGTAGAAATTCTATATAACAGCAAGAATTTTACCTGGTCACGAGCTTTGTCACCAATGATGACAAACATGGAACGGTGTCTGAGTTTAACACCGTTTTCAATCAGAGTCCTGATACGTTCGTCTACCTTCTTCCTCATTCTCACACCAGTTGTTTGTTTTTTCCTAAAGCCCAAATCAAACACAGGTTTTAGCTTATTGTAGAGTAAAAAGGCAGGACCTTGTTTGAAAATATCTAATGGAACACCTCAATTCGAATAAAGTTTCAAGCTTTCTAGGGTAATCAATGAAGCAAAAGTCTCAAATTTTAGAAGAAACGGAGAAAAATCAAGCAAAAGAAACAAAACACCGGCTTCGAGTCCTTTACTTACACGCAGTGATTACAATTCCTAACTGCAAAATTAAATCTTTCGTCGGGAGAACGAACCTGAGGATGGTGATTGGTGAGTTAAGCGACCAGAGAGGCAAAGAGCAGCTTGATGTGTGTGTACCACCAAAGCAGAGAAGCAAGCCCTAAGTCAACCGTCAGTCAAAACCTTAAAACCCTAGAAATCGATAACCGACCGGTTTATTCCTTTTCACATTTTTCCGGTTTGTGGTTATAATGCGGGTTTCTCCATTAATTTTGAGCGATTAAACAAAACCAAATTTGCCCAAAAAAAAAAAAAACAAAACCAAATTAAAAAGCAAAAAAGAAATAATGAACAAAGATCAACGGTGGATTATGATTTATATCCTTAAATATCATAAGTTACTCGAAGTGATAAAAGAATAGTATTTCTTAAAGAAATTGATGCCTGCACACACGACGTGAATCGAATATTTACTAGTACTATTTACCAAATAATGATGCAGCCAACTATGCATTAAATTAAGGAAATATATTTTGACTTGTCTCTTAGTACACGTCTTATAATCACAGTTTCTGGAAGAAAGATCTCTCTGATCGGTGCTCTACCAAAATAATTTTCTAGATCAACTGATTCATTTAAATCAATTTTAATTTCAAAAACTTACATCTAACGCCAATGTTTTAATTATTAGATCGAGAATCATTCAAACTATTAAAGTAACCGATAAATATCCTTGTCCTTTTCTTACGTAGAAAATGATATTGTCATTTTATATATATACTTTATACTAATAACTTAGTAAAGTATACACACAAGGAGTCTTTCAAATAATTACACCTGATATAATAATTAAGATATAATAATATAAGTATTGCGTTATGTATAGTTTTCTTGATGGTCAAGTGTAACGCTTAACATTGACCAATCAATAGTTTTTGATAAATAAACTTGCTTTTAAAAAAGCAATATATAATGCCAATAATAAAAGTTATAATGGACGCATATATATGACATTTACTAAATTATAATCCATAATTGAAAGAATGATAGGTGGTGGTACAGATGGCGAAGTCTTGTTCAACAAATGCTTTAATCAATTTAGATCAACAAGCAAACCTTACCTGGCTTGGATCTATCTTTGTCTCCCACAACATTAGATTACATTATCCCTTCATTAAACAAAAAAATAATCATTTCAAAATTGATAATTAGTGTTTTATTGTTTCAATTAATAGATATCCTCCATTATGATGATTACATTCATATGCATGATAACATGTTGCATGTGTGATATTAATAAACACACCCAAACTTTTATTAGGTGGCCACTTTAAATTTTTTTAAATTAGGGAAAATTAGATCGGTTTGTCGAAGCTATATATATACAGACGAGTGGTAAATATGTTGCACGCTAGAACACAATGCGTAACAGTTTCCTCAATTTTATAGCGCTCAATCAAAATTATAACTCGTGGATCATTATAGTCCACATAGCCTTCACTTCTCCCGTCAATGCCAATCACAAACGCACCACGCCACATCAACATCTTCATCGGAGTTACTTATCACCATGGCTGCTTAACAGTACTTGTCATATCACATGGGTTACACATGGCAAAGGATTCGAGCAATTTATTTCTTCCCTCTTTTTGTCAAGATGGAGAGAATGTCATGATTAGTTATGGAATACTAAAAGAAAAAAGAAAAAAAACTACTGCACGATTTTAAATTAGAAAAGATCATGTATACAAAAAAATTGTTAAAAAAAATAGAAAACAAAAGAAAAACAAAATATGTCGTGAATCAACAAATTTATAACTGGTATAACGTAAATTCCAACTTTCTTGAACACTCGTGAGTCGTGTATGATTTACTCATATGCAAGGAGCTATTTTTGAAAGTTAACAAAAAAAATATTACCAAAACTAGGAAACAAGCGAATTGTACAATAAAGGAAAACCTTTTTTAAAAGAATAAAATAAAATTATATACTACTCCGTATTAATGAAATGGGATAAGCATCTAAAATACACACATAAGCAAAATGGAGTTCCGTTGGTGTCGGAAGTGACATGTGTAGACAAAATTAAAGGGGCCTCCAACATTGGATGTTGGATCTTAAGCTTATCATTCTAATCACGCAAATTATTTAAATAAACAAATCTGCCGACTGCATATATTATATGTATATCTAAAGTTGTACAATTATGAATTGATGCACATATTTGTTTAGTGACTTAATGGGAAATTTCGAATCAATCTTACACCAAATCTATTTGAAAAGAATAAAATCTAAGTCAAGCAATTTCACCACTATAATTCACTTATTCTGTTCGTTTTAGGACTTGAGTTTGTGTTATATATATATATGTTATTGTAGATTAATCAGTTTGGGGTAAAAAAATAACAGGCATCAGTTTAAATCCTTTTGAAAATGGTATACTCTTGTAATAACCATGATGATATGTTGTGTTTTTATCGGTTTTGAGTCTTTGTTTTCTTTCCTAGATCATATATTTTATAGAGTCAAAGTTTGTTTTTAGAGTCTTTTAGTCCTTTATCGAGTCTTTACAGGTTTTAGGTTGTTTCGGAGGAAAACGAGATGTTTTGGGATAAAAACACACATTTGGAGATGTAGTTTCGGTTAGAAGTATCAAACGTTTGGCCTCCGATGGAAGACTTACCACAGTTAGATCTTTCTGAAATTTTGACACAAGCTATATGAAGATGTTAGCTTGAGTTTCCAAGTGATTTGAAAGAAATCTAACGGTGCATTCAATAGTTATACCCGAATTAGTGAAGACAGGTCATTCAGGCGAGCATTTGAAGCAGTTGCAGAGCTGGAGACCAGAAGCTCCAGATCGATCGATCCCTTTGTGGATCGATCGATCCACTTCCCTGACGGATGAGAAACGTTCCAGACACTGCTGGATCGATCGATCCTCCTTTGGATCGATCGATCCCTTCCCCAGACGTAGTTTTGGCCCAGATTTGATCCGAGTCACTCCAGATCCGACCCGGCTCGTCTCCTATTGTTTTAAAACCCTATGCTCGACTTTTGAGACATTATCTTGGATATTTTTCAGTTCTAAACTTGGTTCTTTGGTTTGTAAACAACTTTGGGCAAAGGAATCCATCCTCTTGACACTTGGAGAAGATTTCTAAACCCTGTCTTGTTATTTCTACAATTTCATCATGTTTTCTTCATTGATTTTTGTTATCTCTTTTTCTATGTGTGAGTAGTTCTCCTATTGGGTTCTAGGGTTCTAATAGGAGATTCAATGGATTGATGGATTGATTGTTGTTTGGAATTCTCATTCTCTAGGTACTTTGATTCACATGTTCTTAATGCTAGAATAGGATTGATCACCCTGTTGTAGATTCTAGGTTTTTCAATGCATCAAAAGTGTTCGATAGAATGCCTGAAAGAATGTGAATTGAGCAATGTATTTCTAGCCAACGAAAGTTGAAGTTAGGACGCATTGTGAACTAAATGAACTTGTTTGATAATGCAAATTTGACTAGGAAATTACATGCGAAAGTTTAGTAATCGAGTAGTCAAATTTAGTGATTAATATCTTGAAAGAGAATTAGTCTAGTTGTGTTCATGTTCAAGAACGGTTCTTAATTGTTGAATTCTTTGTCTCATGTTCCCATTGTTTATTGATCTCTGAAATACCCTAATACCCAATGTCTTTAATTCATAAGTTTAATCGTTTAAATTACTTGCATTTTTATTTTAAAATCTGAAAACCAAACAAACAACCTTTTAGCTTTAGCTAAGAACGAGTCTCGAAAATCTTTAGTGTACCATTGGTTCTTGTGGATCGACCCCGTATATACTACCTTGCGGTTAAGTGTATCGGGTAATTACTCGAGCAATCACATGACATAAAATCGTATTTAGAGTGTATATTTACAGAAAATACAGAATTTCGCAAAATCGTTGGATTGTACCTACAACGATTTATATATATCTTACTAAAAACATTAATGTCGAACCTTTTTAAAAAACTTTAGAGATGAAATTTCTAAAAAAATATTTGAAATTTGACTATAAATCAAATTGAGGCGTGTACGAATAAATGCACGTATATATAAGCACATGCCACATGTAAACGGACTGGAAGTATGTCTATATGTGTTGTAATACGTTGTAATAAATACATGTACCAATAAAGAAGAACGTACGCATGGCCATCTAAATAGAATAAGCAACAAACTAAGAAAGTGATTATGTTTCAAAATGTTTCCTCCATCAATTAAGCAATGCACCATTTTTGGTTTTGTTTTGAAACGTTTCAAAACAAAACCAAAAAACACAGCTCACAATAACTAATGATAAAAATATGGAAACCATATATATCACTTAGTATATGTACGGTTAACAAACTAAGGAACAAGGAAATGATTTTCTTTCAATACTATGGTTTATTGTTAGTCCTTAATAATATGATTTCATATATATATATATATACTGCTGCAAGAGTTTTTTTTTTTTTTTTTTTTGTTCTGTTTTGAATAATTCCACAAGACCACAACATCATTTGGAATGAATTCATTTCAAAAACATACATAAACCTAAATAAATAAAACTCAAATTGCATCAAGAATACTATGTCTCGTTTTTTTCCTTCCTGATCCCAATAAAATACACCATTAATTAGTACATATAATCTTAATCATATATCTCTCGCTTTGTTAAGCCGAATCTCCGGCAAAACCTAGATGAAGATCCAGCGACTTGATACTTCTCATCTGATCAGAACGAGAAGTCAGATCTCTCTGGAACTGAATCATGTTCGGTCGTACACCGTACAGCTTACCCATCTCACCACTTTGTTCATTAAGATCTTGGCACGTGTCCTTATTACCGAAGCTAATCTGCGACGACCTCGACGACCACTCCTCGTTGTACACACCCATCTGATTATTATTCACGTGCATAGATGAGAAGGCACAATATGACGGGGTATTGTATTGTCTCTGAAATGACGTCGTTATGGGTTGTTGGTGGCTGGTGAGATAATAGCCGATGCTGGCTCGTCTAGCTTGAAGCTGAAGCCTCTTCTTCTTCAACCTCTCTTTCTTGTGGGCGTTTTGGTGACCTCCTAAGGCTTGAGAATTTGCGAACTCTTTGCCACAGTATTGGCAGTCAAGTCTTTTTATCACTGTTAACGACGTCGTGTTTGTGGACGAGCTCACGCTTTCCGCCGTCGTGATTTCCGGCGAGCGATTGCCGCTGATCAGGTCGAAGCCGAATAGCTTTATCGTCTTGTCGGAGGATGAGCCTGATGAACTTTCACCTGTACGAGACATTGTCGGAGATATAGACATATATGTGTGTTTGTCGATGGGTTTAATTAGCTTATGGAGATGTGTAAATGATCTTCTTTATATATATAGCAAAGAGAGCGACGGATGATGCTTAATTTAATAGTTTGCAAGTAATGATGCATTGCATCTGTAATATAATATATTGTATGCCTATAGGAGTTTTATATTGCAGGAAGGGTTTTTTATATTATTCATGAACAGCATCGAGTTATAATATTTTAGGGTTTCTAATAAAATTATTTGTTTGAATCTAAGGTGTGACGAGAAATGATCTTCGAAAATAAACCTTGATAGGTACAATAAATACTACACTAACACTGAATAGGTTTATACACATATGTGAATACCACGCGAATACATATATAGACAGGCCCGACCCACCACACATTTCTAAGAGACATGTGTATTGAGCCTCCAGATTTTGTAAGCTTTTTAGTATAAAATTATGCCTCAAAAATATTTTTTATTGCAAATAAAAGGCCCTATTTTTTTGAAATATTCAGATTTAGTCCCAAATTTTTAAATTTAATCTATTTGTTATTGCAAAATTAGGCCTCATTTTCCTAAAATTTTAAGATTTGGTCTCAAGTTTTAATTTCTTCTATAAAATCCATCCAAAAAAAAAATCTTTTGTATTGAGCCCCATATTATACAGGGCCGGCACTGTATATATATATATATATATATAGGAACGATATATCTATATAATAAAATGGAAATTCTTTATACCTTATATATTTAACTTGTCAACTTGTTTTATCTTTTGTCTTTTGTATTATATATACATTTGCTTAAAATTGATCATCTTTATATTTAAATATTGTGGAAAAATTATGTTTAGTGCGTGAATAAAATAGTTAGATTAAGTTGAGATATGATGAATAAAAATATATATATATATATGAAAAGGCATGCAGCGATCACACCACTTGTGACAATTAATACAAAAGTTATATTCTAAGCTTAAAGAGAAGATTAAGATGTTAATATCATATGATTGATATAATATCAAAAGTCAAAGAAAGATAGGAAGAAATAAAGCTAATCAATTAATTTAGCCCAAAAAATATAATCAACATGGAATGCGAAGGATAATATTTTGATCCCTATTATTATAATATTAAAATTTCATTATACTTGAATAACGCATATCCATCATAAATTTAAGCGAGTAAATGACATTTTGTGTCAAAACTCAAAACCACTGAAGAGCATATTGCAACAAGAACGAAATCAAACGAATCGTTCGTCATTTGTTCTCTAAAAACAATTAAATAGTCTACAAAACTAATTGGATATTCTTTTCATTGATGTATTTTTATGTAATATTCATTACGTGTTTTTTTTTTTGTTAAAGGGTTTAACATTCATTACAGGTTTTAGAAATTTTCCATCAATTATAAGTTGCTCACAAGGAGATCTGATGATGTAGCATGAATTGAAGCTTTTGTGTAATATATCTCAATGTCTTCCACCTAAACCAATCCTTATTTGTCTAATTACTGTGAGAAAAGAAAGAAAAAGCCTTTCTTGACCATGTTTAATGAATGTTAATTAATTATTAAATTAAATAGGGAGAATAGTTAGTTGCCAAATGAAGAAATACAAGAAGTGGGCAATGATGCAAGCATCTATACTATTTAACAAATAAAATATATTCACAAGTCTAATCTTCAAAACAAGATCTTGGGCAAATCTTCATAAAGCATGAGAAGACAATATTTAATACAGAAAGAAAACAGGTATTAAAGAAAAGGTATAGATTATTCTATTTTCAGGTGAATCAAGTCATGGGATAATCTTATTTTAATACAAATAAGTCTAATGAAATGGCATTTGGTTTGGACAGTTGTTCCAATTAAGACCCCACTGCTCTTTAACTTAAAAGATAAATCAAGACAATTAATTGAAATAATAATAATTAACCCTTATTAGGTGTTATAGACTTATAGTTATATTCACTCATACAACCTAAGATCTCTGATTGGTGGACTTTCTTACCACCAATAGGTGTCTCATGCAATCAAAAGCTCTTTCCTCTCTCTCAGATCCTTTATTTAGATTTTAATAAAAGAAATAGGGAAAGAAGAATTCCAAATAAGTATGCTGTCAATAACTTATATTTATCCAATAGCATGTGGAATAATTTTTAGCTAATTATGGTTTCTTCGAAAGTTTCTTTATGGTGGCTACTAGGTGGGTGGGTTGGTTTCTAAAATATTTGATATACTAAACTTATATACATACATATCAATTATATATAATACACCTCACCTTCTCTATTGTTATATATATATATATATATATATTGCCACCGAACAACTTAACACTAATTCAAAAACCATTCTGAGAAGTTAGTTAGTATACGTACGGACGGTGTCCCTAAAACTTACACTATTTGACCATGTTTAAGGTTTAACGCTAGTCTTGACGAAAAAGGGTTAGCTGTCGTATTTGTCTCTTTAAAAGGAAAGTTATATGGTGGGTTTGTGCCAAGTAGGTATCACAAATAATACATCAAAACATTGAAAGAATACTAATTATCCAATTCTATATTTTGTCACAACAGAAACATTCCCCAATCATCTCTATAACTCAATCGGTTCATTTGGCAGATACAAACTTATATACAATTGATGTTATTTGAAAATAAATTAAATAATGATTCCCTGATATAAGTAAGAAAAAAAAACGAAAACTTGCACATGCATGTAGATTGTATTAGAGATGAATTGAGAAATTTAAGTTGAATATAATTTTTACTTTTTTTTTTGTAAAACAGGTTGAATTAGTTAAACCATTTTAATTAGCTCGAAGATAATTAAGAGTATCCAAAGTTGGTCCCCGCAGTTTGCCTCTCCGATTAATTAAATCTTTGCTTCTCTTCTAGACGACTCCAAGAGCACTTGAACCTTAATTATATCGTATTCGATATATGTTATTTATTTTTTTTATTTATTTTTTTATAACCTAGGTATCCGGGTTTAAGCCCGACTAGCACCAAGGCTTGAGGCCTGTTTCTTTTCAGGCCGTTCGAGCCTAACGCTTAGTGTATTTCTTGTAGGCCCGAAGGGACCAGGTGAAAACCTCAGTAGCCAACGGAAATCGAACTACGGACACTATATTGGAATTACCCCCTCAAGTACTACTAGCCCAACCCACGTTGGTTATATTCGATATATTTTAATGTAAAAAAGAAAAGAAAACCACCAAGAATGCCAAGACCAGGATTTAAAAATATATTCTAAATGGAGATTCTTGGAGTACCATATAGCTAATGGATTAATAGATGCGAAAATGAAAAATGATTATACATCTAAATGGACAAGCCAGAATTTCTAAACTTCAGGTACTTTGACTAAATTTAAATAAATAGTTGTTACTTAAACTATTCCAGCCAGCATGCATAATAAATTAAAAACTATCTATATATACATTTTTGAATACAATTATGAAATAAATCCTGGCTTTCACTACTATTTACAATGGAATGCCACTGGATTTAATTCTTAAGATTTGGAAAATTAAATAAAAGATATGAAAAAAAGATTTTGGCTCCAAAGATCTTGCTTAAATATGATGTTTCCTTTTTTTGTTAACGATTTTAAAGCAAGTTTTGTTATATTTCTGTTTGTTTTCTTAATTAGTTAATTTACACTAATTGTATTTGATTAATTTTTTTTTGGTCGTAACTATGATTCATAATCAACACTAAACTTAGATTTTTAGTTGGTTTTGATTATAACTATAGTAAGCAACATCTATATATTATTACTTTATTATAATAAAAACATTACAACTATATGTTTTTTAAAGCAAACTTATAAATTGACTCGAATTGTATATGTTTTTAAATTAAAATATTATTAAAAAGAAATATAACAAAATGATGTTTAATTTCATGGGACGGGTTATATGGTGGGACGGGTTTGGGTCGATATTAATACGGGACGGTATACTACAGGTGAAATCCTAGGATTAACAATCAAATACAGTTATATAATCTTAAACACTAAATAAAATAAATAATATTAACAAAAAAATACAACTTAAAATTTAAAAATTATTGTTATAAAAAATCGACCCGAAGTATCGCGGGGTAATATATATAATATATACATATGTAAGTATATTTAACAAAACAAAACAATAGGTTATATCTATAGATAATTTTCAAACTTTTGTTTAAAGTATAGCCCCGCGGTGTACCGCGGATTAAAATCTAGTATATAGAGTATAACTTTTAATATCCAAAAAAAAAAAAAAAAAAAAAAAAAAAAAAAAAAAACTTTTAATATCCACGAGAAAGGATTACAACGCTAATAGAGGATAAAATCCTTGTTTATGCACGTAAATTATTGTTCTTGAACAATGCAGATCTCCAAAGTCAGCCGAAATATCTATTACTTGTAATACTTTAATATTTAAACAAATTGCAGAGATTTTTATGTTTATTTTTAAATAGGCTTGAATCGCATGGAAAAGTGTGGGATAGTGCTGGTTTAAATACTAAACCCTGGTTTCTTAGAGCATGATTATAAGTGGTCTCTTAGAAATTAATCTTACCAATATTTAAGTAATTTATTTGTAAAAGTGATTGTTAAGAGATAATATTTTTGAGTTAAAATTTTTGTGTGATTAATGGTAGGCTCTTAACATGTGGTTCTTAGAAAAATAAATATTAATATAAAAATAAAATTTATAATTATAGAAAATTCAATAATTGTTGCAAATTAAAAAAATTAAAACATACATGAGATACAATTTATAACATAAATAACATAAAGCACAAATGTTTTAAACTTAATTTCTGGAATATTTTGTTCATATATGCTCGACCAAATCCTTATTCAATTGTTGATGCATGGCTCGATCACGAAGTCGACAAGAGTTTAAAAAAGATTGTTTTGTGGTAAAAAGAACAAGAGTTTAGAAAAGTAGAAAAGATTGTTTTGTGGTATAAAGAACAAGAGTCTTTGGTAAATCACTTGGAGTATAAAGAAGAAGAGTTGCAATTGATATACATTTTATTAATAAGTGTGTTTATTTTTCAATTATAATGAAATCTCCTAAAGCTATATCTCATAAAAGATCGTCACTTATAACAGCTAGATCAAACAAATTTGAATATGATACAAGATTCAGTATCCAATTCATTAATTGAGACTAATTTAGCTAATTTTCCATATGATTACAAAACTAATTGCTCCTCTTCCTCCCCCTCTCCCTCCTCTTCCTCTCACACCACTTCCTTCAGCTTCACCACGCGAAAGCTTGCTCCTTGCTCTTCTTCCAGCCTCTTCCATACTCAATTGAGGCTTAGGAGCTTCATCCTTGTAAGCCATTAACTCAAAGCAAATTCAATGAACAGCTGTATCATTAAGAAAGAACAGTTGAGTCATTGAGCAATCATAAGACTAATACCATCGGAATTAAGACTACATTAAGAAATGAACAAACGCAAGCGTTAAAACACACAACACCAAATGAAATTGACCAATACCAACGACCAATGTGCACACCTACGATGAAATTCCCCATTAACAGAGCCCAATCCTATAATCAAAACTCAAACATAGAGAGAGGAGAGTAAGTGAGGGACCTGATGCAGAGGTGATGATTGAGTGCAAAGAAATGATTTTATTGAACTCAAAAGAAATGATTTTATTGAATTTTTTGATTCAACATATTTCTACTTACAATGTAATGCACAAACTGCTAACATCAGAGAACCCTAATTTAGCTAACATCAATTCCCAAATCATGGAATCCTAATTTTCTAACATCAATTCCCAAATCGTTGAACCCTAATTTTGCTAACACAAAACCCTAATTCATCACGATTTGTGAATAAAATCAGAGAGATTCTTACCATGGAGAATGAGATTGGAGAAAATCGGAACCAAACTCTCTGATTTGGCCACTTGAATCTCCGATTTGGTGAACCAAAGTGGTTCCGATTTGATGAACCGAAATCGCCGATGGTGCCCGGCGTCGGAGGAGATGATGATAACGACGTCAAAGAAGAACTTACGACTCATTTCTCGTCTTAATTCGACGGATCGAGTAATGTCGGAGAGATCGAGAAGAAGAATCTGTCTTTATTTTTGAGAAAGAGAGAGAGAGGAAAAACACGAGACTTTTTTTTTTTCTTTCTTTTTGTTCAAAACGCGACACGTGTCGTCTCTTAAGATAAGAAAAAACCTCTTAACTAAGGAACGTTTCAACGTTTTTTATGAATTTACTTGATTAATGATTAAATTTTAATTGTTTTTTTCCTAAGATTTACACTAAGAGGCTACCGTTAATGATGCTCTTAGGGATATGAAATTTAGTTTCGATTATGGTCCGATTCTGTACTTTCGGCAGATTTAGTATGACAATTGACAGCCAAGTTGGTAAGTAATACCGAAATAGTACGATTTGAACTCGGCTCGGCTTAGTTTATTTTCTATTTTGTTTGGTTAAAACTATATTCATTTTTGTTTAGTGTGTATTTTCAAAAGTGACAAGTGAAATCGATATCCATATTGATTGAAACGTGAGTGGGCTTTGGTTGGGTTTAACTGTCCAACCCTAGTGAGTATTGATATGGATCGGGCACAGATACCATTAGGCCTTCACTTAAATCTCCTGTTTTTGGCATAAAATATAAAAGACTTTACTAACTACTACGATTGTGCGAACTTTTTCAGATTATTTAGACTTTAACATTTTTAATAATTTTAATATATGACTCCAGAATGTTAGCCGCGGGGCGTTCGGTTAACCATTCGGTTTCGGTTCGGTTACGTTCAGTTTCGGTTAGTTTGAATATGGTAATATAATAACCATTAGGATATTTTAGGAATTTCGGTCCGGTTCGGTTCGGTTTGAATATTTAAATAGATAACCGTAACTAACTAAACTTTTATTACGCTAGGTTTGGTTCGGGTTTTTACTCAAAATAACCGAGATTTACCGAAACTAACCAAAACTAACTGAACAAATAAAAAAAATATATAAAAAAAGAAAAATATTAGAAAGAAAATTAAAATTTGATTCAATTTTTTAAAAGAGTATTTAAATTTGACAAATATAACAAAAAATATTTGGATATTTTGATTACTTAAAGTATTTGATTGTTTTGACTTTTGATTCAAAATAATTAATATTTTGAGTTTATAATTATAATTTTAGATATTATTTTTGGATATCTTATATGTTTTTGGATATTTCGGTTAACCGTTTGGTTATCGGTTCGGTTCAGTTTGGTTTTGGTTAGTTTGGATATGAGATTTTACTAACTATTCGGTTATTTTAAAAACTTTGGTTCGGATATAGTTCGGTTTTTTCGGTTCGGTTCGATCGGTTATTTGGTTAGCGGTTTTTTTGTCCAGGCGACAAAAATTACAACAACGAGAGAGACAGAACCAAAAAAAAAAAAACGAAATGGTTTACATTATAATTTTTAATCTATTTGTCTTGTGCTCTTCTATTTGTCTAGAGAATTTGGAAATATATGCTTTCTTTGTACCCGCTTTATCTTATGGTTGAGACGGGTACGAATGATGATGAGTTGTTATTAGCAGAAGTCTAGGTTTTATATCTCAATACAATGAGGTTGTTACCGGATTGGCACAAATAAGAAAATCTGGTAGTCCAATTGTTAGTCGGTCTACCTAAGCAATGATCGATCATATTAGAACATTAAAGCTAGCCCATGCATGTTTGAGAATTAAGATATATATGTTAGTTGATTTCCTGCAGATATATATTAGGATTATCATATCGAAAATCTAAACTTATGATTATTTTTTTAAACATGTCTTCCATGAGTGTGTGTCATAATAAGCATAACTCATCGACAGATATAGAAGTATAAACTTCGCAAATAGTAGTAATTAACTCTATTCAGAAAAAATAAAAAATAAATAAGAACTTTTTTTTGGTAGGAAAAAATAAATAAGAACTTTGCAATATGGTGTGGTGTGAAAAGCCCACAATTTACTTTTAAAAAAAGAAAAAGACAAAACGAGTAATTTTGTTTTCATCGAGATCAACGTGGCTTCATCTTATATTGAGCTGAGCCTGAGCTTATGTTACATTAATCTGGATATTCGGTATTTGAGATTCAACTCTACTTCCCTGTATAACTACTAAAATTGGGTTTCTATATGAGCATAGAACAAAATCTAACGTCAAAATAAAAATATATATTGTACATGATTTTGAATATTGTTTAATTAGGTCAACTAATCAATTGCTAGAAATACATTTTATATGTTTTTGACTATGCGTTGTTTTAATTTTTAGTATAGGTGGGTTTAAAAAAACTTAGAAAATACTTACACTAATGATGAGAATAAAAAGATGCTCCAAACCTCAATCAAGTGCCAAAATAAAATCAATTAAAGGGGAAATGTCAATGTCTTAAATTTTCTAATTGATGTTCAAAGTACCTAGAAAAAAAAATTATGTGCGACACGTCGATCATTGCTTACTATTATGGATTTTTTTGTTCAACCCTTGATTTCGAGTTGACATCATGAAGATTTGATCCATCATTCGTTGGCCCATATCGTTTGAAAAATCAATTCGTAAATCAATCTTAAATTTCGCGTAATTATAAAAATGGATATATCCATTGTCAGATATTTTTTAATTTCACGGGTCATTTTTCTTTCTACTTTGTTAGATGTTTTTGGTTAATGTAGAGAAATGATTTGGAGAAAATAAAATAAGTTAGTGGGCTATTAATTAGAAAAACAAGTTTTAGTTTGATAAAACACTACTCTGATCATTTTTTTCTTGTCAAAGAACTCTCTACTCTAATCATCCACGACTGTGATCGATAAGTTCTAAGCAACCTTGAAATCTGATCTTTTGAGCATTAACTTGAACTGGGAAAATGTCATAGTATTGGATTTGGTCGTTTTTTTTTTTTTTTTTTTTTTGTCATAGGATTTGGTCGTCTTTAAGAGCCATAGAATCAATGCATATATATATTTCTTGTTCTCATATGTCTGAACATATTTTTTACTGGATAAAGAAAGTTTTTGACTCCTAATATGTTTTTACCATAAAACTTTGACTATAATTAATTTTTTAATAATATCAATTTATTAACAAGAGAAAAGAAAAACTTCTTAAAATATTACATTTTCATTAGTCAAGTTGATTCAATAGATATTTATGTTAATACATTTATCCTTATAAACAAAATAAATTTAAAAAAATACTCCTTCCGTTTCAAAATATAAGACGTTTTGGAGAAACTGTTTTGTTTCAAAATATAAGTCGTTTTCAAGTTTTTATGCAAATTATATATTACTTTAATATTTTATGATTATTTTTATTATGCAGTCTCTTTTATGATTGGCTGAACTTTTAAAAAGTATATCATATTAATCGGCGTGCTTTTAGCTAAAACGCCTTATATTTTGAAACGGATAGACTATATTAATCGGTCGGAAAGACAAAGCAAAAGCAATCTGCAAGATTGATACGGTGTGGTGTCTAAAAGAGTGAACAGCAAATTATGTTTGTAAGAAAAAAAACGAAAGAGGAAAAGTCCAATTCCCCCTTTCATTAATACAAATTGTTCCCAACAAAATATTTATGGGTCCCCCTTTTAGATTTCCCTGGGTCCCGCGGATCCAAATTTTATTGTGGACGTCAATCCTTTTTTTAATTTTTGTTTTTGGTGAGTATCCTTTTTCTAATTATTATTTGTCCACTTTCCTCTTGTTTTTTTTTGTTTTTTTTTTTCATTTGAAAACGATATATTTTCTAGAGTCATATGGATATACTTACTAGTTAGGCATACATTAATTTTCTCACAATAACCGATCTTTAATATTGTTCTATGAATTGCATTTGTATTATAGTAATTTTTAAATTAGAAACTGACCAATCACATGGAACAATGAAAATTGTCTTAATATGATAGACCAACAAATAAGACCAATCCGAACGCCTATTTGTGAACCGGTTTAGTTTAAACACGCTACTGTGAATTGTAATTGCGTGTGACCAAATTCATCTTCTGGTTTATTATTTTTAACAGTGAGTGTGATTCCATTTTCAGTTTTTCACTCACACTAATGACGAGATTCTGACTAATAGTATATCTCTCACGATGGTATTTTTTTGTTTTTTCGATTCCTTTGTACGGATTTCTTTCCTTCTCCTCTATTATTTATTCGATTGTAGGAATATTTTTCTCTATGATATTCACATAGGCCCCCACCAGATTTTCAGAAAATCTCTATTTTTATTAATACTATTTTTTTCAAAGATAAAAGTTCAATTTTTCAACCCTAAAAGCACGGCACAAAAGAAAATATAAAAACATAATTTTCACATAAATAGGAACCAAAGATTTTGTTGGATTTTCCTCGCTGGAGATTTAAAAATAAAAATTGAAAAAACCAAAAAGACACACTGATAAAAGATTGATTTGTTTTTTTTAGAGAAAAAAATCAGAAATATAAAAAACTGTCTTAAGGAAGAGAAAGGAACAAAAGAAACAGATGTGAGCTCTTCTTCTTCTTCTTCTTCTCTCTTTTATTCTCATCCTCTCCTTACACTTACTACAAACTCGTCTATGGCCAGAGACGGTGGTGTTTCTTGTTTACGGATGTCGGAGATGATGAACGTCGGAGGAATTGAATCTGCGCCGTTGGATTTAGATGAAGTTCATGTCTTGGCCGTCGACGACAGCCTCGTTGATCGGATTGTTATCGAGAGATTGCTTCGTATTACTTCCTGCAAAGGTTCGTCATTTTACAAAAAAAAAAAGAAAACTATCTTTCACTTAATCCTCGCCGGAATCTTTATATCTCCGGTGGTATCTTATTTCAGTTACGGCGGTAGATAGTGGATGGCGTGCTCTGGAATTTCTAGGGTTAGATAATGAGAAAGCTTCTGCTGAATTCGATGTAAGTCTTGAAATCTGATAGTCATTTTTCTATTTTGAGGATTATGAATCGTGATTTTAAATTTTTAATGAAATATTTCAGAGATTGAAAGTTGATTTGATCATCACTGATTACTGTATGCCTGGAATGACTGGTTATGAGCTTCTCAAGAAGATTAAGGTCTTCATTTTCCCGCCATTTCATAGATTCAGATTACGATTTTTTAATAGATTTTTTTTAATCACAATGTGGAATTTTCCGGTGACCTGAACCAGGAATCGTCAAATTTCAGAGAAGTTCCGGTTGTAATCATGTCATCGGAGAACGTATTGACCAGAATCGATAGGTGATTGATATTTTCACAGATTTTGGAATTCTTTAGAAAAACTGTTGATTGATAAATTTGAGAAAAATATAATTTTGAACAGATGCCTTGAGGAAGGTGCTCAAGATTTCTTATTGAAACCGGTGAAACTCGCCGACGTTAAACGTCTGAGAAATCACTTAACTAAAGACGTTAAACTTTCCAACGGAAACAAACGGAAGCTTCCGGATGATTCTGATTCCGTTAACTCTTCGCTTCCTCCGCCGTCACCTCCGTTGACTATCTCGCCTGAATCGTCGCCGCCGTTGACTATTTCGACTGAATCGTCGGACTCTTCTCCGCAGTTATCTCCAGTGGAGATGTTTTCCACCTCGCCACTTTCAACTCCAATAGACGATGACGATGTTTTGACGACGTCGCCGGAATCGTCGCCGGAGGATTCGCCGATTCGACGGCAGAAGATGAGGAGTCCCGGATTAGATTAGTGGAACTATTCTGGGATGCCGTGTAATATCTATCTCCGTTAACTTTTTTTACCTTTGACGGTGTTTTTAATTGCACGTTGACTTGACGCCGTCAATTTTATAGATGTCCTTAATCTCTCGCGCCTCCACGTGGGCCTTTTTCCTTTTCCTTAAAGCTTTTCGAATATCTTATAATTATTTTAATTTCTGCACAAAGTTATGATTTTGACCTTTTTCTAGTCTTAATTAAGGGAAAATTGCAATCGAACCTTCAACATTCACCATTTATTCAAAATTGCAATTGAATATGCGTTTTAAGGCAACCATGACTCTTGGTCCTAGGTAAAATTGTTATTGGAATATGGAGTTTATAAAAATAAAAAATCTCTTACTCTGACTGGTCTAGACCCAAAACTTCTTACTTATTCCAAAAAAAGGTTTTTGCTTCCAAATACAAAACAACTAGTAACAATTTTATAAGCCGATGGTCTAATGCAACTTTGAATATACATATTGAACCGAAAATGCTTATAATATACGACGAAGTGGATGCATCATTATGCATGTGTAGATGTGTAGAGAGTAAGCAAGAAAATAAAAAAGAACAAAGAAGGAAGATGAAGAAAGAGTAAATGCAAAGCTGGAAATGGGCAACTCTTGTTCCCTTTCTTTGGGGCATATATCTCCTTAAATAGTCTCTATAGATCCGTTGTCTCTGGCACCCATTTCTGGTGTTTCTTTTTTAATTGTCATGTGTTTTTACCATTTGGATGATTGGATCCAAGTAAGATCTTCACATTAGAAACCATGACCAAGAAAATTAAGCTTGAGTCAGCTTTTTTTTTTGTACATTGCTTAACGTGTGTGTTTCGGATCTAAATTTGATTGGTCCTAGAGGTTATAGGCGGGTGGTTACAAACTATCACCAAAACTTATCATCGACAAGACCGATGTAAGGACTTGACCCAATTGATATTCTCACTCATTTTTAGTAAACAAATCAGATGTTTACGATGTTAACTGGATTATCTAAGAATAAAGGTAACGAAAGATACAAATAAAGAGTATATAATAATCTCATGCTCTGTTAATGACAGAGCCAACCACATTGGAAGGACCGATATCAATTTTAAAAATTTGTAGATGCAATGTATGTAACCAACAAAATCATTAATTATTGTCGACAACAAAATCATCCCCAAACGATACTCCTCACGTTTGGCGTATTTAAAATTTGCAATAAATTAACAAAATTTTCCTTGGTTTGCGTTTTGTCCCTTCATGTGGGGGAATAAATCTCTCTACCACATCTTTATTTTTTTCTTTTTCTTTTTCTTTTGTCATCTTTGAGTACTGTAGTGTCCCGATCGCTGTTGCATGTGTCTTTCCACGTTTTTTTTTTGCTTTACTCTTGAGTCTTGACATGTAGATTACTCTTGTCCACGGCTAGTTTGCTGTTTATTCTTTTTTTTTTTTTCTATATCAATTTGAAAAGTTTGAATCTAGTGTCCATTATCTTCTTCGTATATAGCGGAAACATCAAATAAAATTAGTTTTTATTTTATTTTATTTTTTCTTGTTGTCGATATGCGAACTCATGATATTGAATATATAGAAATAAACATAGCACAATAAAAGTCATTGCATGAAGGAAAGTTTGTTTTTCTTTGCTTAACGGCTAACAAAATCTTACTAAAGACTTTTGCTTAAACTAAAATTCTGCAGCACCACAATGAAACTTATTCTTTTGGTTTACATGATAAAAACTTGTCTTGCTTCTCTAACACAAACAAAAGAATGAATATCCATACTTTGAATTTAAACAATAAACAAATATCACACACACATATATATATAGAAAGGTGAAAACAATTACAGAAGATATAATAAATTAGTGCATCTTTTTAGACATCAGTTACTCAAAAGTTCATTACTTACAAACTCTAACTCAGTTTTGCTTCTTTCTCTCTCTATGCTTCTAAACTTACTATTAACGTTCACACTTCTGATGGGTCGGGTTAAATCCGACCCGGACCCACTCCAAGACTACTGTGTTTCTCCTTGTCATTCATCACACCAACAAATCTTCCTCAACGGCGTACTTTGCAAAGATCCGACAGAAGCCACCGTCTCCGACTTTACAACCTCCGCATTGTCCAGACCCGGAAACACTCAGACCAAACCGTTAATGACCAACGTCACTGTCACCACAACCGCTAACCTCCCAGGTCTCAACACAATGGGCCTCACAATGGCCAGGCTTGACTTCGGAGGCTCTGGTGTTGTCCCACCGCACGTGCACCCACGCGCCTCG
This sequence comes from Arabidopsis lyrata subsp. lyrata, assembly GCF_000004255.2. NCBI lineage: Eukaryota > Viridiplantae > Streptophyta > Magnoliopsida > Brassicales > Brassicaceae > Arabidopsis > Arabidopsis lyrata. The sequence goes on along the minus strand of NW_003302555.1, from coordinate 4,072,500 downwards.
GAAGTAACCGTCTGCCTAGACGGTGTCCTTCTCGTCGGGTTCGTGGATACGTCCGGTCGGGTCTTTACCCAGGAGCTTCATCCGGGTGAGACATTCGTGTTTCCCAAAGGGTTGATTCATTTTCTATATAATATTGATACGGTGAGCTCAGCTTTGGCAGTCTCTGGGCTGAATAGTCAGAATCCTGGGACTCAGATTGTGTCTTTGTCGTCTTTCATTCCAAAGCCTCCGTTTCTGCAAGAGGTTTTGAAGAGCGCTTTTGATATCAACGGCCAGGATGTTGCTAGGATCCGCAAAAGTCTTCAACGCTAAAATGCTAAAACCAGTAAAACTATATGTAACTATATGATCAACCTATAACTATATAAATGTGTAAGACTAACTTAAAACTATACAATTTCACTAAAAATGGATATAATTAAACTCCCGAATTGAGTTTTTCTGCATGCAATTCTTTAGCTATATTCTATTGTTAACTATGAACGTTTTTGGAATGTGAAATATTTATATTATATATGATCCATGGAAATATGTAAAGAGCACTAAATTAGTCTTGTAAATATATAGCATCGTTCTCCTCCATATTTATTAAAATAACTTCTTATCGCATGCTCTAGATTCTGATCATAATTCATACGTTAAAAAAAAAAAAAACTTTTTTTCACATGTACATGTTTCTTTTAATTTACTTATTACGTTCTTTCATTTGCTCGGTTTCTATTCATAGATTAACTCATAAAGAGAAGCATAATTGTTTTCTATCATTGTGCTGTTTTTACGAGGATAAGTGGATAACACGACCGCTTCCCCAATATATATACTTTAAGATTACTTATACACATTTCTCTTACATTTGTGATGGTTTGTGTTATACTTGTGTGTATTTATTTCTCCTTTAATTTGTTCTTCTGTGTCGAATTAGTACCCGCTTCACGATGGATTGTGATTCGGAATGCTTGAACTTGAATTCTCCTGTCAACTTATCCCAAAAGAGTCCAATATGATCTCCTGTTTTTAAACACTTATCATTTTTTATGAGGCGCCATCCTTTTTCGAGATAATACTGGCCGTTGCGTACTTTAAGTCTTACGGTGTAAGAATCGTCGCTAACATTGTCAATATCTCTGAGTTTGATCTCAACGCCAGCTCCCAATTTCCGGACAAGATCATTTTCCATCTCCGGAAGTATAAATTGTTCCATCTCTTGTTTTGGTAAATAGAGCTGAGCCCTGTAGCAAAGATCAGAGTCACTTAGCTTCTTCGTTAGAACCCAAGGATCATCTTCTACATATTGGCTTAGACTCAAATCCAGATTGATATCGTTATTCTTTGCCATTTTTTTTAAAATAGTTTGTACTTTGTAGTGTTTTGGTTTGAAAAAGGGTATGGCTCTACATATATAGGCTTACTAGGTCTTGCTTGGTCTACGCGTGTCCTATATTATTAATAACTTGAATTTGTTGTAATATTAATTTATAAAATAAAATGTTTTTTGTTAGTAATGTTTTTTTTAAGGCATGATGGGTGGTAATTATTAAAATATTAATTTTAGAGTGTACAACTTTGTCCTTAAAGTCTATTGTGAGGACACCTTTTTTAAAGGAAACTAGATCATGACCCGCACATACGTGCGGGGTTTCATATTTTTAAAAAAGTTTTAACAATTTTTAATTCAATATAGATTATTTCGTTGTTTTTATGATATATATTTTAGTGTATTAGATTTGGATTCACACGTACGTATAGAGATATTTGTATAGAAATTGTTATATAGATTTTAAAAATATAAAATAATTTGTTGTGTTAGTGAACTTTATAATAGTACAAATATTATAAAATTAGAGTAATAAACGAAATTCAGTTGCGTTAGTGCATAGTTATATTTTAAGATCTGGACCTACACGTACGTGCGAAATTATATTTAAGATAAAACTAAGATATAATTTAGTTGCAAAAGTTAAATGATGTTACTTTTTTTATTTTCTAAACTAATCAAAACATTTATAATATTTTGATTACATGTGTTAAATAGGATATAGATTCGGTTTGAGTTTGGTTATTTCATGTATATTAGCTAGACGTAACTATTTTAGAACAGAAAACATATCCCGTCCTATATTTGTCATAAATTCTTGGTCCCATAACCCATTTTGTATACGTGAAATAAAAATATGACAGTCCAGTATCCGGCATAAATAAAATATGTGTAACTGAAAACGTACGTACATGGTTATGTATGTAAACAAATTTATTTTATATAGTGCTCATAACCTGAACTCATACCAATTGGGTATTTAGTTTGATTTTTAATTTATGTTCCCCTCTCATCCCGTCTCGTAATTCCTATTCTCATTTCATTCCATTAAAATCATGTTCCAAATTCTTGTTTGCGTACTTTTAAATACCATACAATACATACTGTGAGTTTTGCAAATTAATATATATGCTGCTAAAGTTACAAATATATTTTAACAAATTAATTAATGTTTCTTTCCTTAGCTAAATTTTGCATATTCTTCTTTTTATTGTTTAATCATAATTAATTTGATTTTTGGACTAAAAATAAAAATTTGAGATACATCTCTAAAAGGGATATGCTATTGCTGCATAATTTGTTTTGAATTCAAAATATATAATTAGTTTACATTATTTGAAAACTGTGTGCAATATATTAGGAATTTATTTAAGAAAGATCCGGTTGAAAAACAAAAAATAAAACGCAAAATAATTTAGAAATTAATATATACAATCTATTGTTAGATATTTATCAAACTTGCTTTAAACAAAGGCTATAATGATAATTACTTTAAATTTATTATTATTTGAGTTTATTTCATCATAAATATAAAGAGTTGTTAATACCTAATATCGTATTTTAGAAATTGTGAAATAAAATTTTGTTTTATATTTTAAAATTTGTGAAAATATTATAACAAAACTGAATCTTAAAATATTTGTATTTAGTTTTCTTACGAAATTTTAAATTTAATCTTAAAGTCCTCCATTGATAAATCTTTTAAACGATAGTGTTTTTAATTTTGAATTAAAATGATATTATTTTTCTTTTTATTTTTGATATAGAATAGTCTATTAAATTTTGTTTTATTTTTGAATTAAAATCTTAGTTGGATATCAAATCTTAGTTTTTCAATTCCTATTGGTTAACAATTTTTTAAAAATTACTTTCAAATTTTCGTTTATAATTAATAAGAGAGAGAAAATTAATTTATTTTTTTGGAAATTAATAATTATTTAAAAGAATTAAACAATTTTTTATTTAAATATATTAATTTTGTGATTACTATTGTACCAGTTATTTAAAAATACTAAAAACCAATGGCATTTTTTGTAATATTTTACTCTTCATAAGGTTATTTAATATTTAGTGATTCCCAATTAATAATATAGATGAACAAGTCTTTCGATTTTGGCAACTTTCGTATCATATATTCTACTACAAGTCTACAACTATATACCAAAACCGAAGACTCCGAACGCAAAACGCAAAAAAGAAAAACAAACAAAAAATGTGGAGTAGCCGCGTAGTGAACCATGAGCCATATGATCCCAGTCCATGTCACGTTAAAAACGAGTAAACTTCTCGACCACAAAAAGCTTTGCATAATCTCTAAGAGCCAACGAGCCTTTACCATTAAGAACCTCGACACTAACACCTGAAACAAAGATTAAGTATCACAAATGAAGAACCGTTACATCGAGGAAGTTCTCACAGCCTTTGTGTGATGTAAGAGAGAACTTTTAATGGAAGAATTGGAGCAGGTACCAGTTTATAGAGGCGGCAAGGCACAAAGTCTGCAATTCAGCATTATGTGAAACCGCGATATCCTTCTCTGTTTCAAGATTTCACCGACTCTTTTAAGCCTCGGTTCCTTTAAATTCGGTTTCCCCTGTTTGCTCCTATACAAAACATCTGATGTATTTGCTACATACTTCACCTACAGCAGTTGAATCATTGGCAAAGTAAGTTTCAGTCATCCACAAACATACATTTCAGACTGCAAGTCTTCTACAGAGAATTTCATTATATGTTATACCTTTGAAGAACTGCAAGCAATATTACATTCCATCTCGTTGATAATATGCAATCCTTCCATCGCAACGGGCATCCCCCAAGATTCATCTAAGCTGGTGAATTTCTTCTTGTTCCTGCAGAGAGTTTAGTTAAACATTACTTCACAACCAAAAGAATATTTATATCATAAATACCATATGCTCTTATCATGCTTCACTCACCTTCTCAGAAACAGTCCGTGATTCTCTTCATCATTGACAGATTTCAGAAATTTATTTTGTAGATAATCTGCAAAACCCGGCTCCATCGCTACACCCATTACTTCAGGCTGATTGTTCCCGCTGTTCATAAGCTGAATCGAGAGACGTGTTTCTGCTGATGACTGCAATCACTTCCATAGTATTAATAAATTATGGAATTTGAATGGACAAATATGCGTAGCTAAGAGAAACCTACATATCTGATCCGGTATATGTTTGCCTCATGGAGGAGGGCACATGCATTCTCATGATACACAAGATCAAAGAATTTTCCTGGTTTTCTGTAGTTCTCATACGCATGTAGTTGCAGAAGCTTGGTGTCTGTTTCATCAGATGCAACCGCATGGAGCTGAAGCATATCCAAAAACCATCCCAATAATCAGATGAAAGAGAGAAATAAAAGTGAGAGAATGGAGGTAGAGAGTCAAGAAGACAAGACACTAGTTTTGCTCACATGCTTAACAAACTTCTGAACTAGCTTGTCCAATGTGAAAAGAACATACGACTGTGCTCCAAAAATAGCTCGGCACTCATCTTCAAACTTTGTATTGTCAATAGAACCGTCAAGTAAACTATAGAGTGCATCCATGAACCTAAACGTGTTATGCTTTGAAAATCAGTACGGAATCGTTTTCCAATACAAAGCTATTAACTTGGAAGATAAATCACCTGGGATAAGAATCAGGAGTTGTGTTATCTGGAGCCTTCCACTTCTTTTCTGAATGTTTCTTTGCTGTTTGTATCCTCTCGTACAACATCTGGAAATCAACAGAAGTACATAGAAATTAGCACGGGACTGGAAAACCATCATATTAAAGACTCAAGAAGCTTGTTTCAAACAGTCCTTACTTGATGAAGCCTAAATAGCACATAATAGGAATCATTCCCGTAAAAAACTTGAGAATCATTTTGGGAGCAAGTTTCACTAGCTTGCAATGGCCAGGACAGATGCTTGGCAACAGGTTTTACAGTTTGCAGAAACCGTTCTGAAAATGCAAAGGATCCATCTTCACCTTCATTTCCACTAGCCATCTCTCCAGCAAAACTACCACGCCCATTACAGTTCGTAACTCTGTTGTGCTCTTCATGACAACTAAACTTGGTTCCTGAAACAAGCATTTCAGAGGCAGTCTCATTATCCTCTGATAACTTGTGACAATTTTCTTGTTTGTCATCTTCACCGCGAGTATCGTTCTTTGCTCCGATTTCAGTATGATATGCTCCCTTTATATCACAACTTTGCTGGTCTTTATTGCTTCTTACATTGTCCGTCACCTTTTGTAAAGGCTTGAAGCCATTCTGTCCATTAACCTCAAAGTTGTCTTGCTCACGACTGGGGGTGGGAGATAATTCACCTTCTTCTCGCTCAACCTCATGCTTTTCCACCGATGCTTCGTTAACCATATGATTCCCTTCATCCTCCATTATCTGATCATTTCTGGGTGACACAAGTTTGGAAGACTGGATAACCTGTGGACCATAAACCAGAATTAGGGTAATCTCTATAAAGTCTCATAAATAGATACAATCACGACTGGTCTCTACTGATTGCTCATCAAGTTTTCAATTTGGTAACTAAGGAAGGTAACCTTTCATTTAATTTCATCACAACTGAAGTGCATACGACCTGAGTTTTAAAAAACTCCACACAAGGAGTTACCTCATTAGTCATAGCTGCATCATCCTGCAGCTTATCGGGCTGAGCAGTTTTCATTATATTCCCTGACACATCTTTCCGAGGAGAACTTCCTTGCATTGTTGGATTATCTTTGTTCAGTAGTTTTGGGGATATTGGATGTTTAAGGTTTGACCCAGAAGCTGTGTCCTTCACTGCCACACATGCATCTTGCAATTCTTGGTTATTTTTCAACTTTGACACATCTTCCAGAGCATGGTTACCTTGAGACCTCGAAAGAATGCCAAACATGGGCTCTAAAAAGGTTATCCACAGCTTCATCACCTTATCTGATTGTTCAGTGGCACATATTTCTTCACAGTAATACTTGATTAGCAGATAGAGATCCTCGTGAATTTGTATATCACAATAGTTGAACTCCAAATCCGGAGTAAATGAGGGCATAACTCTAACAGAAATAGCTTGAAGCAGATCTTCTTGATGCTTTTTCTCACTGATATCTTTTACTTCTGCCACTAAACCTGAATTTAAGGACACAAGGAATCAATTGTATTGATGCAAAACTGTAACTCCGAAATAAGTAAAAATCTGGGTGCACTCTACTCTCATAACCAGCAATCTAATTTAGAAAAAAAACAAAAACTGTCTCTCCCTTCATCATCCTTTCTTCAAAATCACGAAATTTCAAGTGCGGCCAAAAAAAGTCAAGTGCTTTTATCAAACCTAAAGTAGGTTGAGATTTTTACATAATGAACTAATTAAGTAAAAAATTTGATAAAGAAGCTTACATTTTGTGCTCAAGTTCTTAGAGTCCTGCTGCTTGAAATAGAAACTACGATGATCTAGTGACTTATGGTGATTCTTAGCATATACTTCAGCCCAAACTTTCTGGAAATCAGAGTGGCACCTTGCCCATTCTTCTTGCTTCTGCTTCAAGCGCGTTAGTATCACCGGTAAAGCGCTATGCATATTCTTCTTCAAAAGATCCATGACATCAAGCCCATTATCACCGTATAACCGCTCAATGCATCTCAAGTTTATAGCTATTAGATACAATCACATAGAAAGTTATTAGCAAAAATAAATGAAGGAATGGCAAAATATAGCCACACTAGATTTGTTCCAAACTAAAAACTTACCTGATAAGTGTTTTTCGATACATATAGTAGAGTCTACTGAGATAGTATTGTTGTTCATCTTCTCGAGAAGAATTTCCACATGTTTAATGGCTGAACTTACAGATCCTAGTAACATGTCCATTTCATACCTGAACACAAATTACAGAAATGTTAAACTGGGGGTTTCTACGAATAACAACAAATCACTATTTCTCCATTTACAGGTTCTATGAAAGGAGAGAAGACCCAACCATATAGAAGATAAACTTAAGCATGCCAAAGTTATAGGAAAAAATCTATATGGATATAGAAAAAGGATACAAGAACCTACTGTACTGTATATACCAAGTTGATAACGAAATTTGTCAACAAGCTACCAAATCATACCTGTCATCCTCACACCGAAACAAGCTTTCTTCATACTGGTTTTTGCGCATATGACTGAATGAGTAATCTTCACTCCCTGAGGTGACAGATACCAGGTGGTCATTGAGTGTCTTTTTACCAAGTGTATTTCTGTAGCTTGGGATCTCAACTGCATACTGCATGGGAAAAGACCAACCATATGATTATAAGAGAACGAAATGATACAGTAATTACAGTGTAGTAGAACAATATTATTAAGGAAAACACCCACATCCTTTGGCAGGAGTCGATAACTTGGGGTACACTGAGTGCACTCAGAAAGATCAAGCTCATTTATAGGTGTTCCCACATACTTGGTAGTCGATTTGTGATTTCCGATATCTTGACTGCCAGATGCTGCACTTTTTTCAGTTCTATCTGCTGTATCTGTTTCAGTATCTTCTCTATTTTCATAATCTCGAAAGTATCCTGGCTGACCTTCTCCAACAGGGGAGTCTGCAAAAATTAACATACTTGAACCTCAGAACCGGATACAAACCACTGACTACTTAAGTCATAAACAAAGAAAAATTTGACCATGGTCACAGTACTCAAGATGAGGGCACGTTTGAGACATATATCACTTGCTAGCTTATATTGAATTCACTAGGTACTAATAGACATTTTCACAATCATAAAGCTGAACTATAGAAGAAATGTAACAGGCCATCCAAATATTCACTTCCAAGAGAATTACCAGCGGAGCAAGCGACAAGATTCTCATCACCATCTTCTCGTTGATCAGAGTGTCCAGAATAATCCTCAAGCTTACGTCGTTGTTTTCTTTTCTGTGGCAAATAAGAGTCTATATAAACAGTTCACTCAAAAACTCACTATATAAATTCTGTATCATAATGCTTAATTCTATCTTGATTTTAATTTATGAGACTCTTAAAACAGTGGAGGAAAGGACGTATGGCCATAATGGAGTTATGCTACCACAAACATCCATTAAACCTTACTAACTGCAATATTTCTATCCTTTACAAAGATGAATAAGAGTAACCTTATCAGAATGCATGGCAGTAATTGCAGTGCCCTTGTGACGCGGCACTGCATTATTTGCCGAGGGAGCTGATTCTGGACAGTTAGGTAAGAAATTAACGAACTCCATGAGCAGATCTTCATGACCCTTGAATAACATAGTAACCTACACAACAGATGATATCAGAGAAGTACACTAAGACAGTGACTCTAACAAATAAAATGTGAAGCAGAAAGTTAGAAGAATTAACACTCTGTGCATTAATAAACAACATACCTCTTCGTAGACCTCAGAGATGGACTTTCTTTCCTTTCTATACATGTTCAAGATGTCTAGAAACCTTTTATACGCATGTTCATCATCTCCGAACCTCGTCTGCAAAAGTAGAAACTCCAGTAAACCTTAACTGATATAAAATCAACATTACAATGGTATGCGATTTACCACATTACATACATACCTTAATCTTGGTGACGAAACCGATAGCGTCTTTGAAATCCACCCGGACCTTAGGCTTCTCTTCCTCGGGCAGAAGGGTTATTCTATAGCCTTTGGGCAAGAAAGTATTAAAACCTAAAAGTAGGTCCTTATAACCCTTGAACAATACTTTAATTCTTTCAATGACACCATCAGTGTCGATTCTGCAACCAACATAAGAGACCATGAGTATACTCAGTTCACAATGAGACATCAACAATACACACATAAGAAAGACAAAATGAAACTAAAGGACAAGAGAAGAGAAGTAAATATACCTTTGAGCTTTAAACTCCTTCATGAGCTCAAGGAAAGACTCATATTTCTCTTTATTGTCTTGAAAAATGTCCTTAACAGCTTTGAGATACGTTAGGGCATCGATGGTTCGAGGTTGCTTGTTTCTGCATTGCACAAACACATAACTTTTTAATACTATTTACACATTTCAATTGCAGTAAACTGCATTCAAGAATCTAACTTGTGACTACCGTACAAAATTAAAATAGAAAAGAACAAACAACAAAAAAAATTGGAGTTATAGAGCGAGAGAGTTACGTTTCTCCTCGAGACGAAACTTCAGGCCTTCGCTTATTAGGTTCAGTGTGAACATCTTCTCTAACTCTCTTCATCTTCGTCTTCCTCTTTCTCCCGCAGACTGATTTCTGAAAAAGAAGAAAAAGAGAGGCTTTAAGCAGCGAAACGAACTAAGAACCTTGAAATAGTCCAAGCCCAGAGAAATAGCTCGTAATCGTTGTCCCCAGTAATAGATCTATCATCGGAAAATCGAAAAAGAAATCACAAAAAACGAGGAAAAAAATCTGAGCAAGAGATCTTGATTTAAAACCTTTGTAGAGCGGATCACGTTACTCAAACGATGAACAGAGCTTCGTGTAAGAAGATGAAACTCTAAAAGAAGTCGGAGGATCGGTGGAAACGTTGGCCGCCGGAGATTTAGACGGAAACTTGGCAAAATGAAAAGTAAAAGAAGCTTCCTTTTGGTAGAAAATTTGAAAATAGATTATTCAAAGGTGAGATTGCTTCTGATTAGGAGCAATCTCTGACGAGGGAAGAGGGTAAGGCAACGGAACGAGAAAAGAAGAAGAAGAAGAAGAGAGGAACTTGTTTATATATACCCAAAGAAAATCTTTGTGTCTGTATAGAATCAGACCTTCGGAGCTAAATGGAAGGTTACGTACGAAATTGCTTTATTTTTCAATTCCAAATCATATTTATCGGTTTAAAATTACGTTAATCACCCCCAAACAAAAAAAAAAAACAAGTCAAAAGCGTTAGGGTTTTTTTTTTCTTTTTTGTATTCAAACTAAATCTGGTTTATAAATGGTTGTGTGTAGGCCTGAGATTTATATCCGTTATCTGCGGATATCCGTATCCGTATTCGGTTTTTGATCCGAAAAAATGGATATCCGGCCACGGATACGGATAGTAAAATGACGGATATCCCGGATACGGATACGGATAATCCTAAAATTTGGGACGGATAACGGATATCCGGCAAAAAAAAAAAAAAATTATAACTTAAAAGCCTTATGATTCAATTTTTCAAGTGTTAAACCCAAAAAACCTTGTAACCCCAACTTTTTAAATTGTTTTTATTTTATTTTCAATGTTAATAAATAAATCATATGACAAAAAATAAAAATAAATTTCTAAGAAGAATTTAAGAAGTTGATTAATGTCTCTTTTTGTAAAAAAAAGCATCACTTGAATCTTTTAAACTTTTGCTACTTTAATAAATTCTTTGTTTTTGTAATGTTTTGTATATATAATCAACTTCTAGCTATTTTATGAAATTTTTAAGCTTTTTATGTATGATATTAATGAATTTACGATTTTAAAACACTATTTCCGGATATTCGCGGATATCCGGATACCGGATATCCGGAATTTACGGATCCAGATACTAAATTGGCGGATAATACGGATACGGATATCTTAAAAAAAACCCGATATCCGCTCCGTTTACAGGCCTAGTTGTATGGTATTATTAGTTTGTAGTAAGTAAAATATAATATCCTATTTTACCTAGAAAGCTCGGTCACATTTTCTTACAAGTGGAAAGATATGTTAGGGAAAAAAGGTTGGGTCTATGAATTTCATTGTTAGATGATAAACTTTAAATTAGGTTGATTGCATTCATATGGAAATTAATTGTTCAAAATGGTTACGTATTTGAAATATTTACTGTCGGAGTTGACATCAATGGGCGTTTGGTCTAGTGGTATGATTCTCGCTTAGGGTGCGAGAGGTCCCGAGTTCAATTCTCGGAACGCCCCCATTTTTTTATTTTGGCAATTTTGTTTTCCCAAGCCTCTCTACCTACCAGTCCGTTGAGTCTCTAGGCCCATTAGTCGACGAACATAACAGCATTAGAGCAAATTTATCAAATCTAAAGCATGATATTAAAAACAAAAATTAGTTGACTAATAATTACCGAATGGAAAGGAGGAAATGATTTGACCCATACACAATTACACTACTCGTTTAGACAAATTCAAATTAGCACAGCTCGGCTCCAGACCTCCACGTGTCACGGTTCACAATCCAAAACCTATCCGGTTTGGCCTCAATTCTCTCTGTTGTTGTTTGCTTTGATAAGTTAACCCAAAAAAAATTAGGAACAAAGTTATAGTATATAAAAAAAACTAACGAATCAAATGTTACCAAGCGTTTTGAACGATTGGTTTAGCGTTTGAAAATGGATGCGTTTGCGGAAGTTTTATGACTGGTAAACCAGCGGATGTGGTAGCAATTAAATAAAACATGACTAAAAAAATAAAAAATATTACAAAAAAAAAGAAATAAAAACACCAATATATTATTATGATAATATTAGAAAAATTGAACATGCTTAATAATTAAAACCATAAATAAAATACTAAATAATTATTCAAAAATAAAGAAATTTTATAATAAGATAATTCTTTATGCTGGGTTAACACCAAAAATTGTATCAAGTAATGGGACAAACTGTAAATAACGTTGAATTCAATCAAAAAGCAAGTAATTTTTTATTCGAGAAAACAAATCGAAACATATATTCAATCAAAAAGAAAAGCAATATATAATGAAAAGAAAAAAATATTCAAATTGATTTTTATCAGTTTGGGTGGAAGACATTGAGAAAATAAGGTTTTAGATTATTGATTAAGGTTTCTGATGAGAACGTGATACAAAGATGAAAGATATATATAAGATTAATATATTTTATAATAACTATAAGTAAACGTTTGATTTTTTTTCTTTTTTTTTTTTAAATCCAACCGCTACCGCCCGCAACCGCAAACGCTTGCGGGAAGGAGATTTTGAAATTCAGTGATTTAGAGCGGTTTGAAGCGATACGGAGCGGTTTCTATGATTGGTACCAACCGCTAACAACCGCAACCAACCGCTAGCAACCGCTAGGAGGGTGCTAGCGGGAGAACCAATCAAGCCCTTAGAAGCAAAGAAAAAAAGCATCATAAGTTTATAACAATTGCGAGACTAGTAAAATTAACACAAAACCGAACTTAAACCGGGTCATAAAACAATTGTACCTTGTCTCTTTGGACACTACTTACTACCAACTTTTAGTTTTCTTTAGTCTTAAAAAACCAAAACAAATAATCCATTTTTTTCTCAGCCAGGTGAGAGAGATACATCGAAGATCAGAGAGCTAGGACTTGATCTCCGATTCGAACATCTTAGCCTGGCTGATACAATCTCCGGTGATTAATCTTCGTTCTCCACCGTACGTCGTAGATAGGATCGGCGGTGGCTTTTCAAGATGCCGTCGAACGGAGATCTGGACCGTCAGATCGAGCAACTGATGGAGTGTAAACCGTTATCAGAGGCGGATGTGAGGACGCTTTGCGATCAAGCGAGAGCGATCCTTGTCGAGGAATATAATGTTCAGCCGGTGAAGTGTCCTGTTACCGTTTGCGGCGATATTCACGGCCAGTTTTATGACCTTATTGAGCTCTTTCGAATCGGTGGCAACGCTCCTGATACTAACTACCTCTTCATGGGAGACTATGTAGGTCTGTCTTTCTTCTTCTTTCGATTTCTCTTTCATTTTTTTTTGGTGTGTTTTCACTTTTTTAGATCTGTGTTTTTGGATGATTTCGAAATGGTGAACCCTTGGAAAAGTATCCACCTTTTTTATATATCTAAAGTGAGTTACTTGTGAGTTCTGTTTTGTTTTTGGAATGAACAACTTATTTTCAATTTATGCTTTTTTTGAATGGTAGGTACTGAAAGTTCCCAATTTAGAGACTTGTTGATGCTCACTTTCATAATTGCACTTCCTTGAATTCTAGTCTTTAGATCCTTGGAACTTTTAACCATCCAGTGTTGTAATATATGATGGTGACAGCTAGTTTTAGTTTAAAAGGAATGTTTTATGGTTTCTCATTGTCTTGCTTTGTTCTTTGCAGACCGTGGATACTATTCAGTAGAGACAGTTTCTCTATTGGTGGCACTGAAAGTGCGATACAGGGATAGAATTACAATCTTACGAGGGAATCACGAGAGTCGTCAGATTACTCAAGTGTAAGCTTTGTTTCGTAGTAAGCTTATATCTGAGCGAGCATACTTTTCTTCATTGGTTTCTGACTAATCAACAAAGTACTATCCTGTTTGATGCGTGTTTTGCTTCTCTGTTTCAGCTATGGTTTTTATGACGAATGCTTGAGGAAGTACGGAAATGCAAATGTCTGGAAGTATTTTACAGATCTTTTCGATTATCTTCCTCTTACCGCCCTCATAGAGAGTCAGGTTTGAGCTGTTCTTTTCAGTTGGGACATCTTTTTCTTAAGTACTGCTTTTGACTTCCATCAAATATTATCCGTTACAGGTTTTCTGTTTGCATGGAGGGCTTTCACCTTCTCTGGATACTCTTGATAATATCCGAAGCTTGGATCGGATACAGGAGGTAACCTTCTTGTTCTCTGCTAAAGGCCTTAGTTTGGAATATATTGGAAGAGTTAGGAGTTCTTTCTGGGTCTCAGCATCTTCTCTATACTAAAGATACAAAGAACAAAAACGATTGAAATTTTCTATATGCATCTTACTGGTCATCTCTTTGAACTATGTATTGTGTGATCTGTAGGTTCCACACGAAGGACCTATGTGTGATTTATTATGGTCTGATCCCGATGATCGATGTGGATGGGGAATATCTCCACGAGGTGCTGGTTATACATTTGGACAGGATATCGCAGCTCAATTTAATCACAACAATGGACTCAGTCTCATTTCAAGAGCGCATCAACTAGTCATGGAAGGTTTTAACTGGTGTCAGGTATGTACATTCATGGGGTCATCTCTCTGCTTAAGGTTCTACGGCATCATTGGTCTGTCTCTTGCAGATTGAATCGTTGATCTCTCTCCTTTAAATGGTAACAGGATAAGAATGTGGTGACTGTGTTTAGTGCACCAAACTATTGCTACCGATGTGGAAACATGGCAGCGATTCTAGAGATAGGAGAGAACATGGAGCAAAACTTCCTCCAGTTCGATCCAGCTCCTCGACAAGTTGAACCTGATACTACCCGTAAGACCCCTGATTATTTTTTGTGATTTCTCTGTTTTTTCTGGTCCCGACCATATATAATTTTTTGAAGTTCCAGTTTTATTGCTTATGTATCATTGTAGATGTGCCCTTTTCTTTTCTTTTTTCTTAGTGGAGTTCGAATTTCCCCTAGAAAAAAAGAAACACATCATTTTTTGTTGTTGTTGAGATGATTGCTATAAAAAAGTTTGTAGGAGAGGCTTCTATATCTATAAAATAGAGCGACTGTCTTTTCATTTGTGCCTACATACCTCAGAACGAAGGCTTTGAAAGCTAAAAGCATTACAAACAAAAACGCCTAAGCTAAGATTTCTACATATTTCCAATACAAACTAAAGGCCTAACAAAACTTCCATTATGGTGTGGAAAAGTGACCGCCTAATTATACAACACAACTCATATACCCATTTTCTTCTTCTCGTTTCAATTCTTCTTTGGTGCTTTGGGCCGTGACCTCATGCTAGCTCTCCTAGCCACATCCCACACTTTCTGTGGAGCGTAAAACCCCAATTGAGATGCAAAGAACGACTCATAGCCAGGTGAGTCAAAGGCAAAACCAGTGTGCTTTGAGATTTCCCGAGGCAATTGGGATATCGCATAGCTTCTCGCTTCTTCTGGTGTGAGCTCATTCGCTATCTCCAGTTGATCTGCATTGCTACTATCCGCCTCATGCCTGTGAATCTCTTGAACTATTTGATAATCATATGGGAGGAACCATCTCTCCACCCTGCATTCATTCACAAAAATTTCCAATTTTTTCATGATCAAAAACAATTCAGCAAATCTTTCACGATATAAGCATGTTGTTTGAGTTTGGAGTGTTGAAGTTTTACTTACCCTTGGTAGATGAAATCTGCCAGAAGAGCACCAACCGGAACAAGCAGCAATGTGAAGTAGAAATAAAATGTACTCATTAGGACATAAGTAGAAATTCTCCTGCATACACACAGAAAGCAAAAAAGAGAAGAAGTTAAAACGAGCCATGCTAAAATGCTTCCACCAACTGTGATATGATGCCATCTGGTAATCGAGTTGCTCATCAAAAGAATCCGCAGGTTCACGGCTATGACTAGACAGGTAAAGACCATTGTGCTCACGTCCCAAAGACCAAATGTTTTGCCTGATGAATTTTTGCCATCAAATGCTGCTGAGACGGTTACGAAGAGATAGCATACCAAAGATTGATACACAGCAGAAGAAGCCCATACTGCCACAACTCTCCATTTGAAAAAGGAATTACGAATTTCCTCTCTATACAGTTCAGGGTATCTCTTTGAAAGGGATGCACTCACATCCTAGCAAATGCACAAGTCAGTATCAAATTATCGATCCAAGAAAAAAAATGCACACATGATGATTCTCCTGAAAATCTAGTTCATCATAACCAGGCCTGGTTATTTTCGGAGCCCAATACAATACAAAAATTAAGGCCTTTTTAAAAAAAAAAAAAAAAAAAAACTGTTTACTTTTTTTCTATTTCTGGCTAATTGTGGAGCCTTAAATTTTTATTTACATCCAGAATGATACACATTGTTATTTTTTATTTTTATTTTAATAAAATTGGGCATAAATCATTTCATTTATGTCTAAGACACACTTAACATGAGGCCTTCAATTTTTTTTACTTTTGATTTTTTCCACAAAATGGGCCTAAATCATTTCATTTAAAATGAGACCTTTAAAAAAAATTCTATTAAATTTTTTCCATATAATGGGTCTCGAGAATTAGAGGTCCAATACTTATGTTTCATGGGTATCTATCAAGACCGGACCTTATCATAATTGTAAATTGATTTAGTTACCGACCCATAATGCATAGCTTACATATACAAACCATAACGTTAACTGTTGAGAACAAAATTCAAGAATTGCAACCGATATTTCCAACTTCATAGTAAAAACTTGACCAAAATATCAAAAAGTAAAAGACACTAAAAAAGAATACTTGGAAACAAAGCAAGGCACCATCATAATGGAGGGTTCCTTAAAAATTCGATATCCATAAATCATGCATTTCTTTCAAGCTGCACAGCCTCGTTGTCGTTGCCCGTAGTGATGTGATATATAGCTTTTTTTAGTGTTCCAGACTTGTTTGCTCTTTCTGATGTCGACAAGGATTTGGTTGTGGTCAGCATTTCCTTAGAACCTTTTGCAGTTGTGCCCAGAACTTCTCGAGATGCTGCCCATCTAATTTTTTCTCATCTTCTTCCGAAATGTGGCGACATTCAAGAAAACGAGACAAGTCTGACTCCATCATCTAAGACTAAATAAAAGACAACATTACTTACAACATCATGTATATGCAATGTTATTCACTTGATGAATGATCAAAGAAGTCCTCCCTACATACGAGATCATAAATTCCATTTAATAGATTCATTATTCATACAAGTAAGACTAAAAACTTTTGAGTTTTGAAAGTTAGAGGGAAGAGGCATGATTACATGAGATCAACAAGGCACTGGGTATCTAATCAAGTGAATAATATTTGAATTTGGTACGACTCATGTACATTTTTTTGTATGAATGTAAAATTTTATTTCACCATAAAACCCAAATTCTTGAAAAAGTGAAGAATACTCATGCGCATAAACATACTACTAATCAGATGCTCAATAATTTAGTAAACCATATACATAATGACATAAACATACACTACTAATCAGATGCTCAATAATTTACTAATTCCTTGATGAAGTTCTTCTCATGCACTACCAACCTTTTAGAGCATACGATTAGTAATCTATTTATTTTTAATATAGTTTAGTTATATATTTAATTTTTAATTTTAAACTAAGAAATAAACCAATTAGGAAGAGAAAAATATAAAGAAGAGTTCTAGTTAGAATACCATTTTTTTTTTATACGACTTGATGGTTTGTACTTTGTACATAGTTCCCTATGTTTTAGTAGAAGCCTCCTTGGCTCATTGGTTGACCAAGAGTTGATTAATGCTTCTACGCCAAGAAGTCTGGGGTTCGAGTCCCAGATATTGCGATTTATTAACAAATTTGCAGATTAATGGAGGCAAGTGTGCAAGAGATCTCCAGCGATGTACAATTATAGCCGTTCGCCAGGATTCTACACAGAGAAGAAAGTGTCGCCAGGTCGTGGATCATTGAAGGTATTCATCAAGATCACGAAGAAAGAAGTGTAGTCTGTCGTGGATCTAGTAAAGGTCGGAAAAAATTGTCAGTTGTAGAATCGTCTATGTAACAGTTCTCATAATTTGCAATTAATAATAAATTTAGACGACAAAAAAAAAAAAAAAGTTGTATTAGAATCCTTACAAAATTAAACTGAATCTTGTGATTATGTTTTATTTGTTTGTTATTTTATCAAATTTAACTATAAATAAAGTAAATGTCAGTTTTAAAAATGATATTCTCAGATTCTAAAACGGGATTAATTTTGAACCAAAATATATATGAAGACATGTAATGTGAAATATAGACAATATATCTGATTAGTGATTACAGTTCTGTTTTAGAAAAAATGTCATTTGGGCTGAATTTTTATTAGGCCCAATCCATCAACGATTGGCTAATGAATATATGACTTTTTATGAGGCCCATATAGAATCTATAACTTCTCTAAACTATCATTAGTTTGACAATTCCGACGACCTAATTTCCCTCTAGTTGACATTGTTTTCTCGGGAAAAAAAAAACAAAGAAGAGATTTTCTGGCGGTCGAAATACAAATTCAGAGGAAGAAACAAAAAATGAAAAAATGGAGGTGCTCAAGTTGTCAAAATTCAAATTACAACTTCAGTCAATGAACGGAGAAGTACGAGATCTGCGTGTAAGAAGAATGAGGTTTTATTTTACATACATCTATGGATTGTGTATCTTCTTCGCTCCACCATTTTCTCTCTTCTTCTTCTTCTTCAACTACAAAATCCTGAATGCTAGCCAGTACAACAAAGTTTGCAAAGCTAGTTTATCATCAAACGAGCTGAATAGAAGCTTACCTTTGTCTCATGACCAGTAAAAATCGCAGCCCCAACAATGTATTCAGTGTTCATGCAATTGCAGACCCCAAACATATAAGGAGACAAAAGGCAGAAAAGGAACGCAAAGCTAAAAGCAAAATAAAGCAGTTGATCATACAAGCAATAAAAGCTGGTCTGGAGAGAGAGGTAAAGTCTGCATTTCTATTATAAGATTCCCCGTGAAAGTGTACAGAGAATTATTTGGTTGCTCACACTGAATTTGCCTGCACAGTAAAAGAGAGAAATATTGGAGAAAGTTGATGAGTACTGCTCAACATTTAACAGCGCTGATATACTAACAAGAATAAAATGGACACGTCAGGTCAAAGAGAATTGCTTGTAGATGTATTATGAAAGACACTAGCAAAGGCACAGATTGAGCCAAAGATAATAATCGACTCCAAAGGCTAACCTTCAAATTCTGAAGCTTTCTTAGATGTCAAGTAATCCCATGTCCTTTCAAGGGCCTTTCTGATTTTTAAATTTGTTTCCCCATCTAGATCTAGGTCGGCAGTCTGCACGCACAACAACACTAGAGTAAAATTGTATATTCAGTACTGCTAATTCCTAAATAGCTGCTTTGGTGCTAAAGAGAGAAAAATCAATTAATGTAGCCAAGCACCTCTACGTAGCAGATACCATCAGAATTTGTGCTGGACAGGAAAAGAAGATCAGCTGGAAAAAATAAGCCATCTCTTTTAATCTGCAAATGTCAACAAAGAATATTTACCAAGCTTATAGATTTGGAGTTTAAAGATAAATAACGAGTTCTGGATTCATCCACAAACGCAGCAGAGGCATGAAAGCCTACCAATTCAGAAGGCCAGCATGATGAGAACGAGCATAATGACACACAAATTAAATTAAGGTAATTGAAATCTACTGCGATAACTAAAATTAGAGCATTTTCAAACTAAACATGTGTACCAACATCCAACAATGTCTTTGAGTTTTCAGCACATCCTTGTTTAATCACACTTGTGTCAGAAAAGTATACATTGATAAATTATAGTAATCACAAGATTCAGTTTAATTTTGTAAGGATTCTAATACAACTATGACTTACTTGTTCAAACATTATACTTTGTTGTAGAAATTGAATTACCCTGCAACAAAGAGGATCAACAACGGATGATTCAGAACAACACATTGAAAATGCGCATTTCTGTAGAAGAACATTATGGTTGCGGAAATGAGGACCAAAAGTACCTTGAAACGGACGGCGTAATTAGCATCTCACGATCATTGCAGTAGACGGTACGGCAAGTCGGAGCATGAGGCTGTATACGGCCCAGCGTCACCGATTAACCGAGCTTGCGATCTGTGCCGCCGTGGAACACACCGGACCCATTTTTTTTATGAGGTGGTTATTTATTTACTATTATCTCACTTCTCGACAATATATAATCAATCGCAATAAAGCCCATTTTGTATTAGGCATAGGCCCATATACTATCGCAAAGTCAACTTCTTCTTTTTCTTCGGCAAAGTCAATTGTTATAAGAGACATCCATTTATTCTCTTTTTTTTTTTCTTTTTTTTTTTTAAATCTGGCTTTTATTTACATATAATTCACCAACTAGTAAAGGTTTTACACAGAGAGTCTATATTAGAAGCTTGTTTCATTAACATTTAGGTGCTTCTTTAGCGTGATTATTTTCAACTTTTATGCAAGACATTTATTTTTTTATAAAAATCATATTTTATAGTATATATTTTTATTGGTTAAACTTACATCATTTGATTCAATGATATTTTTACGTAAAAAAGAAGAAGAAATTAAACGGAAATTATGTATTTCTAAATAGTGTATAGAATCTTTAACATGTAATCTAGTTAAGAAATACTTAATAAGTAATCTAGTTGAACTATTGACATTTGGTACGACTTATGTACATTACCAAACACTTACTTGACCAATTTTCTTAAATCGTCAATACAATTTTAAATTTTTAATGAAATATAATGTGAGTATAGAGAAACAAGAATAACGTGTTTACTAAGAAATATTACAACATCAAAAAAGTACTAGTTTTACATACTATTGGATATTTTCTCAAGAAATAGACAAACGCTACATTCATTTTTCAAATACTCGACACTTATTCTCATATTGATTCATCATCTATTCCGTCTTGGTGAGGTGGATGCGACTAACTTGGACCAAAGAAAAGGAAAGTACCTTGCACCGGACTGCTGAAAGAGCTCACAAACAAGCTGTGGAGGCTACAACAGTAGAATATGTAGCCTCACTTGGGTACTATATCGCAGCATAGACAGAATTCAATACTACCATAGAGAATGGTAGTTTGCTTCCAGAATCTGTGAGAGTTGAAGTCTACCGACGGCTTGGCCATGCGTATCTTTGGCTTGCTATTCACTTGTCTGAAGAAAACACAACCGCTCTTGCACCTCATATATTAATGAGGGGCATTAGTGATGATTCTTCTCCTTGTCTATCAGCCATTAATGCTTTAAGAGGGGATTAGCTTCGTAGGAATCTGTTGGGGAAGTCGGTAAAAACGAAGTCGCATACGCTTAATATAGGTTAGCGTAGCATCACAAGAACTGCTGCTCAAGGTTTTTAGAAAGTAATGTCATCGAGAAAGCCAATGATGGGGCTTAAAAAAAATCCTACAAAATGAGCCTCAAATTTTTGAGGCCCAATACAAATGTATCACAAAAATGTGTCAAGGGCTAGGCCTGTGCAGATGAAGTGCGAAAACACTTGGGAAAGTAAACGGAACCCAAGTAGAAGTATTCGGCAATTGTCTTATTGTGTAGAACATTGGGATCGTTTGGCTTCTTCCGATCGAGCTCAACTAAAATGTCGAAACACTCTTCGAATTCGTAAGATTGAAACAGGAAAGAGCTTTCTTAGCGAGTGTAGATATTACAGCCACGTCTTCTAAGTGGTTCTATATTCTTCTGCTCGAAAAGTGCTTTCACCATGACAAATAACATGAAAGTAGAAGCGGCTTGGATTATGTCAGCCATGAATATATTAAAAGACCTTGGTTATGATAGGCGGATCTGTGTAGTTGAAGAAATTAGTTTCATTAATTTAGCAGATTTATAAGGTCTAATGATAAATTGAAGTAACTTGCCCATCCTAAACTCATGATCAAATTTCACGTTGTCCTAAATTTTAGCAAGTATTGTTTATCTTTCTAAATTCTATACGTAGCATTTCCAAAATTAATATTACTTTTATTTTGCTTTGATTGATTTTTTTTTTTTGATTTAGCTCTATCTTAAATGTCTTTTTGATGTAGCATTTTTTTTTGTTTATTTTCAAAACAATGATTGTATTTTGTTTTTAGTGTTATTCAAAAAGTTATACATATTCTATAACTAATATATTTTCCCATACTTAATGCATTTTTCAAAAATATGGAATATTACTGTTTATACACCATTTTAATAATGTAATAGCTGAAAATAAAATTTTAGTTAGCTATTATGAAGTTTAGATAAATATTATTATCCTTTAACTATATAGATATTTAGAAATAAAAAATTTTATTGCTCTCGGTAAAAATATTTTAAAAATCCGCCCCTGGTTAGTTAAGATAAAGTTGGATTTGTGTTCTCCATTGGGCTAATGAATATATGACTTTTTGTTGGGCCCATATAGAATAATGTAAATTAACCTGACCTGTTTTGGTTTGTCGTTAACCTGGGCTTTTAACTATTCTAAACTATTTATTTGACAATTCCGACGACCTAATTTTGCTCTAGTTGAGATTCTTTTTTCTCGGGAAAAATATCAGAGAAGAGATTTTCTGGCGGTCGAAATTCAAATTCGGAGGAAGAAACCAAAAATGGAGCTGCTCAAGTTGTCAAAATTCAAATTGCAGCTTCAGTCAATGATCGGAGAAGTGCGAGATCTGCGTGTAAGAAGAATGAGGTTTCTATACATCTATGGATTGTGTATCTTCTTCGCTCCACCAGTTTCTCTCTTCGTCTCCTTCCACTTTACTACCGGCGTTTTTGCAGGAAAGGGAGCGATCAGTCACAGATCACATTAATCTTGCGAATCAGGTTCTTCAATCAATGTTACTTTTCATGGCTCTTGTTTCTGTTTCGTTTCTGATTCGTGAATCGTGAATTCGTGATCATGTGGTTTGGTGCTTTCGGTACAGAAACAGAAGCAGACGGAGGAGGAATACATGAGGAAAGTGCATGAGCTTCAAGCTGAGTTAGCTTCTTCTAGAGAAACACAGGAGGCACTCGAGAGGAAGGTTTGGAAGATTCTTATTCTTCTGCGAATCTATTACACATGGAGTTTGTGAAAGTTTTTAATTGATTTTGCAGGTGAGTTATCTTCAGAACGACTATAGTTTGCTGGAAAACAAGCAGAGTGAATTGAAGACAACTATCCAAAATCTGCTTCAATCACGAGAAAGTTTCTTAACTGCTTACCAGGTGCTTGTCTCATCCTGTCAAAGTTTTATGCTATATCTAGGGGATAGAAATACCTTAGAGAATCATCTTCATGATGGGTGACCAGTCGATTTTCAGTTAGTGAAGTGGTGGTGTGTTTGCAGGAGTCGTTTTGTGAAATGAACTGTTCAATTGAAGCCAGGGATAGGAAGATTGCCATCCTACATGAGAAGATAACCTCTCATTTAGCATTGTTTGATTCGATTGAGAAAGAGGCATCGGTAATTAAGAAGGTCATACACCAAGTTCAGGACCTTGTGGATCAAAAAGAAGATGTAGGCATGTAGATCCCTCATCTCTTGCTAATTCTGCTTGAAGATATGCTTCTAATGCTTTCACGGCTTCCCCCTCTTGACACAATGATTATGCTTCTGTTGTTTCTTGTATCCAGTGGCTGGCTTGAAAGAGAAAATGGACCATGTCTCTACATATGAAAAAGTGTTTATAGGTGAGTTTCTTTTCATTGAATCTGCCGGTGATGCTAACCTGATTGTTGATAGGTTACTTAATGGTTTTTCCTACGTTAATTGTTCATGTACTCTCGTGGCCTTTTCCTTTGGCTCGAATTCTTTATGAAGACAATAATGTCTATCTTCTTCACTTATGCAGAGAACATCAGAGCTTTAGAAGAGAAACTTGAATATCATGAAACAGAATTGCAGAGCAAGGAGAATATAATATCAGAGCTTTCGGCTCAGCTGGAATCAGAAAAGATTAAAAATGAACATCAACATCAAGTCGAAGAGATATCCTTATCAGAACTTGCATGTTTTACTGCATTTTCAAAGAAACTAGTGGGGGATCATTTCTCACGTGTATGTTTACTTGACCAGCCTTACCTTCAGAAAACTTTGCAGGTCAAAGATTTAGCTGTAGAGAACTTAATTTCTGAAAAAGAGGTAATTAGTTATCTACTGAATTTGATCGTTTTTTCTTCCTCAACAGTTTCTATAACTAGTTTCTCAAATGTTTAGGCATTGTATTCTGAAGTGAAGGGTTTAGAGATGATTTTACAGCGGATTCAGGAGTCTGTATCCCTTATGACTGAAGAGGTAACAAAGAATTGAGGTTTTCTATCATTCTAACATTTAAATTCAAATGATCAAATTATTTTTTCAAATCATCTTTCATTCTCTTGATTTTACAGGATAGAAAGGTGTTTACATCAATACTGACATTCGAACAAGGTTCCAATGAGAAAAACAAAAGATCCAGGTTTGTAAAATCACTTACATCTTTTTTGTCTCTGATACAGATCGAAGGGGAAATAGATTGCATACCAATTGTCTTAATATGATATACTCTTTAAGGCTGTACTCTGGAATGAACTAGGTCGCTTTTCTGTCTCAGTGTGAGTATCAATATTCCCAAATCAATACTTATTCCTCTTTGATTGGCTAACTAGGCACAATGACACAGTTGACAAAATGGAGGAACTTCTATGTGAAGCTCCTGTTATGCATTCTCAAGAAAACTCAGGTCTGCTCTCTTCTTTTGTTATGTTGTTATTTCCTTCGCTTAGAACCAAATAATCACCAGAAACAACATAAAACCACAACATCTTCAGTGTATAAATCTATGTATTTAATTTGGAAACAAGGATTTTCTTCTAATAGAATGCCAAGTGAAGGTTTTTAACTGACCTGCTATGTAGAAGAGAGATACGTTGATCAGTTACAACTTCACACAAACCAGATTCTCAGTTACTTCTTATTGCAGTAAAAGTTATTCCATCAGCGTCTCCAAGGTGTCAGCACCAAAACACAGACTGCAGAATGATACAAGATGATGATCATCAACTGGATTCGGCTGAGTACCTGCTGCATAACACTGTCAGTGGCCATTGGCAGAGTACTAATAACCACAACCACTTTGAGATTGAGGCAAGTGAACTTGTTTTTCTCCGTGTTTCTTTCTTACAATTGCTGATATAAGTGCAGTAGTGAACAAAAGTAATTGAATAATTATCTCCATGTTCAATGAATTATTAGCTACTGTACAGACTACAGTAGCACGAGTCATCAGCCACTGTACTATGCATTTCCGCAAACAATCTTAGCTTTTTGAAATACCTTTTGACTCAGATTCCTCCTATAAAAACTCTCATATCATAGCTTATTCATTGGTTCAGAGACGATTTAATTCCAAACTTTAAACCCATAAGTGAATAAAATCGTCAGTCTTTTGCAGGACAAGTACAAAGAGTTGATGAACCAGCCAGATTCAGAGTGCTCAACGAATCGCGTTTAAGAGTTAAGTGTCTCATCATGATTTGTGATTGTTATCACTTAAACTCTTATGTTGGTTTTTTGACCTCATAAACTGCAGTATTTGCAGGAGTTGAAGAACCGACGACATTGGTACAGTAAATATCACAGGTAATGCCTATGGGGCTTTTAAGTTTGTTGTTTATGTTCATAATTGTGTTTGCCTCAACTCTCAAATAGTATAACTGGATCGTTCTAATGACCAATTCACGTTCCATTAAAATAGTGTCGGATAATTTCTTGGTTGGTTCGAACCCAATCTATGTTAAAACCTTTTTATGTTTTTCACATTTTCAGTTTTTTTTATACTATAATTTTAGTATTTTACTAAGTGCAAACAAAATGATAGCAAGATATTCCTCTTGTTTGCTTTTATCGTGTATGCTTATATCATAGCAAAAATACTTAAAAAGTTGTAATTAAAAAAAAAGATAGACAATAGATATAAACATAAACAAACAATCAAAGCCTAAATACATGTATTTTAAGAATTTTACAACGACTCGTAGATGTTTATTACACGTCAAATTTTTGGCCAAGATATTTATTTATAAGAGATTAGATCAGTGGACTATATAGCTCTCCTTTCTCTATTAGCCGTGGAAATTAATGACCACATATGTGATATAATATAGGGATATCAATTATTAAGCTTGAAGAAAGTTCGTTTGGTGGGGACTCGGTCATATAAACGACGAGAACATGAGTTTTCTACATTTGCACGCAATGAAATTAGACGTGGACAAATTAAAAGGTAATTTTCTTTACATTTTCATAGAGATTGAAAATAGATTATATCTCTCAAAACTAGTAACTTTTATCAGTATTGCTTGTATCAAAATCCAAGTTTACATGAGGAAGTAGGTTTGTATGAATGAAGATGACAAAAAGAAATGGAGTAAATATCTACGAGAAATAACTGCTACAATGACTACGTCTACCTTCCAAGTGGAAATGAACTTAAAACAGTGAAAATTAATAAAAAAGAATGAATATACAGAAGTGAAAAAAATGAATATTGCTTAATCAATTTTTTGTATTCTAAAGGTATTTGTCAAATGCCATCAGTCTTACTACTTGAGCTTGCTCTCATTCTCTACAATATATAAAATTAAAGTTTGATCCTTTGAGATATATGCCAACAAAAAAAAAAAGGGAAATAATGAAATCGCTTTACTTTCTTTTGTTAATTCATGTGAAACTAGGGAAATATCCAATTCATTTGAATTATGGATTGTTTTTTGAACAAAAATTGATTCAATTGTTTGGTGGGAATTTGACAACAGATACTACAATTTATCTTGGTAAATTAACTCGTCCGTAGTTAATTGGCCTTAATATGAAGGGAACAAATTTTGATTACTTTGGTGGTGAATACGACAAGTGCAACAGAGGAGTAGCCACTTATAAGTCTTGAATTACGTTTCATCTATGTATTAATCTTACTCATTTATTGGGTTGTCTAAGAAACAAAAACAACAAAGGTTATTGGGAGTATCAAAGATGGCACAGATGGTCCACCATTCGATTTCTTAGTTGGATCCAACTGTCTTACATTTATCAGTTTATGAATGTGCATGTAAACAAATCAAATGCTGACAGAAAACGAAAAAAGTAAGAGAAAAAAAAACTGGTACGGACTTACGTAGAGAGAGTTGCTTAAAAAAGGCCATCAATTAAATAATTAAAAAGGAAACGTGTTTTTAATTATACCTTTTTGTAATGTGTGTATGATATGATTATGACCCATTAAATGTAAGTTTGGTAATCTAGACAGGTTTGAGAACTTAATCACTAGATTTAACATCTTTGATGGAAACTTTCCATGTTTAAGCGATAAAGATTATCAGCCGAGGACCTTTAAGAAGAGTTCACTTAATTGGTTACACCTTTTTCCACTTCTACATTAATTATGATGGTTTTTTCTTTTCTTTTATTATTTTATGAATTTTAACTAGAATTATACTGTACTAGATAGTAGATATTAATTTACTCACCAAAAAAAAAAAAAAGATAATAGATATTAATTTTTAAAAATTATATTCAGATTCTAAACGGGATTTATTTTTAACCAAAAAAATATGAAAATGACATTTATTGTAAAATTGAGAACATATATATGATTATTTTGAATCTGTTTTTAGAAAAAAAAAAAAAAAAGCCATTCTTGATTTCCCCGAATTAGTAGGCACGAGGCAATTGTTTTAGACTTTTAGCATCATAATAGTAAGTTATAGTAAATCCCAAGAAAGCAATAGAGACTTCAAAATAATCATTAAGGCAAATGATATTTTATGATATTTCATTAAGTAAAAAGTATCCCATGAGTGAAGTTGGTGGTTTTGTCGGGAAATTTGTTAAATTTCCACTCCTTTCATTTGGTGCTTTATGTCTTTTCTTCCAAATTAGTTAACCCATTTCCTTTCTTTATCTAGTTTCACTGCTTTAATTATCTCCAACTAAACTTAGTCGTACAATCACTACGTTCATACGTTTTGAAATTTGGAGCCATTCATTCCGGTTAAACCGCACTAGACTGCTGTAAGAAGGACGAAGCTAGAGTGTTTGAATGTAAATAGAACGTTTTAAAGTATATAGCGACAAACAAACAATTCACAACGTTGTCTTTTACTTTTAACTTTGTTGAAAACATTATACCGATGGTCGATCATTTGCTACATCTATACCTCGATGCCAATCGTCTTGCATGAAAACAAAATACTACCCTAAACTCATACTGAAATTCCTCAATATATAGAAGTAGTTGAAGCTTCAATTATTTGGAAAAACAAATATTTATAGTTGAAGTTTTCTGTACTTTTTGGAAATATATGAAGCTAAAATTTCAGTAATTTAAAATTTAAAGATATTCTGGTACATAGATTAGATACCTCGGGTGGAATATGATGAATGCAACTTTATGCGTATATAATGTGTTAGCACAAATTGGTGGGCCAATTATAATATTATGTCATGTATATATACATACTTGTCACATTTTACAATCCCTAAGCAAGAGGAAGCTTTTCACAATGGCCTCTTGTCTCTATAATGCTTGAGACTGACACGTTGTCGGTTCGCATCATTATTTGCTCGTGACCTTCTTTTTATATATATAGCCCATATAAAAATTTGGTATATATAGACTGGGATTTCATTGTTTGAGATCAAATGTGTAACGTCAATTATAAAACACAAGTATCTTTGCTATTTCAAAAATATTTCTAACGTACTCAAACTAATCACGAGAATAGAAAAATAGAAACAAGAAAAGAAATATAATTGTGATAAAGGATTGATGTATATTTTTGTTGTTTCTATGTAAAAATAATCTTAAAGGACTGTGGAAATCTACGAGGCGTGTGTGGAACATGAAAGCGTCAGTTCTGTACAAATCGAAACACTTCAATGACAACGAGATTCTGCCAACAAACAAACAACCGCACGTGTGATGTTTGTTCATCATATGTTCATTACCACTCTTTTGTTTTTATTATCACAGCACAATAATCCAATTAGTGTAGCGAATTATATATTGTTGAAAAAAGCAAAGATATTTGATAAAAAGGTAAATGAATATGTTTATGTCGACAAAGAAAAAACGAATATGTTACTTTCATTTTTTAACATTGACATACCGTGTTTTGTAGATTGCTTACCATTTGTATGGTTGTTATAAAAATGAAGAAATATATGGTGGAAAATCTGCAAAATTTAACAAAATTATATTTCGAATTAATTATTTTGCCATGTTGTTATTCAATAGTATTCAACACACATCGGAGAAAACATGGAAAAAAGTGAGATGTAGATGGAGTGAGCTAGGGTCCATGAAGATGAGATTGTAACTTGTAAGATTGTCAGAGTCAAATGAAATAAGTTGGACCAACCCTCTTTTTAATTTCTTTTGTAAATTTCCTGCCAAATTACCCATAAATTCAAACTTCCATATACAATGTTTTTCTATATATTATGTCTATAAATCTTTATAATATACAATTCAGACATAATGTTACGAATTATTAGGAATTGAATAGATGAGTTTGGTCGTCTAGAAACAGCGCAATGCGCCATGCCATAGGCGTCGACCAAATCGCTTAGCAGCTCCACCCTTCAAAATTTGCCACGTAAATAGCTCAGACATGAGTCACATGACATGAGTCAAAATTTTCTTCTCTTGCATGGCTGAACTTTTTTTTTTTTGCTAAGTTAAGATTGGTCACATCAAAAACCTAACTTATAACCATTTTTTCCTGATACAAGAATTATTAAAAAAGTTAGTTGGTAAGATTTCAATTTATTTTAAATGGTAAATGAAATTTCTATTTTTTCTCTAACAAAGAAATAACTGTTTTTTTCTCCTTGAAGATATATTATAGGAACTAATTTTTGTTCTCAGTCTTATTTTTGAAAAACTACAATTAAGAAAAAATTATGATTTTGAATCTTTGATTGGTAATTGACTATTACTAGTAGGTGTACATTTATATTAGTAAAGTGAAACTCCATATACATAATTGAGGATGATTAGATTAGCGACAAAGTTACGGTCAGAGAGAGTCCTACCGACGTACTTAATCAGATCCGGTTTAAGAACTCGGTTTATTTCAATGGTTCAAATTAAAAGAGAGAAAAAAAACAAAAAAGAATTTGCTTGGAAGATGCCGTTAATGCAGACCGAAGAGATAAAATAACTCTTTTAACTACTTCTTCTTCTTCTTTGATATTTTTTCTCATTTTATTGACTTTCCGAATCTCCAAAAATCTAACCAAATAAAAAAAAATAAAAAAAAAAAGTTTTTTCTCTGCAAAGGAAAAATCTTTTCTTCACCAAATAATTTGTCTCTTTCGCAAATCTCAGCTTTCTCTCGAAATGCCCTTTCAATGATAAAATTGTGGGCTTTATTCATTTATAGTGTTCATTCGATGGTGACAGATTCTATTACCAGAAATTGATCAAAGAGAGAGAGAGAGAAACGTTGCTCTCTTGATTTTTTTTCTGGGTTTTTTTTTATAATTTATTCCGGTGATCATCGCCTTATGGAAGATTGAAGCTAATTTCTAATCTAAAGAGAGAGATGGGAGGTTGCGTGTCGACGCCTAAGAGCTGTGTTGGAGCAAAACTGAGGTCAAGTAAACGAAGGAAGAGTCGTAGACGACGAAAAATTCAAAGGAAAAGAGCCGTCTCTTCTCGTCTCTCTGACGGATCTTTCGACAATCTCGATCATCATCCTCATCGTAACTTCTCCAATCCCAGTTCTCGAGGTCTCTCTATTCCTTACCTCTCTGTCTCCTCTGCATTCGATTGAAAAATTTGATCTCTTTTTTTCTGTTAATGGTAGATTCGTTTGTATCAATTGGTGGATTAGATTGTTGGGTTTCATTAATTGTACAGCTTAGTATCTGAATCTTTTGGATTAGCTTCTGATTTTGTTTTTTATAAAGTTCACTGTTTTCTGATTATTAAATCTTTGTTTATTAATCACAACACTGTGTAGTAAAGCTTTGATCTTTTAGCTGTTTAAGGAACTTTTTTATATTTGGTAGCTAATCTCTTGTGATTCTGATTCATGTATCTCATGTGGTTTATAATCTCTTGTGTTCACTCTAGTATTAGTTAAAATCTGATCTGATTTTCGATGTTTTCTCAACAGCAACTGGCGACGACGCATGGTTTGAGTCCAATGTCGCATTTGAAACAGACTGTGATGATGATTTCCACAGTGTTCATGAAGGTAGATACTCTATACTATGTTTGTTAGCTAAGAGAGACATGCATGTTTCTCTTGTTGTCGATCTTCATGTCTCGCCTTTTGTGTTTTGTTTTTCAGATACATTGTCTATAAACGGATCTGAGCGTGTATCACTCTCGAGTACAACAACCACATCATCAACCCGAGACACTGATTCAAATGAAGTGATGTCACAATCCAAATCAGACGGTGACTTAAACGACACAAAGCAGCCTGATTTAGTTGATTCGTCTGCAGATGAAGGACTTTTGGAAAACTGCAGGATCTTACCGAGTAATTGTTTGCCTTGTCTGAATACAACAACTGTTCCTTCTATTGACAAGAGAAGGTCTCTTAGCTCTAGCCCTCCCAGTTCGAGAAAAAAAATGTCTCTTAAACTTTCTTATAAGTGGAGAGAAGGTCATGCTTCAGGAGCATTGTGTAAGTACACATTTACTTGATTCATTGGATTAGCAGGTTAATCTGAAATCGAAAACTCACATGTTGTCTCAAAAATTGTTTCAGTTTTGTCTAAAATGCAGTTGAAGAGACCGATAGCGGGTTCTCAGGTTCCTTTCTGTCCAGTTGATAAGAAAATGCTCGATTGTTGGTCAACCATTGATCCAAATAGTTTTAGGGTTCGTGGCAAAACATATTTCAGGTAAACTATTGGAGAGAACTTACTGATTTTACTTATGATTACTAGTTTAACCCATCTTAACAACAAACTATATTTTGTATTTGGTAAAGAGAAAAGAAGAAAGAGTTTGCACCTAGCCATGCTGCGTATAATCCTTTTGGTGTCGATGTTTTCTTATCAGAATACAAAATAAACCATGTTGCACAATATGTCAAACTTCCCGTTACTACCTCATCCACAAAACTCCCATCTATCCTTGTTGTAAATGTTCAGGTATGATCTAGTTCTGCTGATAGTCGGTGTTTTTGCCTTCTTTCTGAAATTGTTCGTGATTGTCTCTCTTGCTTTATGGTTGGAACAGATTCCGTTGTATCCAACTGCAATCTTTCAAGGTGACTCTGATGGAGAAGGAATGAATATTGTATTATACTTCAAACTCTCGGATAATTATTCAAAGGAACTTCCGCTCCATTTTCAAGAAAGCATTCGGGTAAACTGAAAGCTGGAGTCGGTTAGTCTCATCTTTATGGCCCTGTTAAAGGCTCTTTGTATTGAATCCGTGTTTATTTTGGCGCAGAGATTAATAGATGATGAGGTTGAGAAAGTTAAAGGCTTCCCTATGGATACAACCGCACCTTTTAGAGAGCGGCTCAAGATATTGGGACGTGTTTCAAACGTAGATGATCTCCATTTGAGTGGTCCGGAGAAAAAACTGATGCAGGCTTATAACGAGAAACCTGTTCTTTCACGTCCGCAGCACGAATTCTACTTGGTGAGCCTAAACTCTTTAACTGTTCTTCTTCGTTAGGAATATGCTTGGTAACTAATGAACTTCAAAAATGTACTCTTTGTAGGGCGACAATTACTTTGAGGTTGATATAGATATGCATAGATTCGGTTATATATCCCGGAAAGGGTTTGAAACATTCATAGACAGACTCAAGATCTGTGTTCTTGACGTTGGCCTCACAATTCAGGTAGACTTTGTTACAATCATTCGTGGATCGGAAAATCATATGGGATTTTGTCGCTTATGTTGAGGATTTGTTTGTATGAACAGGGGAACAAACCGGAGGAGCTACCGGAGCAGATTCTATGTTGCGTCAGGCTAAATGGGATTGATTTCATGAACTATCATCAATTAACTCAAGAACTCCTATGACTAACAGCATTATTTTCTCCTCTGTTTTTCCATCTGAAAAGAAACACAAAATCTAAAAGAGCATCCCTTTAGAAACCCAAGAACACAAACAAAGGGTGATGATTTTCAAGTGAATATATGAAAATTTCGAATCTTTAATCAAAAGTATTATCTTCTACTCTAAATGTGGGTCTTTATTTTATAGAATTTATCTACCTTTGAGGATCGATAGCAATACAAGTCATATATATTATCCCTGAATTCATTGGTAGAAACAAAAATTATATTCCTTTATTTAAATAACACTTTAGTTTGCTTAGTACAACATATCGAGAAAAAAAATGCTATATTGTTAACAATTAGTAATTGCAAATTGCTATATGTTAATAACTAGGCACAGATCTCGTTATACATAGAGAGATAGATATAAGAAACAGAGAAGAGCACAGATCTGAGATCTCAGTGGACATGAAGTCTTTGTTTATATTTTATACATAGAGAGAGATACAATATAAGAAACAGAGAAGGCCTATGCACAGATCTCAACTAAATTCTCAATGGAGTTAGAAAAAGTTCACGTGGTTTTGTTCCCATACTTGTCCAAAGGGCACATGATTCCTATGCTCCAATTAGCTCGTCTCCTCTTATCCCACTCCTTCGCCGGAGACATCTCTGTCACCGTCTTCACCACTCCTTTGAACCGTCCTTTCGTTGTTGACTCACTCTCCGGCACCAACGCGACCATCGTCGACGTCCCTTTCCCCGATAAAGTCCCGGAGATCCCACCCGGCGTCGAGTGCACCGACAAACTCCCTGCTTTGTCGTCCACCCTCTTCGTTCCTTTCACTAGAGCCACCAAGTCAATGCAGGCAGACTTTGAGCGAGAACTCATGTTACTGCCACGTGTCAGTTTCATGGTCTCAGACGGTTTCTTGTGGTGGACGCTAGAGTCAGCTCGAAAGCTAGGGTTTCCTCGGATTGTTTTCTTGGGTATGAACTGCGCTTCCACCGTTATATGTGACAGTGTTTTTCAAAACCAGCTTCTATCTAATGTTAAGTCCGAGACGGAGCCCGTTTCTGTACCCGAGTTTCCGTGGATTAAGGTTAGGAAATGTGATTTCGTTAAAGATATGTTTGATTCAAAATCCACCACAGATCCTGGATTCAAGCTTATCCTAGATCAAGTCACGTCTATGAATCAAAGTCAAGGTATCATATTCAACACGTTCGACGACCTTGAACCCGTGTTTATAGATTTCTACAAGCGTAATCGCGAGCTCAAGCCCTGGACACTTGGACCGCTTTGTTGTGTAAATAACTTGTAAGTTCAGTAATTACGATTTTTCTACAAATAAGTCTGGTACGAGCTAATTCTAGTACCGGCCTCTTTGATTTCTAACAGCTTGGAGTATGAAGTAGAAGAGATGGTCAAACCTAGTTGGATGAAATGGCTTGATAAAAAGCGAGACAAGGGATGCAATGTTCTCTACGTGGCTTTCGGGTCACAAGCCGAGATCTCGAGGAAACAACTAGAGGAGATTGCGTTAGGGTTGGAAGAATCGAAGGTGAGCTTCTTGTGGGTGGTCAAAGGAAATGAAATAGGAAAAGGGTTTGAAGAGAGAGTGGGAGAAAGAGGAATGATGGTGAGAGATGAATGGGTTGATCAGAGGAAGATATTAGAGCACGAGAGTGTTAGAGGGTTCTTGAGTCATTGTGGGTGGAATTCTATGATGGAGAGCATTTGCTCAGAGGTTCCAATCTTGGCGTTTCCTTTAGCGGCAGAGCAACCTCTGAATGCGATATTGGTGGTGGAAGAGCTGAGAGTGGCGGAGAGAGTGGTGGCAGCGAGTGAAGGACTTGTGAGAAGAGAAGAGATTGCAGAGAAAGTGAAGGAGTTGATGGAGGGAGAGAAAGGGAAAGAGCTAAGGAGGAATGTCGAGGCATATGGTAAGATGGCGAAGAAGGCTTTGAAGGATGGAATTGGTTCGTCTTGGAAGAATTTAGACAACCTTATCAACCAGTTTTGTAACAATGGAACATGATGATGTTGACAAATGACAACTATTATATTTTAAAGGTGCTATTAGAACATGTATTTGAGCCTGAATTTAGAAACCTGTATAAATGTTAAACCAATTTGAGCATAAATTTGGAAAGTCAGATTAAAAAGTCACTTATCTATATATGGGCCTACAGCAGGCCCAAAATGATGGGTCTTTTTATATAAATCAAAGTATTGTTGTAGTATTGAGACAAAATTAACGTTGGAAACAAAGCATGGTTGTTAAACTAGTGTAGTATAAGAATGGTTGAAAGTAATTTAGCAAAATTGACTGTATTGCCTAAAACTAATTCAGCAATTAGACCCGCAAGCAGGTAGAGAAGTCATCATACCAACAAAAAAACATATACGAAGGGGCCAATCGTTCGCTCTTGCAAGTTGCAACCGTCGCGCTTCCGATTCCGCCGAGATTGCTTCGTCCGTTTTCAGATCGAGCTCGTTGTTTTCAGGTTCCATTTCCCCTAATCATCTTCTTGCTCCACCTTATTCTTCTCTCGGCGATTTCACCCCTGAACCCTAATTTCTTCCACGCAGACGATCGGAGCTTTTCCGCTCTTGGCCTCTTTGAGAGTCGTTTGATATTTTGATTGATCGAAGAACGTGTGACCTTTTACATCGGATTTATTAGGTATTTCTTCAAGTTCCAGCTTTGATTTTATTGCTTGATTGCTCAAGTTTACATTCATTTTGCATAGTCAATTTCTGAGTTCATGATGGTTTCTATTTGTGATGTTGCTTAGTTCAATGGTTTTAGAGGTTCGTTATCACCTAGTTGATAGGTTTAGAGGTTCGTCATCTCTCTGTCATACCAGCTTATTATGCATTTTCGTGTTCCACAGCTGATTGATGTTTTGAACTTGGTCCTTTGTGTACTCTTTGTAACGCATGATGAACCAACTTCTTATGTTGATGTTGAATTCTAGTATACGTGTTTATTGTGTTTGAATTCTAGTATACGTGTGTATTGTGTTTGAACTTGGTCCTTTGTGTACAGATGTTTATTGTGTTTCAATTTTTTAAACCAGCTTTTACCGATATGGTGTTGCTTATCTGCATTTAGTTCTGTTGTTATCTTTTTCCTAATCATTCTTCTTTTTCCAGCTACAAGATAATATAATTTCTTTTCGCTTGGCTCTCCGTTGTCAAACTACAGAGGAAGATGTTTGGCTCATCCAATCGTAAGTATCTTTTACTTGTTGGTTTCCGTAGCCATCTATTTCCTTTTTGTTTTATAGTTTGATGCTATTTATTTCTTTTGTTATACTTCAAAAGAATATTGACCTTCTGAAATATTGTTCTTATAGCTTTTGGACAGTCATCTGGTACCAGCCCATTTGGGTCCCAATCTTTGTTTGGTCAGACCAGCAATACAAGTAGTAATAATCCCTTTGCTCCAGCTACTCCGTTTGGCACGTCTGCTCCTTTTGCTGCACAGTCGGGAAGTTCAATATTTGGAAGCACTTCAACCGGTGTGTTTGGTGCACCTCAAACATCCTCTCCCTTTGCCTCCACCCCAACTTTTGGAGCTTCTTCATCACCAGCATTTGGGAATTCCACTCCGGCCTTTGGAGCATCTCCAGCATCTTCACCTTTTGGTGGTAAGTACCTTTTATGGATTTCATTGCATGGTTTGTTAGTTACCTCATTGATTTATTGCTTTTCCTGGGTATGAATATATTTTATGTCTTTGGTAGGACAAGGGTTTAAGAATAAGCCCTGTTTAACAGTTTTACATTTGCTTTTGGTGATTAAGCTAATTTTATTTGTTTCCTTTTTAGGATCTTCTGGTTTTGGGCAGAAACCTTTGGGATTTTCAACGCCTCAGTCAAATCCTTTTGGAAACTCCGCGCAGCAATCCCAACCTGCATTTGGAAACACCACTTTTGGTTCGTCTACACCTTTTGGTGCCACTAACACGCCTGCCTTTGGCGCTTCAAGCACGCCTGCTTTTGGCGCCACAAGCACACCCTCGTTTGGTGCATCAAGCACGCCTGCCTTTGGTGCCACAAACACGCCTGCCTTCGGTGCCTCAAACTCTCCCTCCTTTGGCGCCACAAACACACCTGCATTTGGCGCGTCACCGACTCCAGCTTTTGGTAGCACTGGCACCACGTTTGGCAACACTGGCTTTGGCTCTGGAGGTGCTTTTGGAGCTTCAAGCACCCCTGCTTTTGGTGCATCAGGCACTCCGGCTTTTGGTGCATCAGGCACTCCTGCCTTCGGTGCATCAAGTACTCCTGCCTTTGGGGCATCCAGTACTCCTGCCTTTGGGGCATCCAGTACTCCTGCCTTTGGGGGATCTAGTACTCCTTCTTTTGGTGCATCAAATACCTCATCCTTTAGTTTTGGCTCGTCTCCAGCTTTTGGCCAGTCTACATCAGCCTTTGGTAGCAGCACCTTTGGCTCTACACCATCTCCCTTTGGAGGTCAAGGTTCTTCTTTTAGCATGTCCCATTCAGTAAAATATTATAACTGCTAATTGTTGTGTTGGTCATTTGAATAAAGTGGTGACGAAATATGTTTGCATGATTTGTTTTGCAGGTGCGCAGGCTTCAACCCCTACATTTGGGGGTTCTGGTTTTGGTCAATCAACTTTCGGTAGTCAACAAGGGGGCAGTCGAGCTGTGCCTTATGCACCAACAGTTGAGGCAGAGACAGGGACCGGTACTCAGCCTGCTGGAAAGTTGGAATCTATTTCTGCCATGCCAGCATACAAAGATAAAAACCATGAGGAGCTTAGGTGGGAAGATTACCAGCGAGGAGATAAAGGTACACCTGATCAAACAAATCTTGTACTACATCTGCTTAACGCTACATTTCTGTATCTTATTTAACAAAATCTTGATTCTCGTACTCTTCAATTCTCAGGTGGACAACTTCCTGCTGGCCAGTCTCCTGGCAATGCCGGATTTGGTATATCACCTGCTCAACCAAATCCTTTTTCTCCATCACCGGCGTTTGGTCAGACATCAGCAAATCCAACAAACCCTTTTTCGAGCTCAACATCTACCAACCCTTTTGCCCCTCAAACCCCAACAATTGCCAGTGCGAGTTTTGGAACGGCTACCTCAAATTTTGGTTCCTCGCCCTTTGGTGTAACATCTTCTTCCAATCTTTTTGGTTCAGGTTCATCAACTACCACATCCGTTTTTGGATCATCCTCCGCTTTTGGAACAACGACATCATCACCGTTATTTGGTTCATCAAGCACTCCGGGATTTGGCTCTTCTTCATCAATCTTTGGTTCAGCTCCTGGTCAGGGGGCAACTCCAGCATTTGGCAACAGTCAGCCATCTACTCTGTTCAATTCAACCCCTTCGACCGGACAGACTGGTTCAGCGTTTGGACAGACTGGTTCTGCTTTTGGACAGTTCGGACAGAGTAGTGCTCCTGCATTTGGCCAAAATAGCATTTTTAATAAACCTTCCACTGGATTTGGAAACATGTTTTCAAGTTCTTCAACATTAACTACGTCTAGCAGCTCTCCCTTTGGACAAACAATGGTGATTTTCACATTCGCTATTAAGCCTAAGCACTTTAGTTTTTTTTTTCCATTTCTTTTGGTGATGCCTGTTCTCTCCACAGTTTGCAGTTCTTTTGCATCTCTTAATTGACACCGGTACCTAGTTCCCTTCTTTTCTAATTTTGGTCTTCCAATCTTGCATTATTTCTGTAGCCTGCTGGTGTGACACCCTTTCAATCAGCTCAGCCAGGTCAAGCATCAAATGGTTTTGGTTTCAACAACTTCGGTCAAAATCAAGCAGGTACGTCGCTCGACCAAGTCACTGACATTACCATCTTATTTCTAGATGCTAACTCTATATTCATGGTCTAAAGCTAATACAACTGGAAATGCTGGTGGACTGGGATTTTTTGGTCAAGGCAACTTCGGGCAATCGTATGGTGTTTCTGCTTGCAAGACTTTTATTTCCGCTCTTTTTGAATAGTTTATTTATGGGTTTCATTTTGACAGGCCTGCTCCGCTGAACTCTGTTGTTTTGCAACCAGTTGCTGTTACAAACCCATTTGGAACACTTCCTGCTATGCCTCAGATTTCAATAAATCAAGGTGGAAATTCACCTTCCATTCAATATGGAATCTCCAGCATGCCTGTAAGCCTGCTCTTCCTTCTGCAACTCCCATACGGTGCATTGTTCTTTTTATCCAGAGTTAGATATAGTCTCCGTATAGCTGTTCCCTCTAATAAAACCCTATGTTAGACATTCAGTTCTTCCACATGCATCTTGAAGCTTGTTACTATTAATAATAAATAGAAGTAGTTGATTACTTGATTATTAATTGGTTCTTAATCATTTTCTTTTTCCTGTCAGATTGTTGACAAACCTGCTCCTGTTAGAATATCATCTCTCCTGACTTCTCGACACCTATTACACAGGCGGGTCAGGCTGCCGGCAAGAAAGTACCGTCCTGGCGAGAATGGTCCAAAGGCAATGCTTCGTTCTTGTGAAATATATAATCACAATTTATTTTACTTAATCTAAAGTCTTGGTGCTGAGGTTCGTTCTATATGTTTAAATCTTAAAATGGTCTTTGTAGGTTCCATTTTTCACTGATGACGAGGAGAGCTCAAGTACACCAAAGGCGGATGCTCTTTTCATTCCAAGGGAGAACCCTAGAGCTCTAGTTATACGCCCAGTTCAACAGTGGTCTTCAAGGGATAAATCAATACTTCCAAAGGAACAACGCCCGACTGCTCCAGTACATGACAATGGTAAGCTTCCTTTTTTCTATTCCTTTGGTTATTGCATAGCTTGCAGTCCTTCTTTAAGTTTTCAATATAGATAAAGCTTTTTGAGTCACTCTGCTTCAATTTATTCCCATGGAGATGGCAGCATTCAAATCTTAGACTAGCACTTTTAAGTTGGAATTTTTAATACCTACTCTTTTGTACTCTCATAAGAGCACCTTTTCTTGTTCATGCGTGGTTTTTATTTTGAAACTTGATTACTCTGCGTGTGAGAAGGACTATGCGAAATGATTACTCTAATGAGGTACTAGGTACTTAGGTAAACCATTCCTGGCTCTTTTTGACAATATTAATCGTAAATTTCAGGGAAGAGTCCTGACATGGCCACTGATGCAGCAAACCATGACAGTGAGTATATAAAATATTAGAAAAGTTTGGTTACGTTTTTCTATGTTTGGACAATTCTCGGACTGACTTGAGAGACAATATTCACAGGAAATGGTAACGGAGAACTTGGTGCTACTGGAGAAAGAATTCATACATCAGTCAATGCAAATCAGAAACCGAATGGCACAACACGCTCAGATCAGGCCAGCGAGAAAGAGCGTCCCTACAAAACACTAAGTGGACACAGAGCAGGAGAAGCCGCGATTGTTTATGAGCACGGTGCAGATATCGAGGCTCTTATGCCGAAGCTACGACAATCTGATTATTTCACAGAGCCACGTATCCAGGAACTAGCAGCTAAGGAAAGAGCGGATCCGGGTTACTGCAGGCGGGTAAGAGACTTTGTGGTGGGACGACACGGTTATGGTAGCATAAAGTTCATGGGAGAGACAGATGTGCGTAGGCTAGACTTGGAATCACTGGTTCAGTTCAATACACGGGAAGTGATTGTATACATGGACGAGAGCAAGAAACCGGCTGTTGGGCAAGGTTTGAATAAACCGGCGGAAGTAACGTTGCTGAACATAAAATGTATTGATAAGAAGACAGGGAAACAGTTTACTGAAGGAGAGAGAGTGGAGAAGTATAAGATGATGCTTAAGAAGAAAGCTGAGGCACAAGGAGCTGAGTTTGTGTCATTTGATCCAGTGAAAGGCGAATGGAAGTTTCGGGTCGAGCATTTTAGTTCGTATAAGCTGGGCGACGAAGATGAAGAAGATGGAGTTTAGGGTCTCATCTCAGAGTTACTCTCTTGGAACTGATCTGTTTTGTGTAGTGAATGTTGGAATTGTGCAGTAGCAAATAGTGCCCTACTCCATTTGTTGTGTGTTTCTTTCTATACCTTTTTTTTTTGTTCTCATAGTTTTTTCTTGTTTCCTTATAATTTTCTCCTTTTTTGGGGGTTCGGTGTGTACTGTGTAATGGACCTAATGGTATCTGTTACTGTATTTGAACGAAACTGTTTTTTTTTCTTCTTTTACATATTCACTCGAGAGTAGAGACTTTGAGAGTAACAATGCCAAAAGCAAAAAAGTGAAACCTGCCCTAACTCTGTTTCTTGTAAATCAAGTTATTGAACATCCATAACGTAAGAAGCTCTGAGCAGGTCCATTGGGAGGACCTTGTGAGTTTCTTAGAAGAATCTTAAAGAAAAAAAGTCAAAAAATAATTCAAAATTGTGGTATTAAGCAAGGTTCCCACCTTGCATTAGGTGTTTTTTGGTTTTTAAGGTTCGTGTACGTGTCATTCTCTTATTGGAAGACTATAGAAAAAAAAAAAATCCACTATCCCGTGTTTTTCCCTTCAAAATCGATTTGCCTTCTCTCCTCCTTGTTTTCTTCGAACCTCTACGGATTCAGATTCAAGCTTCAAATCCAGGAAACACCAATGTCTTATCTTCCTCAAGCTATGTTCCTCATTTAAACATCTTCTACATATCCATGTCTTCTCACTCCAAAATGACAGCTTTATCATCATCGAGCTTGTACGGGTTTCATCACTATCCCTCGTCAAATACCTTACCTTTGCGTGAACCCTTCTGCTTCACTCTTCAGATTCGACTCCTTCTACTTGGAATATGCTCAGTAGAGGCTATTCTTCGAGTGATACTCTAGTAGAATCGATTTGGTTTTATTCTGAGATGGGGAGACGAGGAATCAAACCTAATAAGCTTACTTTTCCTTTTCTTCTCAAGGCTTGTGCTTCGTTTTTAGGTCTCATTGCGAGTAGGTACAGATTCAAGTTGAGGTTTTGAAACATGGGTTTGATTCTGATGTGTATGTTGGGAATAATTTGATTCATCTATATGGTTCTTGTAAGAAAACTTCTGATGCCAGGAAGGTGTTCGATGAAATGACTGACAGAAATTTTGTTTCTTGGAACTCGATTATGACTGCTCTTGTTGAGAATGGTAAGTTCAATTTGGTGTTTGAGTGTTTTTGTGAGATGATTGGTAAGAGGTTTTGTCCGGATGAGACGACAATGGTTGTTTTGCTCTCTGCGTGTGGTGGTAACTTGAGCTTGGGGAAATTGGTGCATTCACAGGTGGTGGTAAGAGAGTTAGAGTTAAACTGTAGACTAGG
Organism: Arabidopsis lyrata subsp. lyrata; assembly: GCF_000004255.2. NCBI lineage: Eukaryota > Viridiplantae > Streptophyta > Magnoliopsida > Brassicales > Brassicaceae > Arabidopsis > Arabidopsis lyrata. Next base: position 4,030,499 of record NW_003302555.1, on the reverse strand, counting down.
TACTGCACTTGTAGACATGTATGCAAAATCTGGTGGATTAGAGTATGCTAGGTTAGTTTTCGAAAGAATGGTTGACAAAAATGTTTGGACTTGGAGTGCCATGATTGTAGGTTTAGCACAATATGGATTTGCAGAAGAAGCCCTTCAACTATTCGCGAAGATGATGAAAGAATCAACGGTGAGACCAAACTACGTGACATTTCTCAGTGTTTTATGCGCTTGTAGCCACACATCATTGGTGGATGACGGGTACAAATACTTCCACAAGATGGAGAAAGCACACAAGATCAAACCAATGATGATTCACTACAGAGCAATGGTAGATATCTTGGGACGTGCAGGTCGACTAAACGAGGCGTATGACTTCATAAAGAAAAAGCCTTTTGAGCCTGATGCGGTTGTTTGGAGGACTCTACTCTCCGCTTGTAGTATCTATCACAATATTCGGACCACAATTTGTATTCAAAGCTATTATTGTCTCAATTTTTAGAAAATATTCTCTATATATACAACCATGTATCGCTCTTCTTCTTTATCCAATTGTCTTCACTCTTCTTTGTTCTTCAACTCCAAAACCCCAAAAACACTATTCTTTAGAAAACCCACTTAAGGACTCCACCATTGGACAATAAAAAATATAAGGATTCAACAAAAACTCTAAACTCTCATTTATTCAAAATTTTGTATTAAAAAATTGTAAGGAGTCCTTAATTAGGACTCTCCAATGGGGATTTGTGTTGTATTCAAGTGACAACAATACCATCGAAGCATCAACTTTTGCATGTGTTTAATAATAATATTAATGTATACATGGAATCTAAGCCTGTTAAGCTATAAAGAATGATAGATCTTCTAATTAATGTACATATGCAAATCTAAGCTTTATAAACTATATAAATAATAAAGAAGCTAATTAAAACATCAATGTCTTTCTTTGAAATAAATTTATTGACATTCATCTTCTTTACTTGTATTAATGAATTGTTCATGCATGCAATTAATCCTGAACTTTATAACACAAATACAGACCTCTATATATCTCCCATACCGAACATTATAAATAATATGTGAGTCCAGGAGCTTCAATTCATCAAAAGTCATATCCCTCTCGTCACAAAAACAAAAACCGAACGGAAAGCAGAAAAGAAAATGGCTAAAAAAATCAATACGAAACTGAGACTGGCTCAGTACGATCCATGGGTCATAACAACGACGGTGAAAGTGGAAGAAACACCGTATATAATTAGATTACCAACGAAAGAGACGCAAGAAGAAATAATCCAGAGATGGGGCTACAAGTTTGACATTAACAAATGCGTGGTAGTGAAACTTTATGATTGGGATACAGAGAAAACATATGACATCACTATTAATTATGATGAGGTGGGCTATTTCTTGAACCTTGAATGGCTTCTTGTCGTCTTTGATAGGCAGCTCAAGGAAGGAGATAAGGTCGGATTTTTTTGGGATAATCTTAATCCAACTTTGAATTTTAAAGTTTTACAAAAAAAGGTCGCTTAAACTTAGCTCATGTTTTTTCCATATCTCTCTATATAGCAGATTTCTTTTAAATATATATATATATATATATATATATATATATATATATATATATATATATACATTTATTCTTATTTAGTTAATAATACTAATCCATTATGTAAAACACTTTCAGATGAAAACCTTGGTGTTGTTAAAAAAAAAAAAGAGAAAATCTTTGGTTGCCTAATCTTCTCTACTTTAGTACAGTTGGAAAAATATATAAAAACAAAATCATATATTAGGCGATGTAAAGAAACTATAATTCTGATGTCAAAAAAGAATGAAAAAAAAAACTATAATTCTACGATAACAAACAAATGTCCTTAATTAATTATAGAATTATTAGATTAGTCAATTACTGGTGTAAGATTTAGCAGAGGAAACAGAGGGGCTAGTAACGTCACGCTCTCCGTTGCCACCGAAGTTGCCTTTTCCCATCAACATCTTTATCGCTATCTGAGCTACTTCCGCAAACCACTCTTCCTCCGGCAACGTCCTGTTTCATCATCCATCATTATTAATTATCATCAAACCATCACGCTTACATGTTTATGTTCTAACCGTATAATAAATAAATACCTATAAGGGTCGAGTCCAGTTGCTGAAACTGCTTCTACGGCTCGAGCTATAATGTTCTTGATCACTTGATGAAGGTTTCTCGACAAGTACCTTCCTTGGGAGGCAAATATCATCACAAACTCCATGTCCAGATAAAACTGTTGAAGACCAAGTGGACCTAATGGTTTATCTCCTGTCTCCATCTCTTCCCAGAAACTCTGATCATCAGATATCCAAAGAATCACTGTCTCCGTCAGTCTCATCAGCAATATCGTCGCGAATCTCTCTCTTCCCACAAACATATCGCTCACAATCATCGCTATTCTCGTCAATTTCGCAAACAGTTCCTGGAAAATCGGTGAAGGAAACCATTCAGGCTCTTCAGTGGTTTCGTCCATGAGGATATAAATCTCAGAGCTGAGACGGACTTCTCCTTCTTCAGTGAAGATAAGTTCAAGTGCATGTTGTCTGCAGAAGCTATCTCTTAGTCTATCCACTGATCTTTGAAGCTTCTTCTTCCATTCTCTGTGCTCTGGTCGGTTCTGTCTATCTGAGGAACCTCTTCTTGGAGTGGATTGGCTCGCACCTTGTGGCAAAATCCTAGAAGCAGAACGCGGGATTAGCTCGTCTGCCAAAAGAAGCGCATTGACTAACAAAGCTGTTTGTTGGGACTCAGTTTCAGCTACTTTAACTATTCTATGAACTGGATTCTCTTCGTTTTCAGCTGAACCAGGCAATGCGTTGATCAAGAGATCAACATACGAGTTAAACACTTGCAAAACACCGTCTAGTGCAATGCCGTCTAACTGTAATGCTTCGTCTAGCGGTCCAGCATCCTCCAGAAATTCCTAAAATCCACAGAAATAACAAACTTATATAGCAAGAAGGAAGATAAACTGAAGCAGCAAATATGATCGTCTTTGAAGAGAAATGTTGATTACCTGAACCATGGAGTTGAATCTTTGAGCGCTTATAGAAAGCTTGAGATGCGGTGCAATGGGAGTAGTCGATGAGGCTCGTGATCCTGTTGGTGTATAAGAGAGTGACCAATCATCCGAAGCAGCTAAAGCGGCACTGCTTTGTTCAATCCTCTTGAGATTTCCAGTCAATGCTTGTTCCACCCCCGGCCTAAAGTGTTTCAACAAAACAGGGGAAAGAGCTAAACCGCGAGACTCCAATGAAGAACAGTGGGATGCACAGAGTTGGATGCACTCTGCGGTTACTCTTAAGCTTCCTGCAGCAGCAGATGAAGCCAAAGTATGTCTCTTCAGTAAAAGAGCGAACGACTCTGCTTGTTTAACCGCCCATGTCACAAGCTCTGATGTATAGGCCGGATCCTCTCCAACAACTGCTTGAGAGTCGCTCGCAGCTTGAGCAATCGTTGAGAAAACAAGCTGAGAGAGCGCAGCGGCAAATGCTACCCCGTAGGAAGTGTTGGAAGCTCTTAGGCTTTGAATGTTGGCTTGTAGCCTCCGCTCGTAAGACCTAAGAAGCAATGTGTGGGCGCGAGAACCGTCCCCGAGTTTCTTGAGAGCCAAGACGGCTGCTCTAAGCTCGCCTGCTCTTGTAGAAGGTTGGCTAATAGCTTCTGCCAATTGGTCAGCCAGCTCCTGTCTCTTTTCTTTGATTGCATTGTTCAGAGAAAGAAGAGTGCTGGGACTGAGAGTCCGTTTCTCATGTGCTTCTATAGCCACACGACGCCCTTCTTCTAACGCAGCCATGGACTCCTCAACTCTCTTCTCAGCTAAGAGGACTTCAAGTCTATCAAAAAACTCCACAACCCAATTCTCAATTTTGGACAACTGTTTGTTATCCATATCATACAAGTCTTCGTCTCTTAAGTCGTCAGCGTCATCAGCGCACAAGGAACTAATGTGAACGCCATCAGCTAAGCCGTGAACAAGAGCTGCTTGAGCAGAGAGAAGGTTTCTCATAGAAAGAAGCTGTCCTTCAAGAGCTGAAATCTCCTTAGATGTCCTGCAAATCATCAAGAAGTACATGAAGAACCTAACTAACAAGAAAACCGCAAAAATCGACAAATAATGTTAAGAAGATTACACACACACCGTATAAAGGCAGCATAGTTTGCGTAGACGCTCTTACGCATCTCCTCTGCAGAAGCTTTCTTGAGTTCAACGAGGTAAGAAGACAAATGCCTTGTCTCCTGTAAACCAAAACACACCACCGATAATATCTCATGAGATTCTAACATTTTCACAAACACTTGGAGTGCTAATCCAACAAGATCACACAATGTACAACGAAAGGAACATTGTTGATGATAACATACACAATCTCATGACAATGGTTTGATTTGGAAGAAAAGGACCTTTTCGTTCATACGCTGGCATTTGGAGGTGACATAAGCTTCGGGATCGAAAGTTGAGCCTTTGAAAACCTTAAGACGATCACTTAGTGTCAGATTCCCTTCGAGTTCAGCCGAATTGCCGATGCTAGACGACATTGATCCTCTTTCTCTCGCTTCCATTTTCGAAATTTTCCAGATCCACAAGGCAAAGAAAAAAAAAACGATAGAGAAATTGAATGATGAAAACAGACGAGGAAGATTGGAAATGCGAAGGAGAAGGCGGCAAATTTGGGTACAGGAAGGCCACAGAGAGACGACGACTCCTTGACTCTGGGAAAAACGGAAGCGCGTGGGTCTCACGCGACATATATTGCGTCCACGTCCTTGCCATTACTGGGCCTCTGGGCCTCAATTATTTATGAATACTTCTTCGTCAATCTTATTATTGGATCCTTTTTTTATGCTAATCAGTTGTAGTTAATTTTTTTGTATTTTTTAACAAGTGGAGTAACATTTTCCATGCTTAGTTCCGCGTTTTCTGCCGTTTATAGTTTAAACAAATTACAAAACTGTGGGAATATTCATTTTAGCTTAAACCAAATCCATGCGACTGAATCCAAAATTCATGAGAAAAATATTCATTTCTGATGACACTTGGTCATCTTGGATTGCAAAATTTTGATAGATAATAACGATATCAACTAATAACATCGAGAAGGAGAACACAGCAATGGGTATGCAAAATGAAGGTAGCGTGGCCCAGTAACAGTAAGATCTATAAAATAACAACTGTTCGTGTCTAGGCTTCAATTTCAATGGCACCCCTCTCTTTGATTATATATTTTCATGAAAATTTACGAGTAAAACAATAATAATCAACAGCTGCTGGTTGGATAAAAGCATTTCCGACAAAGATACAAAGTAAGGAAGAGACACAACCATTAAGAAAGAAGAAATACAAGGATTCAGTGCGTGCTTTATTCAATAAGACACATTCCATTATGACGCCATTATATAGCATTACCATCAATATCGTCTAAGAGGTAAAGGATCCTCATCCTCTAGGGAAGGCAGTCCTCTACGACCACGTTTCTCAAACATAGCATATTCACCACGTCTCCCAACAAGAAAATGTTCACGACGTCTCTCAGCAACAGGATCTTCGAAGGCCAATGCGTCAAACCTCACGAGCATCAAGAAAGCTGGCAAATTCTTGGCATCAAGGTCCATCTGGTTGAACTCTGGGTCTATTCTGTAAAACACTTCCTTAGCAGCTTCGAAGCCTTTCAAATCACCCACAACTTCCACATAATCTGCAAACTGTGAGGCAGAAAATTTCATCTTCTTTTTCTCCATCCACCCGTAGATCTACAATCAACGAAAAACATTCATTATTAATCGGAAACAAAAAACAAAAACCACCTCAAATTTGATGCTCAATTCTGATCGATTAGACAGACCTCAAGAGCATGATCAAGTTTCCCGTCCTTGAAAAGACGCTTCGCCCAGCCGGCGAGATCCGCCACAGACAACGAAGTTCTCTTCTCCTTTTGCTGTTTCGTTATGAGATCTAAGTATTCACCAGTGAGAGACTGCAGCTTCTCAAACATCTTCTCCTTCTCCCGCTTCCTTGAGGCCGCCTTCGCCTTCTTGGAATCTCCTTCGCATAGATCAGCCGACAACGGAGCAGCGACCGTTGTACATGCCCTCTTCCAGAGTTGAGGATAACCGGAAGCCCTAATCAGAATGCTGCGGAAGTTCATTTCTCACCGTTGTTGCAAACCCTAATTTCACTACACCAATTCCTTTTTATTACTCCATTTGTTCTTAAAATATTGATTTTCTAGGTTTTTATGTTTGTTCCCCAAAGATTAAATTTTTAGATATTTTTTTATTGACTGATATTAATAATTTGTAAATTTAATGGTTGAAAATAATTAACTGTTTTAGATTACTATAATTGGTTCATAGTTATATAAAAATATTTTAACTCAAAAAAATATTAGAAACCAAACCAAAGCAAATCACAAGCAAATGTTTCAGTTTTTACAAAACATAGAAGGATACCAAATTATCCAACTTTTCAATATCAAACAGAAACTGCATACCGAAAAATATTTTAAACTCGTAAATCTACATTAAAGCTAAACAAAAATACAAATGGCGTTCATGGTTTTCAGTTTTTATAGTAACAGTACTGATAGAACTAATCCAAATGGCACCAAATTCAAACCTGACTGCACCTCTAAGTAAAATTATATTATCCATGCTCATGGCATGCGATGATAATCTCTAATTTACATAAATAATATATTTTGCAATTTTTTGTCCAATATTTAACAAGATGAGTGAAATGTCATAGTTAGCTAGGGTTAAGATCTCTGTTTGATCAAATTCTACACGATTTAAAACGGTAAAGCTCTGTTATTGTATTTGTAATCCATAGGTACGTAATTTTTATTTTCAGATAAAAAAAGTATTGAAGTATAAGTATAGTCTCAGCGAGTTGACTAATATCATCATTACGATTCTTAGCATTAATATAGTATGGTGATTCCTTATGAGCTGGAAAGTGGAGAAAAAGCAAATAAGATTAATGGTGTTTTGAATAATATTGCAAAGAGAGAAGCAATAGAGAATCTTATACTGCGATATCACAAAGTTATAGAAAGAAGAAGCAAAGATTCGATCTATGAAGCTTTTTTTTTTTTTGAATAAATCTATTAAGCTTTCTCTTCGAACCACTCCATCTTTTGATGCTCCCCGATTGAATTGTCTAACGCAAAAACTTTAACTCCTTTATTGCAGACTCATAACCATCCAAACAACAAACCATGCAAAGGGTACATTACCCATTCTCCTGTTTTTTAAAAGAAAAACACACTTTCTGTAAGACCAATCAATATACTGTTAAATAGAAACAAAAAAATGTAGAAGTTTTTGTCTGTAAATTCAATTGAGAAGAGCTAAGTTATAGCTGAGAGCACAAGATTATCCATGAAATAATGTAGTGCTCAATATAAATAATTTGACTAGATATAGTCAAAGTATGAGAGTGGTGCTTACTTGAGAGCCAAGGAACAAGAATAGAAGCAGAGTTGTATAGGAAAAAGCAATCCGATGTCGTGTTGATCCCACCGGGACAGTTACAAACGAACGAGCTTGTCTGAGTGTTGAAGCCACAAGCACCGTTACTACGCTCACAGCCACCGCAGACGCCAGGGTACTCATCGAAAACGTTGAACTTGTACTTGAGTGCGATTCCGTAGTTCCAATTCTCCGGGTGGGATTCTTGGCCTGGACCGAGGTTGTAGAAGCCGGAGTACGACGAGCACTTGAGTTTGTTCAGATCCATTTCGAACGATGGTCCGAGATCAAGAGGCACGTAGACGCAGCACGTTGATACTTGAAGGTTTATTAGACTTATCGCCCTGCCAATCCGAAAATAGAGTTACAAACCGGCTTTAGATTACAATTCGAACCGGTTTTGTCATACCGGACTTTATTACTGTTTCCGAAAGTAGATATATTGCATTTTTCGTATATATTTTGAAAATATTTAATATACTTTTATTCAGTTATTCTTAATTTGAATTATTCCGATAATAATTGTTCCGGTTTAGATAGAATAGTAGGCCGGTTTAATTTGAATTATTGGGTTACCTGCAATTGGAGTACAAGAAGGTGCAAATGGAGGAGCTTTGACGGTCACAGAGGGAGACACGTCCGCTACCGTTACTTAACGGCGTGAAAACAGGGGATTCGTCTACGGAACAGTCAAGGAGCGTGAAAACGGTGTCGTCATGGAAAGAAAACGGAGCGTCCCAATCCAACCCGAATCCATGGCTGGGTCGGGTACATGCACACGTGGACATGGACGGGTCAGTGACGTAAATCTCTTGCTTGGCGTAGTCGACGGAAGTGATAGGGTAACAGCCTGTGTGGGTGGTGAGCGTCAAAGTCTGTTGGTCCGGGTCGCACGTGATGTAACGTGTGAAACGTGGGTCACCGCAACCTGACCCGGTTCCGAGCGGGTACTTGATGGGTATTTGGCCGCATGTTTTTTGGCAAGCTTGTGAGGAGACATGAGAAGAAAGAAGGAAGAAGAAAAAGAGAACGAAAAAGAAAGAAGAAGAAGAACACTTCAAACTCATGCTAGCTAGACGTTTCAGAAAAAGGGAGAGGGAAATGTGAATTATAGATGAATTGAGAGTGTGAATGTAACCTAATATAAGATGCAATGCTAAGAGGAATACTAATTTGCATATGTGAATATTTATATGCAAAATATTGGTGTAGATGTTTGCCAATATATAGAAGAATAATAATTTGTATATACATATTGGCTTTTTTCTGTTAAATCCTAGATTCTTTTGGTCTTTTTTTTCTTTGGTTCTTTGATAATAGATTCTTTTTTGTTGTCTATACATACCATATCGTATGACTGATTACAACATTAGATAATGACTTGCAAAAAAGAAGAAGTACAAACATAACATTCGAATTCCCTATAATACATTAACATGCATATATGCTTTGATTATATACACGAGCAACTTTTATTGGAAAAAATAAATTCTAGCAATAGTTTATGCAAAATACAACATAAAATTGGTAATTTTTATTTATTTATTTATGGCATTCGACGTTTGGGCAATGCGAATGTCTCAATAAGCTAAATTTTTTGTTATTGGAAAATTGAACAAAGATTATGTACTACTATGACAATCTTTTTATGTGGGTATAGATATTTCTCACTCGCGTACGTGTTCTTGTAACAATATTATTTAACTCGAATATTGATCGACCAAAGTTTGTGAAATTGATGGCGTAGTGGGCTCTTTGAGGAATATAAGTGATAAGAATGATAAAATCTATTAAGAAATAGAAAAGTATGGGTATAGAAAAATATATTTAAGAACGTATATTGTTATTTAGACAAAATGTGCCTTTAGGGTTGTCCCGGACTAACCAGGAAATAAGGCCTATAAGACATAATAATATGGCACAAACATCATTAATGTTAACTGCCCACTCACTCTAAAGTCCCCAGCCAACCAAGCAAACGGGCAGGATAAGGGAATTAGATTCATGAGAATATAGTAAAGAAACCTAAAAGGCTAAAGTTGCTCAAAAAGTCTCAACTTTAGTTTGTTTATAATTCATTGTATGATAATGTATTTGTGGTTATAACTAGTGAAGATATAATGCATTTTGCAAAAGTATTATTCTATATGGTATTCTTCTCATGAGATTGTTCTGGAAGTCGATCAATTTATCTTCTTATGTATATATTAGACAATTGATGTGTATTTAAAATGTTGTCATAAAAGAAAGAGACGTTTCTCTTTAAAAAAAAAAAAGAATTAAAAGAGATGCGACCGGCAAATAAATTCTGCAAGAAACAAAAAAAATTGAGTCTATTTTGTTTTGTAATACATATCTAACTCATGAAATTAAATATATTTAGATGTATTTAGGAATAAATATTTAATTATAGAACTTACAAGCCAAAATACTGTAAACAAAATGTAAAACTTGAATAACTAACGACACACCATCTTGCTTGTTTGGAAATCAAGAAAATAATATATTTCGTTACATTGAATTATAAAGATGAGCTAGTGAGAAATGAAAGGGACATAAAAAAGGAATTATCATCCACACAAACTTTAAAGCACTATTCCAGAATCTTAAGTCATAAAACTCATAATTTCAAAATCATCTATCTCAGTATTCAAAACAATCAACAACTTGACTAAGTAGTAAGTACCACATTTTCTTACTCACAATCTGACTAAAGATATATATATATATATATATATATATATATATATATATATATATATATATATATATATAAAGGCCTAAAGTATGTATGATCTTTTTTTTTTATATTAAGGAAGTTTCAATTCCTTTTGGGCCTGTAGTCTTCCTCCGCTAGGGGCCGACATGTGATCCATTGTACATTTAAAGGAATCGACGTCTCTCCAAAATAAATGTATAAGAGCATCTCCAATGGTTTTAACCCCATGAAGGGTTCTCAGAATTTTTTAAGAATAAATTTAGCATTTCTCAAATTTAAGTACTAGCATAGGAGCTTTTAAGTTTTGTGTCCTCCAATGGTTAGAACCACCCATGGGGTTCTTTAGAAAAAAATTCAAATTTTGCAAAACAATACATGGTTCTTCTCTTTTGTGTTCTTGTACAAGTCCCATATATGGTAAACATCATCTCTCTCCCTGCTTCACCATATAGCTTTATGAGTCTCTCGTAAGACTTTGGATCATTCAATTCATCTGTTTTACGAAGCATCTCTCTCGCCTTTCCCTTAGAACCATCTCTTAGATAAGCCTTTGCAATGTCAAGCATTGTGAGCCACTCAAACGTTGTAATTGCATTCCAGAATCAACTCAACATCAACAACGCTCGTCTTTAGCTAGAATCACCCAAAAAAAATATGATGAACACACTTACACAATCTCTGATACCAACTACGAAGTAAGGACATTAACCAATCCAAAGCATCATTTTTTTTGGAACCAGTCATGATTAGAGACGCCAATCGTTGTAAGCATGACAATGCCCCCACAAAGCTTAAGTAACAGCCCACAAAGGGCCTCCCACAATATGAAACCAAACAATCCCACATCATTCATACATGAAAAGCTACACTCTTTTTATAAACAATCAAATTGATATGAATACTCTCCATAAAATTAGACATTTCTAAGAACTGATTCGATACCTAACTTCCAATTATACACGAAATTGAACGTCTAATTGGCGACAAATCTAGACGAATGAAACAAAAATTTCAACAGGAACAAAATGAAATCAAAAACGAATTGGATCGACTCGATAGCTGAAACTAGAACAGGATCGAGAGTATTCTAGGAGTATCTACCACAAGGAACAGACAATTCACCACAACGTAATCAAAGTTCTTTAGATGTCTAACCTCTTCACGAACTTGACGAAGCTTGTTGATCACTGCGTCTATGCAAACTCCGCTCGGACCACTGATAACGATGACGATTTCAGTCGGCGGTGGGATAATTGGATCGGCGGTGGAAGAAGAACCCAATTGAAATTCTAGAGAACGAAGCGATGGTTTGGTGGGAGATTGGATTGGGGACAAAACAGATAGAATTGGGTCTTCGATTTGGTAAAACGTCGAGAGAGACGACAGAGAGCCGGTTCTCCTTATAATTTTGGGTTTTGATTTATTTTTATTAACATTTAACCAGAGAACCCCTTCCCAAACTAACTAAAACCTCCCATTGGAGATGGCCTAACCTTGCACCATTTTAGTGATAGCCGCAAACCATTTTATTAATGTTAATTAGGAATTTGAGTGGAAACAATGAGCTTAAAGCGTAAGAAAACAAACAAAACAAAATTGAGACGAATATTCTTTTTGCGGGATTTGGTGACTGCGATTCAATGTTCACATTTCGTGTGGTCCTGTGAGGCATGACGTACATGTTTGTTTTTTAGGTGAATTTGTGTTTGTCTTCCCTGAGATGTAATTAATTATCATTTAATGGTTTCACTTCTTTCGTTTAATAGTACTGTATCACTTAATTAGCTGGCAAAAAAGACAAAAAAAAAAAAAAAACCCAAATAAACATCACATCGTTAATCGTTAAAGCAAAAATATTAACTTATACTCCTAATAATAATACAAATTTCTTAAACATGAAATACAAATTTATACAAGTGAAGATTGCCGCTAGTTTTTATGGTTTCAATTGTTGCCACCCATATAAATGCCGTCTCGTCGACCACAATAAAGTGATGGACCAACAATTTCAACGTTTTCCCACCCGTTTGATACACGTGTCAAGCTCTAATTGGGCCTTCTTCGCTATCTATCACCGCCATCAAATTTACCTACCCTCTTCCCTTCCATATAATAAGTAACAACAACACACCGATCTAAAATAAACGCTTCAACGTGTCAAAACATTTTCACTCACAAATTCACACGCACCGAGTCCTCTGTTTTGGATCTTAGAAGAGAAAATGGCAAGAAGCGACGTGAAGCTGATCGGTGCATGGGCGAGTCCCTTTGTGATGAGGCCGAGGATTGCTCTAAACCTCAAGTCTGTCCCTTACGAGTTCCTCCAAGAGACGTTTGGGTCTAAGAGCGAGTTGCTTCTTAAATCAAACCCGGTTCACAAGAAGATTCCGGTTCTGCTTCATGGTGATAAACCGGTGTGTGAGTCTAACATCATCGTCGAGTATATCGATGACACTTGGAGCTCATCTGGACCGTCCATGCTCCCATCGGATCCTTACGATCGGGCAATGGCTCGGTTCTGGGCTGCTTACATCGACGAAAAGGTATTTTTATTTTCTTCTTTCACCTGCTCTTCAAGATTTTAATTAATTTGATCTTTAGAGTTTGTTCACAATAAATAAGTTTAAATCTATAGTGCAGAGTTTTTGCAAAGCAAAATATATGTCTTTATGTTTTTGTGTTTACTAGTTAATATATAAAGATATGATATCTTACTTTTACGCAAAACATAGCAAATGTAAGTGTTTTAAAACACAGTTTCAAAAACTCAAGAAACTAGTTTTAAAATAAAGTAGATGTCTTGTTGTTATGTATACATTGTAAATGTTATGACATAAACTGATATTTTATTTTCAATGTTGGACATTAATCAACATGAATGAAGTGGTTTGTCGCTCTAAAAAGTTTCCTAAAAGCCGGAGGAGAAGAAGAGAAGAAAGCTGTGATAGCTCAACTGGAAGAAGGGAATGCGTTTCTGGAGAAGGCGTTCATCGATTGCAGCAAAGGAAAACCGTTCTTCAACGGTGACAACATCGGTTACCTCGACATAGCTCTCGGGTGCTTCTTGGCTTGGTTGAGAGTCACCGAGTTAGCAGTCAGCCATAAGATTCTTGATGAGGCCAAGACACCTTCTTTGTCAAAATGGGCTGAGAATTTCTGTAATGATCCCGCTGTCAAACCTGTCATGCCAGAGACTGCCAAGCTTGCTGAATTCGCAAAGAAGATCTTTCCTAAGCCGCAGGCCTAATTAAGTTGCTGTTGAACTAGGTTTTGTATTTGTGGGTCGAGATCTTGCAAGAATAAACTAAGAGATGGTACTGTTTTATATAGATGCATGGCTTTATCTTTGTGTGTGAGTTTTAATCAAGGGTATGTTGAATGATTTAATTTTAGGTTATGTGGATTGAGAAGTAAGAAATTTATAATTATTGCATATAATCCATAACTCACTATTTCCTAGAAGAATCAACAAACACGTGAAATGGTCCCAATGCCAGGATTTAATCGTTTCATTGTTGCCACGCCATATATTGGCCACACTTCAATTTTTCACCACTCATTTACCAGTCTGTAACACGAGTCGAAACTTAATTCGTATATCTTCATTATCCGTTACCTAAACTCTCTAATTGAAACCTATACCTACCCTCTTAGCTTTCACACGATCTTAACCCGTAAGCTTTTCTCTCTCTCCCTCTCTCTCTGAGTCCTTGACGGTTCTTATTTCTTAATCTCCGGGATAAAATGGCGACTGAAGACGTGAAGCTGATCGGCTCATGGGCGAGTGTTTTCGTCATGAGGGCGAAGATTGCTCTCCACCTCAAATCTATTAGCTACGAATTCCTCCAGGAGACGTTTGGTTCAAAGAGCGAATTGCTCCTCAAATCAAACCCGGTTCACAAGAAGATGCCGGTTCTGATTCACGCTGACAAACCGGTTTGTGAGTCCAACATCATCGTTCAGTACATCGACGAGGCTTGGAACTCATCTGGACCGTCCATTCTCCCGTCACATCCCTACGACCGGGCCATCGCACGGTTTTGGGCTGCCTACATAGACGATCAGGTTCATAGTTTGTTCTTCACTTTGCTGTTTTAACTTGGATTTGCATGTAACAAAGTATAGATTATGTGGGTTTTGGTTAATTTAATACATCCCTAAAATTTAGCGGTTCTTTTCTGCTTCTTGTTGGTTTAATCTGGTTAAGAATCTAGAATAACACTATATGACCGATTTAAACCGGATAGGGTTGGACTACTCCAGCTTCAACTAACTTTCATAACCCATAGTTAGGAGGTAATTAGTCAACTTTATGTTGAAAGAAATTAGACATTTTGTTTATGTTTCTTACTATACCTATTACATAAGCTTAATCTTAATTAAATCTTACAATATGTTCTGACTTAATTCGATATGAATGGAAGTGGTTTATCTCTCTGAGAAGCATCCTAACAGCTCAAGGAGAAGAAGAGAAGAAAGCATCCATAGCTCAAGTCGAAGAAAGGACCGAGCTTCTGGAGAAAGCATTCAACGATTGCAGCAAAGGAAAACCGTTCTTCAACGGTGACCACATCGGTTACCTTGACATTGCCCTCGGAAGTTTCTTGGGTTGGTGGAGAGTTGTCGAGTTGGATGCCAATCATAAATTTCTTGATGAGACCAAGACTCCTTCTCTAGCAAAATGGGCAGAGCGGTTTTGTGATGACCCCGCTGTGAAACCTATAATGCCCGAGATTACAAAGCTCGCTGAATTCGCAAGGAAGCTCTTTCCTAAGCCGCAAGCATAAACTGGTTTACTAGGATGTAAGTTATGTTTTACTCAAATGGAATAAGACCTAGATTAAGCACAGCCAGAATTATTTATGTCTTTTGCATATTCATTCATAATCTTTGAGTTGTGACAATGTTGTGATCCACATATATTACCTCAGATCAAATTTTACATGTGTACCGAAAACATATAAACATGGATTATCAAAACCATGCTTTTTGTGATTTGCCATAACATTTCTTTTTGTGAATTACCAAAACCACTTAGTCGATGTTCCGACCAAACTTTCACTTGGTATCCAGTCTGTGCAATTCCAAGATTGATATACACAATCAATAATTTAATTATCTAGATTAATAGTAAGTGGTTTGGTCGGTTTAATTATTGTATCTCTTTTTTTTTTTTTTGTTTTTGTTTTGTCGGCTAAATAAAGTAATAATTCTTTCTTGTTTTAACTTTAAGTACGAAACTAAAAATGTTTGTTTCTGTTTCATTAATTAAAAAAATGAGATACAAGAGAATTTTTGTCTAATAAAAAAGGGAATATGAAAATGATAGTGATCAATTATTTACCATTCACCACCATAAGATGAAGTTAAAGATAAAGTACGAATAAATGCCACGTGGCTCCATTAAGAATAATTTTTCTCATTCTCCTTTGTCATGTTCTTCTTCTACCTTACATTACACGCACTCCACTCTTGGTTTCCTTTTTTTTTTTTTCTATTCCAATTTCAGATTTTACTCGAAAAAAATCTCGAATCCGATTCCTTCTTCTCTTCCGCAATCTCTGTGAAATCTCAAACTACAAAATTTCGATTTCAGCTGAGATTCTCTCTATTTTGTGGTTTTGACTTTTTTTTTTTTTATTTTGGTTTGGTGAAAGATTTGGATCAATGGGGGTGGATTACTACAATGTGCTGAAAGTGAATCGAAACGCTAACGAAGATGATCTGAAGAAGTCTTACCGGAGAATGGCTATGAAATGGCACCCTGACAAAAACCCTACGACCAAGAAAGAAGCTGAAGCTAAGTTCAAGCAGATCTCTGAGGCTTATGACGTCTTGAGCGATCCTCAGAGGCGTCAGATCTACGATCAGTACGGAGAAGAAGGTCTTAAATCCACCGATTTACCTACTGCGGCGGAGACGGCGGCGCATCAGCAGCAGCGGAGCTACTCTTCTAGCAACTCTGAGTTTCGGTATTATCCGCGTGATGCTGAAGATATCTTTGCTGAGTTTTTCGGCGAATCCGGAGATACTTTTGGCGGAGGGAGTAGCGGAAGGACACGTGGAGATGGCGCTGACGGTGGCGGCCGGAGATTTAAAAGTGCAGAAGCAGGGAGCCAGGCTAATAGAAAGACTCCGCCGCCGGCGAATAGGAAGGCGCCGGCTATTGAGAGTAAATTGGCTTGCACACTGGAGGAGCTCTACAAAGGTGCCAAGAAGAAGATGCGCATTTCTCGCGTTGTTCCCGATGATTTTGGGTAAGTTTCTCATAATCCTGATCTTGTGAATGCCATTGATCGATCTCGTTAGTCGTTGATTTTGGTGAATGATTGATTTTTGCCATTTTCTCATGTGATCCAGTTGATGATGTTTTCTTATATTGTTGGATGATCTTCACTATAAGATTTTGTAGTGACTAGGTTCTACAACTGTTGTTTTCTCTGTGATTGAGCTTCTAGTGAGCTTTGATTTTGTCCTTCTGATTGATGATATCTTGATTACAGAAAGCCAAAGACTGTCCAAGAGATTTTGAAGATAGACATAAAACCAGGTTGGAAGAAAGGCACAAAGATAACTTTCCCGGAGAAAGGCAACCAAGAACCTGGTGTCACTCCCGCGGATCTCATATTCGTGGTAGACGAGAAACCGCATTCGGTATTCAAAAGAGACGGTAACGATCTGATTCTCGAGAAGAAAGTCTCTCTTATAGATGCTTTAACGGGCCTCACCATTAGCGTAACCACTCTAGACGGGAGGAACCTAACGATCCCGGTTCTGGATATCGTAAAACCGGGTCAGGAGATTGTGATCCCAAATGAAGGAATGCCTACTAAAGACCCTTTGAAGAGAGGAGACCTCAGAGTCAACTTTGAGATCTTGTTCCCGTCAAGACTAACGTCAGAACAGAAGAATGACCTCAAGAGAGTTCTTGGTGGAAGCTGATGAGTTTACATTTAGTTTTCAAGTAAGCTATTGATCTTCTTTAACAACGGATTCCACAGGAAGCTGATCAATTCAGTGTACATACATGTACGTTTTTCCTTTGTAAACTTCTTGTGTTATAAGAAAGACTAAAAACCCGAATCGAATAAGACTGGATATCGGAGATCTAATAATGGCTGCCACAGACAGAACAGATCGTTTTGAAGTAGAACTTGGCCTATTTGACTCTGTATGAGTAGTGGAAGAGGAACAGAGAGATAGTAATTGGTATGAAAAGCAAAGCTAGAAGCTAGAAGTTTTCTTGGTGTGATTTGGTTTTGTGGGGATGCTCCTATGTTAATTTTTTTTTTTTTTTTTTGATGAAATGTGAAATTGATTAAGAAATACAAACTATATACAAATGAGTTTGATCAAAGACTATTTGCCTAAGAATCGACCAAAAGTAGAGCAAAAACAGAGCACTTACAACAGTCCAAAACAGAGCCAAAACGATCAAGAACAGGGCATGACACTTAAAGGCTTATCCTTGTTCTGAACCAAGCTTGCTCCTATGTTAATTAATATGTATTCTGGTTTCAGAAGGCTCTGTGTATACCGTGAAGTATGTCTATGTGTTGGGTTAAGTCTTTTCTAGAAACTGTGTAGCCTTGTAAAGGAGAGACATTGAAATTCCTGTTTTGTTCTTCAAATTAGTAAGTGAAATGTCTCGTTTGCTTTCTCATATTTGTTCAGCTCATGAGAATATTGCGAACGGAGAAGCAAGAGATATAACAGAAGTGAATTAGACCGAAATTTACTGACAACATTAACGCCCTTACATGCTGTGAGCCAATCACCTAGTTTTATTGTTACCGTAACATTTGTTCACAGATGGGCTCTGACTCAGTCGTGACAGGAAAAGATGATGAAAAGGTGCCATTGAGCCAGTTGACTCTTGAGTTTGTGATATATATATATATCCATTGCCTTGGAATTGTCCAGAGTTTTTAGTTTTAGTCCTAGTCCTGTCATGTCTTTACGAGTACGTCACCTCTTATCTTAAAGTGTATGAAGACGAGTTCACATTTTTTTGCTAATGAAATGTAATTATTTTCTTGTGGAAAAACTAAAGAATTGCGCGTGAAAGAAAGAGAGAGGAACCTGCGTTTTAGTTTGTAAGCGTATGAATGGTGTTTTAAGTCTTCTGGTTACGAAGTCAACAAATATAAAATTTTCAAGATTACGTACAATGAGTGATAGATATAATACAAATTGGAAAAGAATAAGAAAATATCATAATCCAAAATGTCAAGATGCTGAGAACTCTTATACATGATCTATTTGAGTCATCATAAAAAGATATAACCACTTGGGATCTCCCTCCCAGAGTAAGAACAATTTCATACTTTTGCTCTAGATATCTTGAGAAAAGATGCAGCCGATCTTCCATGCGATCCTTAAAAATGACCTTCCAGCTTTTTTGGAGTTGGTAGAGGAGAGTGAGTCGTCGTTGGAGGAGAGAAACGAGGAAGAACGCTTGAACAACACGGTTTTGCACATGGCTGCAAAGCTTGGTCACCGAGAACTCGTCTCCAAGATTATTGAGCTCCGTCCTTCCCTCGTCTGTTCCCGCAACGCATATGGAAACACACCTTTGCACCTTGCTGCTGTCCTGGGAGACGTAAACATCGTTGTGCAGATGTTAGAGACTGGATTGGAAGTGTGTTCTGCACGCAATATCAACAACCACACACCACTCAACTTGGCTTGCCGTAGCGATTCTATAGAGGCTGCCAGACTCATCGCGGAAAAGACACAATCAATCGGCCTCGGTGAACTCAATCTCGCCATATCAAGAGGATCCACTAGTAAGTTTCTTCTAGTGTGCGCTCAACTTATTTCGTAATCTTGTGTAAAAATCACTAGCTCACTACTACTGTGTTCGGATCCTTGGTCAGGTATCGCAGGGATTATACTGGAGAGATTTCCAGACCTAGCTAGAGAAGAAGCTTGGGTGGTTGAAGACGGCTCACAATCAACGCTACTGCATCATGCGTGTGATAAAAGCGACTTTGAACTGACAAGTATATTGTTAGGGCTCGATCAAGGATTAGAAGAAGCACTTAACACCAAAGGTTTATCACCTCTGCATCTTGCGGTCGTCAGAGGCTCGGTTGTAATCCTGGAGGAGTTCTTGGACAAGGTTCCATTGTCTTTCAGCTCAATCACGCCGTCGAAAGAGACAGTCTTTCATCTCGCTGCTCGAAACAAAAATATGGATGCCTTTGTTTTTATGGCAGAGAGTTTGGGAATTAACAGCCAAATTCTTCTACAGCAAACAGATGAAAGTGGCAACACTGTCTTACATATTGCTGCATCCGTCGCTTGTGATGCTCCTGTGAGTAGTTTTCTTTGTCGCCCTCTCCTTTAAATTTTTAGTTACAAAATTTGACTTCCCATATACTCTATGTTAGGATTACATTACTATAAGATGGTACATAATCTATTTTTAGTGGTGTTTCTTCTCACATATTTACTTAACAAATTGCAGCTTATACGTTACATTGTTGGTAAGAATATAGTAGATATCATGTACAAGAACAAGATGGGTTTCGAAGCTTTTCAACTTCTCCCTCGAGAGGCCCAAGACTTTGAGTTGTTATTAAGGTGGCTGAGATTTGGCACCGAGACTTTACAAGAGCTGGATTCTGAGAACAATGTAGAACACGAAAGCTCTCAAGAGATCGAGGTAATACGGTTGCTTAGACTTATAGGAATAAACACATCAGAGATAGCAGAGAGAAAGAGAAACAGGAAGTGGAAAGAGGTCGTCAGAGCTTGGAATATGAGATGCATATAGAAGCATTACAGAATGCAAGAAATACGATTGCGATAGTGGCAGTCTTGATTGCTTCAGTTGCTTATGCCGGTGGGATAAACCCTCCGGGGGGCGTCTACCAAGACGGGCCATGGAGAGGGAAATCCTTAGTGGGAAAAACGACGGCGTTTAAGGTCTTTGCGATATGCAACAACATCGCACTGTTCACGTCCTTGTGCATCGTTATTCTTCTTGTTAGCATCATACCTTACAAGAGGAAACCCTTGAAGAAATTACTGGTTGCCACGCACAGAATGATGTGGGTTTCTGTAGGGTTCATGGCAACAGCTTATATTGCGGCGTCTTGGGTGACCATACCGCATTACGATGGAACCCGATGGTTATTTCCAGCAATTATCGCCGTTGCTGGTGGAGCGTTGACGGTACTCTTTTCCTATCTCGGAGTTGAGACAATCGGTCATTGGTTTAAGAAGATGAATCGTGTAGGAGATATACCTTCCTTCGCAAAGACCAGTTCAGATTTAGCTGCCTCCGGAATATCAGGCTATTTCACCTATTAAGAAAAACTGTTTTCCTAATTTTCCTGTAAAATAGTCCCACCTGTGCATAGTAGTGAAGTATGTCTATGTGTTGGATTAAGTTTTTCTTAGGAACTGTGTAACCTTGTAAGGAGAGACATTGAGATTCCTGTTTTGTGCTTCAAATCAGTGAGTGAAATGTCTCGTTTGCTTTCTCCTATTGTTCAACTCATGAGATTACTGCAAACCCCTAACATGAACCTAGAGAAGCAAGATACTCACAGAAGTAAATTAGATCAATGTTACTGACATAACATGAACAGAACAGAGATTACACTACACAGTAACTCTTGCCTGAAACAATCTATTCTTACTTCTCAAGCCTTAAGATAACACACTATAAGCAGGGATTTTCCGAATTCCAGCTTCTATCATGGCTTTCCTCATTTGTTCTGCTTCTGACCAATTGCTATCCAAAGCATTTAACATCGACAATGCGACATACTGGCCACAGTGTTGAGGTTGCAGTACAATAAGCTGTTTACCTACTTTATTTCCTAATTCAGCATTCTCATGAATCTTGCAAGCGCCCAAAAGAGCTCCGAAAACAGAAGCATCAGGCTCGAATGGCAAATTTTTAATGAAATTGGCAGCGTCAACCAATAGTCCAGCTCTGCCTATGAGATCAACAATGCAACCGTAATGCTCTGATGTTGGAATGATCTTGAACTCACTACATATGGAAGAGAACAACTGGATACCTAAGTCCACAAGTTTATATCGAGCACAAGCCGTGAGTATTGCAAGTAAAGTGATCCCATTCGGATGCACATTGCTTGATTTCATCATCTCAAACATCTCCAGCGTTTGCTTAGGTCTACCATTGGAGGCAAGAGCTGGTATTATCGCATTCCAAGCGCAAACTTTCTTATCACGAATTTGATGGAAAATGGTCAATGCCATCTCCAAGTCACCAGCTTTTCCATACATATCAAGCAAAGCAGTACCCAAAATAGGAGTAAGGATGATCTCTTTCGTCAAAATATATCCATGAATCTGCTTCCCCAATCGAATACCTCCTTGATCAAAATTAGCACATGAAGAAAGTACACAAACGAAAGTAGCCTCATTCGGTGTTATTACCGCACGCTGATTCTGTATCATCTCACCAAAAACCATTAAAGCTTTGGCGTGTAACCCATTCTTACTAAACCCGTTGATAACAGTAGTCCAAGAAACCACATCAGTTACAGGCATTTTCTGAAATAACTCGAAAGCAGAATTCATCTCTCCGTTTCGTCCACAAGCGTCAAGCAAACTGTTACAAGCTACAACACAAGGGTCTAATATATCATCAAACATCTTCCTCGAGCTCTTCAAATCACCAACTTCACCATAGAACCGAACAAAAGAAGTCTGAACAAATGGGTCCCATAGGACACCTCTTCGAAAAGCTTGGCCATGTAAGGCAACACCTGACGAAACAGAGAAAGATGAGCAAGCTGCTTTAATCAGTGAAGGGAAAGTGAGGTTATTTGGTTGGACTTGGCTTGCAAGCATATGAGTGAAGAGAGCAAGAGAGGCCTTGTATTGTCCTGTAGTGAGATAAGATCGAATGAGAGTGTTGTAGACGCATTTCGTCTTCCATCTCGAAGCAACCAATGCTTTGCTGGTAAAGAGGACAGCGTGAATCTGCTTAATCTGGTTTGAGGAGTATAAGAAACGTTGGAGAAGATGAAGTGCGTCTTCAAGAGAAAAATTGAAACTCGAGAAGGAAGTACAACGCATGCACTTTTCACAAAGATTATGCAATCGACAAAGCAAAACAAAAAAGTCGCTGACTTTAAGTTTGCAAATTCAAAAAGATACGAAACCCAAATACAAGAAAGTCGAGCGATCTAAAAGTGAAATCCTCGTAGCAGCAGATGGAGAAAGATTCGAATTTCATGAGAAAGTTACAAATCAATAGCCGCAGGTTTAAGCTACAAGACGATGAAGTTATCTAAATTTCCGACCAGCAGCAATTTGGAGTCTCTGAGGTCAATAGGTAAACCAACTAGGGTTCTCCGGTTTGGTATGGTTTGATCCAATTTTATTTTGATTTCTTATACCGTTTCGGTTCAATCTAACCGAATTTGCACCCCTCTCTATTAAAATTGTGTTTCCACCACCGTGAAGCGAGGTTAACGCTACCGGAAAAAAATGGAGCAGAAGAACGGAAAGGAAGAAGGAGAGCGACACGGAGAAGCGTTGGGAGAGAAGGAAAGTTTTGAAGAGAGTAAAGAGAAATTGGCGGAGATGAGCCGTAAGGAGAAGCGAAAAGCGTTGAAGAAATTGAAGAGGAAGCAGGTGAGGAAGGAGATAGCGGAGAAGGAGAGGGAGGAGGCGGAGGCTAAGTTGAACGATCCGGCGGAACAGGAGAGGTTGAAGGCGATTGAGGAAGAGGAGGCGCGGAGGAGAGAGAAGGAGTTGAAGGAGTTTGAGGAGAGTGAGAGAGCTTGGAGAGAGGCTATGGAGATTAAGAGGAAGAAAGAGGAGGAAGAAGAAGCGAAGCGGGAAGAGGAAGAGAGACGTTGGAAGGATCTAGAAGAATTGAGAAAGCTTGAGGTATTGCTTTGTTGTTTTTCTTTGTCAATTATCGAGCTCACTTTGGTTGCTACTGATTCCATGGAAGAGATCTTAATTTTGAACTGGATTTGAATATATGACATTTATTGACATACGCTTTTGTGCTTCTCTTGGCAGGCTAGTGGGCATGATGAATGTGGCGAGGATGAGGATGGTGAATATGAATATATCGAAGAAGGGCCTCCAGAAATTATATTCCAGGGAAATGAGATCATCCTCAAAAAGAACAAAGTGAGAGTTCCAAAGAAATCGGTTGTTCAGGTCGATGGAAACGAGGTATTTGACCATCATCGAGGTGAACATATCTTCTTCAGTGTTTTCATATTTTTCTAGAGTTCCAATGTGGAGTTTGTTTTGCAGATTTCTGACAGGCCTACATCAAATCCTCTACCTCCGGGAAGTGAAGCCTGTGCCAATTATCAGAATGTTAGTTCTGCGCAACAGATTTTGGAGAGTGTTTCACAAGAAGTACCCAACTTTGGGACTGAGCAGGTGCTTGTTGTATACCTTTATTGAGATGGTATTAGTTTTATATATCATTCTTATGTTCCTTTTAGTAACTTCGCTTTGATTTTATTCTCTCAATCCCCAGGATAAAGCTCATTGTCCTTTCCATTTGAAAACTGGAGCTTGTCGGTTTGGCCCGCGTTGTAGCAGAGTTCATTTCTACCCCAATAAATCGTGCACTCTACTTATGAAGAACATGTATAATGGTCCTGGTATTGCTTGGGAACAGGATGAGGGGCTTGAGGTCTGTAACCGCTGTCATCTCGTGATGCTAGTAGTATCCTGATAATTATTAGTCCTTCTCTATTACTCTTTGCTTCTATTATCTGAATCAAAACTACCACAGTTCCTCTGCCTCTTTTCTGTTTTGTTTTGTTTCGCTGCGTGCTCTTGAATTTACAGAATTATGTTGTTTGTTTTTATATTCTCGTTACTATCTTCTTTAACATACATCAGACATTGATGGTTTCCCTTCAGTGGAGGTGCATCATTATAACCTGGCGGGGTTGGAGTTGCGATTCACTTCTTTGTATCCTACATGATTGATAGATTAGCTATAATATGATTGTTATCTTGATCAAAAATTGGGGACTTGTATTCGTGCCCTCTCTTACCTTGATAGCAGTACTAGACACACTTTATTTGACTTGGTGTTTGTATATTTGTAGTTATTGATTTCTAGGATGTTGTGTCAATCTCTCACTTGTTTGTCGGTGTTTCATGTTCTTTGAGTGTCTTCTACTTTGCTCGTTGGTGTGAGTGATATTTGAAAAATGATTCATTCAATTCTCAATACCTT
Source organism: Arabidopsis lyrata subsp. lyrata (assembly GCF_000004255.2). NCBI lineage: Eukaryota > Viridiplantae > Streptophyta > Magnoliopsida > Brassicales > Brassicaceae > Arabidopsis > Arabidopsis lyrata. The sequence goes on along the minus strand of NW_003302555.1, from coordinate 4,006,073 downwards.
GGAAGTGCTTGATTTTCCTGAATTAAGAACAGAAATGTCTTTCCATAGGGGCTGACTGCTTTGTCTAGTAGTGTCTGAAAAGAAACTAATGCAGTTATAACTTAGTAAGGCTATAGCTATCCTGGTATGCTTGATATTAAAACTAGTGGACGTCACATGCATTATATCACCTGGCTTCCTTTCTTTTAGTCACTTACTGTAGTTTACTCTCTTTCTCTTTTCCCGCCTTTCTTGCAGTATACAGATGAGGAGGCTGAACATTGTTATGAAGAATTTTATGAAGATGTTCATACAGAGTTCCTAAAGTATGGAGAACTTATTAATTTCAAGGTCTGTCGATTTTCTTCTGCTCCCTCTCTTCCCTTTTTCCTCTTCCCCCTCTTGTTTTACTTTCCATTATCAGCCATAGTCATAGATTCATTTTATACTAAATCCGAATGTAAGTTCTTCAGTCTGCGAGCCACACTAGGCTAGCCATTTTGAAAACTAGTGGTTCACGGCATCTTTTATCATTATCAGACCAACTGGAACACCGTGTTTGAGGAAAAAATTTGGTGGTAGATATGTCTTGTCTTCTGACCTTTGTCCTACCCATTCGTTTCTCAAAATCAAATGTTTATATCCATTTCAGGTGTGTAGAAATGGCTCATTCCACTTGAAGGGCAATGTATATGTGCACTACAGATCATTAGAATCAGCTATTCTTGCTTACCAGTCCATTAATGGTCGATACTTTGCTGGTAAACAGGTACACTGCTCCTCTAGAGACCTTTCCCATTGCCTTTCATTGAAAAATGTGCATGACGATTTGGTCTAGTGGACCGCTTCCTGTGCAATATTGACACTAGCTTGTCAGATCTGTATGGGCCGCTTCCTGTGCAATATTGACACTAGCTTGTCAGATCTTTATTAGCACACATCATATTTTCTTCCTCACTGTTTGTATCTTTTTGGCATACTGTTGTAGACCCATATCTAGGTTTCACTTAACCTAGCCTTTGTGTAGGACGTGTTGTCAGAGGTCTCACTTGTCCTATCTGTGGCATTTTTTGTTCATATCCGCTGGTTGAATATAGTCTTGGTATAATCTAGAATAGAATGTCGAAATACTGTAGGCTTGTAGCATCTAGTTCGCTGATCAAATGACTTAAAATTGGTATCCATCTAATATCTTTCATTCTTTTTCTTTTTAATTTATTTATCTATCTTCAATTGAATAATTGGTTGTATGACAAAAAAAGGAATAGTTAATTTGGTTCGTCAATTTCCAAATCAGGAGATTCATATCCACCATCTCGAATATGCCTTGACACTTTACTGATGTGTATGTACGTGAGGCTTGATTTCTGTTACTTTCAGCTTGCTGACATTTTTATCCATGATAATTGCACATCCTCATTAGGTGAATTGCGAGTTTGTCAACATCTCAAGATGGAAAGTTGCCATATGTGGGGAGTACATGAAGTCCAGGCTTAAAGTATGACTCTTCATCTAGTTCTTAGTCTGGAGATCCCGTCTTCTGGCTTATCTCTAGTTCATGATTTTCATTTATTTTGCAGACTTGTTCTCGTGGATCTGCTTGCAATTTTATACATTGTTTCCGAAATCCTGGTGGAGACTACGAATGGGCTGACCATGACAGACCACCTCCAAGATTCTGGATTCACAAAATGACCTCTTTATTTGGTTATTCAGATGAAAAGTACATGGAACATGAATCTTCAGGGTCGTTAAATAATTCAAGATCAGATCTATCAACAGATTCACACAGGTAGGTAGCTTTATATTTGGAATTCTAACTTTTGAGATCCTCATCTTTAATTAACTTATCAGTGTATTTCCTACTTAATTTGGTTATGGAGCGTCATGCTTATGTGTTTTGTTCCCATGTCAGGCAACCTTCAAGAAGATCTAGATCGAGGAACCATGATCATGCGAGCGTTGGATCTACGCCTTCTTATAGGAGCCGTAAATATCATGGTGATACTTGGGACAGCACTCGTGAAGACGAACTTAGCAGGCATGCCGAGAACTGTCATGATGGAGATGACAGTCCTAGCAGAGACTGTAGTTTAGAGAGGGAGATGTATAAAGAGCGACGGTATGCTAAGGATACATTGCATCGTGATAGCAGATGGTGTGAACACTCTCCTGGACATCGGGTGATAAGGAAAAGAATCCATGGTTCTGATGATGATTCTCCTGATGGTAGGAGAGATACAGGTCACAAACAAAAATCCAGAAGAGGGACAGATTCAGAAGTACAAGAACAGACAGACGATGAAAAGGACAGGAAAACCCACAGGAGTTCAAGAAAATACAGCAGGGAAAGGTCATCAGCTGATCAAGAGGAGGGTCATGAACATGATAGGGTTCATACAGTTTCTGATAAGTCGCAGAGAGAAAGATCGAAACATGGGCATGAAAGAAGCAGCTCAAGATATTCGCACGCTGAAGATTCAACTGAAAGTAGACATCATCCGCATAAAGGATCAGACCTTGGAGTTAAAGGAGAAAATGACAGGAAGAGAAGTGTAGAGACTAGTCCCAAAGAAAATCAGTCAGATAAAGACAGGGACAAAAGTAAACAGAGAGATAGATACAAGACCCAGGATCCTGACTGTAACCGAAGCAGGAAAGGAAAACGACGTGGAAGAAGCACGGGAAATGGTGTAAGTGGTATATCAAGTGAGGAGGAGAGTTCAGATAGAGAAACACACAAAGAGAGACCTCATCGCCATAGAAAAAGAAGACGGTCACAAAACTCAGACGACCAGACTCCTAATTTTGCTGAGGAAGTCGAAGAAGAGATTGAGCGTTGGAGACCAGTGTGATATCATTACGAAACCAAACAAGAGATGTTCTTATGACTTGTTGACCTAATCATCTCTTCATTTCTCATCTGTAAATATTTTAGTTTTATTACGTATCTAAGTTGAAAGAGCTTTTGGTGAAACTCGAATTGAGAGTTTTATTAAGTTACTACTTACTCGTATACTGCAGTTTCTAATAAGAATTTTGATACTACTAATTTCTAAGGTAAACAAATGAATTAATTTATATCTGAGAAAGGGGAAAATTCCCGAAAAAAACCCAAAGTAATTTTTATTTGGATGTTTAATACCCAATTTTTTTTTATTGGAATAAAAATACATCATTTAAATATATGTTGTCTAAAAATACCTAATGTCTAAATGGTTGGTGGATTCGACTCCGTGATTTAACGGCCGTTACGGACTCATTAACCGCCGTTAAATTTCAACTCCACGTGTTAAAACAGATATATACAACCTGTTCTCAAATGTACAAATTAAATTGGCTTAGTCAGGTGGTGTGATGTGTGTTTTGTCACCCATGGAACCCGGATTGGAATCTTCCCCATTGTCCACCGTTGCTTTTTTTTTTTTTTTCCCTCCTACTCTCCTTCTCCTTCCTCCTCATTTAACCCAAAGCTTCATCGCTGTTGCCTCCTCCGTTGATAAACAACTATGACCAGAGCCGCCATCTCTTCTCAGTTAAACCCACCATCGCGATTCCCGTCGAATTGCTGGAATATCCTCTAAATTTTATCCGATCTGCTTCCTCTAGTCGCCATTTGTAGAGGAAAGTTTCTACCTTTATCTCCAAAATTAGGACACTTAACAAAGGATTGATGATAAGAAAAAACGATCTAATTACAGAGCACATAATTCTGGAATTCACAAAGTCTTAAAAAAAACCCTAGATTAACGTTACACAGTGAGGAGGAAGAAGAAGGAGAGAAGACGGAAGGGGAAAAAAAAAATTAAAACAATTTATTGATGGGGTGCTTCGAACACGGGTACTCTCTGTGGACAAAACAGCCATCTAACCACCAGACTACGCCAATTTTACAATAATTACTAGTAAACAGGATTTATATATTTGTTTCAATACGTGTTGTTAAAACTTAACGGCAGTTAATGACTCTATAACGGCCGTTAAATCACCGGGTCGAATCTACCAACCATTTAAACATTAGGTATTTTTAGACAACATATATTTAAATGAGGTATTTTTATTCTAATAAAAAGAATTGGGTATTAAACGTCCAAATAAAAATTATTTTGGTTTTTTTTTGGGAATTTAGTTTATTTTATTATATTATTATTATTCGCGGCACATTTGGCACCGAAGAAAGAGAAATTAATCGGCCATTGGGCTAAACGATGACGATGGCGACGCCTTTCAGTGGGGCTGCGAACTCTGTTGTGGCGGCGAGGACCGTTCTGATAACGGGAGTGAGCAAAGGTCTGGGAAGAGCCCTAGCTCTCGAGTTGGCCAAGAGAGGTCACACTGTGATAGGATGCGCTCGTACTCAAGAGAAGCTCACCGCTCTTCAATCGGAGCTCTCCTCTCCGACCAATCATCTCCTCCTCACCGCTGATGTGGTAATTGCCGCTCTTCCGACTCTCGTGCTTCGGGTTTTGTGTGAATTTTGGTCGTCGTATCTATCGAGTCTTATCCACAAATATGTATGTGTGATGTCAAATGAATCGGAAGCTGTAGAAATTTTGAAAAAGTAGTTATTGGAATTAGATTAATGGTTGCTTTCCTGATGAAATTTGTTTGATCAGCAACGGCCTGATTTATTTATCATGCGGACGCTTGCGAGTTTAGTTTTTGAATTTAGCAAGATTTATGGTATATGTTTGCAGAAATCAAACAGCAGTGTCGAAGAACTGGCACACACAATTGTGGAGAAGAAGGGTGTCCCAGATATCATAGGTATATTTACATATTTCTTTGACACTTTTCGTCTTACAGTCTTCAACCTTTGTCTGATGAAAACAACTTTCAAGTATCAGCCTTGTGTGCACCTGCATGAGGATGTCATGAGCATTTTTATTGTTTTTGAATCTTGTAATAAAAGGTATCATCATTCCTCTAGGGAAATGTTTTTTCGTTGGTAGATCGAACCCTAAGATAGACGCTACCTGCTTCAAATTTCTGGATGCTTTCCTTTCTTTACGTTCTAACTGCTATGTCATGCCATTTTTTGGTTTTCCCTTGAGTTCCTGAGTATTCTGAAGTTGACGCTCTATCCCATCTTCAATTATATCTATGGTTGGCATCTAAGAATTCATTCATTTTTTTCGAGGTTGATGTCTGTCAAGTGTTGGTTTGATGGTTACATGATCATCATCTCCTGCACATTCTGGGCACAGAGTTTTGCATCATTTTACTGTAAATTTTAAAGTCTTATTTGTTGGTATATGCTTCTTGCAGTTAATAACGCTGGTACCATCAATAAGAACAGCAAGATTTGGGAAGTCTCTGCAGAAGATTTTGACAATGTCATGGATACAAACGTTAAAGGAGTAGCAAATGTGCTTCGCCATTTTATACCTTTGATGCTCCCACGTAAGCAAGGAATTATTGTGAATATGTCTTCTGGATGGGGAAGATCTGGTGCTGCCTTGGTGAGTTTCAATCGTCACTCGCTTGAATCACAAGCTGTTACTGTGTGTTTGTTCTTTTAGTTACAGAAAGGTAACAAAGTCAATTGAAACATAGAGAATTATTGATATCTAGATATACGATATTATTGAGCTAGACTTTGTCCTAATACAATAATGATGTTAGATACTTTTTTCCCTGATATTAGAGTATACACTCCTAAATTATTATACATGGATGGTAAGGCTATAGCTTCACCTGGAATGTCTAAGTAAGTTACTTGGTTGGTCCCTGTGCCATAGTCTGCAAAACCTAGAATCATTCTATTAACCGTCTTCATGTTGGCCGAGCACTTTTCTGGTATCCACCTCTTGAAAATGCAGGATATGCAGATAACTTTATTCATGATAGGCTCCTTAAATACTCGGAATCTTTGCACTCATGGTTTGGCAATTTCATACCTGATCCCAAAGCGGTTAACTTTTTAAACCAAAACTGTATCTGCAGGTTGCACCTTACTGTGCATCAAAATGGGCGATTGAGGGTTTAAGCCGAGCAGTGGCAAAGGAAGTAGTTGAAGGAATGGCAGTAGTTGCATTAAATCCAGGCGTGATTAACACAGAATTACTCACTTCCTGCTTCGGGAACTCAGCTTCCTTGTATCAAGCTCCTGATGCTTGGTAAGAAACACTTAACTTCCCCAGATTATATACACCGGAAAAAAAATGTTTTCCCTTGCCCTTATCTGTGAGGTTTATAAATTAGGTAGAAATCATTTTTTGAGGATTCTAATACTGAGCCATGATCCTGCTCTGTTTGATCTGTCCGATTGTGTGTTTTTTTTTCCTATGAATCGATTGCCTGAAACCCTAAACCTGTGTTATGTGATGGCAAATGTAACAGGGCTGTGAAGGCTGCGACGATGATTCTGAATCTTACAGCGGGTGACAATGGCGGATCTCTCACAGTCTAACAACTAAGCTACACATTTGTTTTCAACTTGAGTGTTATGGATAAGGAGCTTCTTCAGCAGAAAGTTAGAAAATAACCCTTGATTTGAGGCTTTAATTCATTTGTTTGTAACCAGAAATTTCAACATAGTTACTAACTTCTTAGGTTCATGTACTTGAGTTTTAAAGCCAGGGATGATCTCCCAGTCCGAAGATAGGATACAATCCACAGCGTTCAATCTGAGACAGAATTCTGTAATAACTTAATTGAAATAAAGGAAATTAAAACTCTTATATAAATTCACCGTCATTACTCATTACATAACCCACAAACGAATAATAACAACCACTTATATTAATACACCGTCATTACTCATTACATAACCCTAAGCTTCCCAATTGCTTACAAGATTTCGAAATTCTTCTGCTCTTTTTCTCAATTTTGTTTTGAATATGAATATTCCTCGATTAGAAGTTGAGATAGAGGGGGAAAAGCTGCTGCCATCGGAAGGGATAACAAACACAGTCACTGTCAAAATACTTGCCCCATGTGCCGGAGAGTTTTGTCTGATTAATGTTAGATGGATGCATGTTTGTAATTACTTATCCCTCATTAGTTTTTCGGAATTAGGGTTTCATCTTTTGTTTTCACAATTTGATTGAGATTGTGTCACATATTTTGTGTCTAGGATTTTGAATCAATTCAAGGATATGTCTGAAAATCATTTTGTAATTAGGCTTTGGAACAATTCTTTTTTCGTTGGTTTGGAACAATTCAAAGGGAAGTTTACCATTATTTCTGCTAACATGCAACGTAGTAGTTAACTCCAAAGTTTCATAACAAGATATAATCTATGTAAAGAATTCAAAAACGATTGAAGAAAAACATCCATATATGCTAAAAGAAAGAACATATATTATTATTTTTATTTCTATTTTGGGTGTAAAAGAGAAATTAAGTTTAAAAGAGAAAGAACATATATTGTTTCGTTGCTATAGATCCTCGTTAATACACTCTCACCAAAGTGTAATACAACTAGGTGTGTTAAGTGCTCAAGTATGTACTGAAAGAAGAAATAAAGCTTTTATAAATTTATGCGTCTAGACTCACTGAAAGATCACTCATAACTCTGTCTCCAAGAAATCAACTATTTTCTCGACATTTCGTCTTACTTGAATACAAATGCCGAGAAAATCCACAAATAGTAAAAAAAACAGTAAGTAAAAAGCTTTCAAATCCAAAACTTGATAGATAATCCTCAAACCATTCATCATCTGCATAGTCCCCCTGCAAAAACCCAATGCACCATATTATCATCTCTTTTTGTTACAGCTTACTAACCACAATATTTATACAAGTCATATAAAAGTACAAGTGAAGGACACATAAGCTTGATATATAGAGATATGCATGGCTTATACCAATTACTAGCCATTGTTTAGAGAAGAAAAGGAAATTACCTAATCATTGGTTTCAACGCCTTTGGTTTTTTCCATTGCCTCTTTTCCCTGAAAACAAGTGTTTTGGTTTAAGAGATGGTATAACTCTGTCTGCTTCTCCACGACGTGCAGCTTTGTCTCTCTTTCTGTGAGATTTGTGTCCAATCTTAATTGCCTTAATCTTCTGTGAAGAATCTTTGAAGCCTTCACCAGGTAAAACCTCATGTGGTGGCCTTGACACTGATCTTGATCTTGACAAAGATCTTGATCTGGATCTCAGACACATCTTCTTCTTCTGTTGCTCATCATCATTCACATCCACATCCATAGCATCTATACTCAAACCATCATACCTTTCCCTCTTTCTTCCTCTAGACTTGCTTCTTGCATGGTTCAAAGCAGAAGACGGATCAAGACCCAGAGATGATAACTCTCTACCCATTCTTTTCCTTGTAAACTTCTTATCTTTGCCAAACTTTCTTGGAACAGCTGCTCTGTTTTGTGCATTGCTCTTCTTAAGTCTACTCTCTTGAATAAGCAAAGCTTTCTTCTTACGAATAGCAGCCAAATCATTCTTCTCCTTCTCCGTAAGTTTTTCTCCTTCGATCTCAAAACCATTTTCTTCTTCTTCCTCTGCCTTCCTGAGACTTTCTTCACTTGTCAACTCCTCAAGCCTATTCAAAATGTCTGAATCAACAAAATCAGCAACATTGTGACCATCACAAATCTCAGGTATTATGTCTTCCTTCCATTCTTCTTTAGCCAATATGTAGTTCTTCTTTAGACTAGCAGAATAAACCCCAGCTCCACCATTTTCATCTTCCAAATCCTTCTCGGTCTTTCGCTTCTCCTTTTCACCAGCTTCCTTAGCTACCTGAGGTATAAAAGGGAGCCTATCTTGGTCATCACGAGCCTTCGGCATCGCCACATGAAACCTGTTCAAGTGGTCAACGATCTTTTTCGATTTCATCTTCGCCGCTACCCTCTGATCTAACAGCCTCTGACAAGCAGCATTCCTCACTGTCATCACACCTTCTTCAGTCAAAGTACTCATCTTCAAAAGCACTGCATCTTCATCTTCTCCCATGGCAGTCTTCATAGCTTCATCTTTCATCTCTTCAATCAGCTTCCGGTCTTCTTCAGATAAGTTCTCCATAGGCATCAAATCAGTCTTGTTGCAGACAATCACCAACGGTTTGTTCTTGAACACAGACTTTATGTTGTGAAAAAGAGAAGCCTGCTGAGCAATGGTGTAACCACAAGAACCCGAAATATCAAGAAAGAACAAAACAGCAGCTCGAAGATGAGCCAATGCGGTGATACTACACATTTCAATGATATTACGGTCTTCAATTTCCCTATCCAAAAGCCCCGGTGTATCAATCACCTGATACCTCAAACACTTGTAATCAGTATGACCAAGAAAGAGTGATTTTGTAGTGAAAGCATATGGCTGAACATCCACATCAGCTCTTGTAACTTTGTTCATAAAAGAACTCTTTCCCACATTAGGACATCCACAGATCAAGAGAGTTCGAGTGTTTGGATCAATCGAAGGAAGCCTCGCCAAGTGTTGCCTAACCTGCTCAAGATAAGCCAAACTAGGACCAATTCCTTTCATAACAGTACACATACGCCCAAGAGCAGCCACTTTTAAGCACTTGCACCGGTACAGAGTATCACCATGCTTGAGTAGCTTCACATAATCCGCGGAGATTTTGCTGATCTTGTTCTTGGCGGTATTGACTTGACCAAGAGCGAGCTTGTAGTGATCTTTATTGTAAAGCACATGAAGAAGAGATTCATAAAAGGGTTGGATTTCATCGAGGCGAGGAAACTCGTGGATAATGGCAGAGAGCTTATCGTTAAAGTTTGATTGTGTGAGCTTCACTTTCATCATGTAGAAGCTACGGAGTTTGCTGATCTTGTCACTCTTGTGGATAACAGTTTTGGACTGGCGCTGAGTGCGGGAAAGAACGATATCAACAAACTGTTTTCCATTTGGCACAACTGTTATCTTCTTGAAATTATACTTCACCATTGTTTTTGCTTATCTAATCTGCACAACAACAATACAACCTATTGAAAATAGAGATAAAAAAGGAGAAGCAAGTAGAGATGATGGTCTGCTAAAACGTTTACGTCATAAGCTTCTATCAGATTCCAAAACTTTGATTCCTAATCTTAGAACATTAGCTACATCATTAGAATAAATTTCGATTGCTAGATGCCGTGCATAACTATATAACCGGAACATTTTAGGTTTATCAATCTCTCTAATTAATTTCGTTGAACTTCGAGATCAACACAAACCTTATGAAGAAACGAGAGAGCTTACTTTACTAAGAGAGAATGAGATGAATTTGAGAGACGTGAAGGAGATTAAGAGAGAGAGATAGAGAACGCTAATGTGCTGCCCTAATTTACCGCCGATTAGTGAATTAGGGTTAGAAGAGTCCCTTTCCCAAGTTTCGGGAAAATGAAAAATAACCCTCAAACTTCAAATGTTTTGCAAGAACATCTTTTAAAATTTAATAAAAACACCAATTGTTCTGGAAAATATCATTTAAACCCTGGTGTTTGACAGGGCTAATTTGCTCATTTGGTTCGAGGGCTAATACGATGCCGTTTTAGACCTTCTTCAGGCTTCCATAATTTTTTTTTTTTTAAAAAAAACTTTGTTTGCGGTAGCAACGGCAATTACTACTAGGCCTGGCAATTCGGGTATCCGTTCGGGTTCGGTTCTTTTTTTTCGGGTATCGGGTCTATTCGGGTAGGGAGTCAAGACCCATTCGGGTATTCTAAAAATTCGGTTCGGGCTCGGTTCGGGTTTGGGTATTTTAATAAAAAAAGTAAAATATCCGAAAATAACCAAAAATACCCGAAATATTTTCGGGTTCGGGTCGGGTTCGGGTTTTTAACTCATATATACCCAAATCTAACCGAAATACCCGATTTCTCAAAAATACAATGGTTACTCTTTACCCAAATATAACCAAAAATATCTAAAATACCTAATATATTCGGATTTATGATTGTAATTTTAGGTATTTCGGGTATTATAATTATAAATATAACTAATATTTATAGGTGTATATTTGTATTCGGGTACATTCGGGTATATTCGGGTATTGGATTCGGTTCGGGTTCGGTTCGGGTTTTTTTCGGGTAGGAGGTTAGGACCCATTCGGGTATTTTTAAAAATCGGGTTCGGTTAGGGTATTGTTCGGGTTTTTCGGTTCGGGTATTCGGTTCCGGGTATTTTGCACAGGCCTAATTACTACCGTATATGATTATTTTACCAAGAGACCCCCAAAATTTAGTGATTTCGTTAACTAGCCCTGAAAAAATTCTCTCAAGGCTTATACAATGGAAGTACTTCGATTATTTAAATTTATAGTAATTTACCCAAACGGTTCAGATTCATAAGAATATCAGATACAAAATTCATTCTATAACTATCACAGCATAGGGTGCTCAAAAAATGGATGCCAAAAATAGTTGAATAAGAAAGAAAACAAAAATTCAAACAAACATTTGACTCATGAGACCAAACTCTTTTAGCTGCGAGCACATGTGTGGATAATATCTATCTACAAAGAAGACAAAACAGTAGTACAATCATCCAATTACTGTCTTAAACTAGAAAAAATAAGAGTAACTTAGTCCCAGAAAACGGGACCCAATGCGCTTCCAGGTTTTTTTTCCCGCAGGGTCTAATACCTGTAAGCTGAACCTGTCGGCGGTGGTGCTGGTGGCAACCGATTGGGGGTGGTGCGGCGATTGCTACCAGAGCCTGGTGATGCTGCTTCTCCGTTCTGAGCAGGGTCACTGTAGCGGCGGCTGTGACCACCGGAACCGTACCTTGACAATGAGTCTGAGGGTCCATTAGCAGCAGAGTTGAAGGCATTCATCCAGTCGTCCCCTGAAGAACCTCCACTTGTTCTTGGGCTACTTTCTGTAGGACAAGTGATTCCGCAATTAAAAGATTAATAAACCATAGTTTCATTGAAGATCTTTCAGATAGTATTTAAGAAACCGTATCAATCCAAACCAAGCAAGCAGAAGAACTGTTATCATGTTAAGAATAGAATAAGGCGGATGATTTACCAGTTCCACTATTGTCCGAATAACTTGAAGCAGCAGCTGCTCGGTTGTCGTGAATACTAAGCTGCCTCGTGAGTTTAGAAAGAAGAGAGGATTGTTTCTGGTAACGCTCTCTTCGTCTTTTGACATTCTGATCCTCTTGAATCAATGACTCAATCCTTTCATTGCCTATTGCACTAGAGATCAAATACAGGAGAGGACACATAAGCACACCATAACTGAAATGAAACTAGGCACAAGGAACAAAAAGATATTGAACCTTATAGAACTGTATAGTTGATTCAGCATGTCTTCCTTTGATTTCTCCACTTGACAAAGAACTACAGCCTGTTCACGGTAAATTCACATTGCTTAGTAGCATGACCGAGGAATCTCTGTAAAAAAAAGAGATGGACAAGAAAATTTGGAGCTTTCGAATAAGAACAGTTCACCTTTGGAACATTGGCTGCAAGACTGTTAAGAACAGCTTCAACGTAACCCCGTACTTCTTGGGACATCCACCGGAGCTCCTCTTCTGGATCGATGGGTTTCCTAACCATCTTATCCTAAAATACAGACAAGAGGAAAAAACCTATGTCTCAGAATATAAACAATAAATACCTTAGATGCCAAACATAACTTATGTCATGTTTAAAAGTAGTACCATGCCTACCCATAAACTGAGGCTTCTATAGGAAAAATGTTTCAATGATACAAATTTGACAATGTTCACTAAAACACAAATAACTTTTTTTTCACTCTTCCATCAGTTTGAACTCTTCTCAAGTAAAGTTTCTAACTTTCTTCATAGTGATGATTGGTATTGCATAAGACTAGTGAACGCATCTAACATAGATTTAAGGAAGAGGGAATGTAAGATGAAGATTAATTATAAAAGCTGGCCATGAGTAACTCACAAGTGAACCTTCTGAAAGACTCTGTCTCATGGAAACACTGCCCACTTGGCCTCCACGAGCCTGGATAACTTTTTGCAACTTATTAATCCACTCGTTCTTATCGACTACACTCTCAGCCTTAAGTACAAGGGCATTGTGAGCTGCAACATAATAGTTTGAGGAAAAGCTCATAAAAGTGGGCATAGAAGATCAAGAAAGTTTGAATTCTGATAATGATTGATTGATGTACCTTTTAATACAGTCTTGTAGGGAACCTTGCAGGTTATTTTAAATACAAGGCCTGGTCCTTTTGAATCAGGTCCATTTGCCTTCTTGTCCTTCGAGCTCTTTGACTTTTCTACTTCGTCCTCGGGAATTTCTTCAATAGTGCATTCCTGAGTGGATTAACAAAGTTTGAGAAATATAATTAGAAATACATGGAAAAAACTGTTATTTATAGAGTATCCAAATTTCTCATCGATAATAACAGAACAATTAAAATTTTGAAGCATAAGCTTCACAATACACAAGTAATTGTCACTCTCCATAACCATTGTGGGAGAAAATAACAAGGTCAATATGAACTATATTATTATTCTTCTCTACTTCTTTTTTCATGTCATTTCTAATTATAGTTCACCTTTGGCAGAAAATAAAGCATAGGAAGAGAATGGTACCTCCAAAGTTATAGTGCCCCGGAAATTTCTTTCTTCTTGCTTTTTGGTATAGCCAAGCTATAAAAAGGTTAACAGTAAAGTCAGTAAGTAATCACAGTACACACAGTGCTTTCTCTTTGCAGATATTTGGATCACCAACTGAAGAATATACGTTTCAAAATGCTAACCTTTCCAGTTTTCTCATTCAGAACAAACCATCGCCTACTCCACCCATTTGTTTTTGCACTTTTCTTCATTAAGTACCCTAGATGAACAGAGTAATTATTTGTTATCTACCTTGGAAGTTAGTTTTATCAAGGTTTAATTGATAAAGAAGAAAAAGACATGAAGAAATCATGCACTTGGACTAAGCGAAAAGCTTTGCAGCAATAAAATCATGCAACGTAAGGAAAGCAAATCGGGAGTAAAAAAAGCAAAAAGAAACTTTTTAGACAGTAACTAGGTAGATGTATATTAGAATAATAACCTGCTGTTATCTCCCCCTCAGGTCCAGCAGTTTTCAGACCAGAGACCTCCGGCGTCTCTTTATCTTGCGGACTAGGTTTGTCTTTCATTGATTTTAAGCTACCACCAGCTGTTTGCCCATCTGGCTGAGGACTAGTAGCCTGATAAACATGCATGTAGAGAATTTATATATTATATTATTATATACTTTCATGTAAAAAGATTTAAAAAAAAAAAAGAAAGGATTTTTCACTACGTATATCCAAATTGATATAGAATGAAGACACACCCTGCTTAAAAGGGACTGCTCTGCATCTTGTCCCTTCTTAGAAGATCGCCCTTTCAGCTCTTCCTCGCGACGCTGTCTTTCCATTCTGATGGATTCAATACAGTGCATCGTCAGAAAGAGAAAATTAATTTTCAGTCATGAACCATTGACAATAGAAACTAAAAATGCAAAGTCAAGCCAAAATACCTCCTTTGCACAAGACGGATAAAATGTTGAGGTGGTACAAAAGCGCGTTCCATATCAACTAGTGCAACCACCATTTTCTTGGCTTCATTCTTGAAACCATCAAGTGCTGCACTTGCTATAGCTACAACCTGGTTGATGATTAGTCAGAAAGGAACAGCTGTTATCGAAATGATAAAATGCTACTGAATAAAGCAACAAAAAATCATTATTACCTCTCGCTTGAAAGGAGGATATCTCCCAAGTCCAGGTGTAGCATTTGCAGAGGCTGAAACTATGTCAACAAGAACTCGGTGAACCTAATCAAAAGTTAAGACCATGTTAGCGTAACAGATAAATAAGACAGAAGGGAAACCTGGATGCATGATTTTTAGAGTCGGAACAAAAAAAATTGCTTCATCTACGGTAAGGTATATTAACTTATTAAGACTTATATAAACCAGATAACTGCAATAGAACCAGGGAAAACTTGACAAAACTCTAAATAACAGTCCGAAGAATTAAAGTGTCAAAGTGAGACGAGCCATGGCCAGTTCACAATGCAGTAAATTTCTAAAATTCAATCCTACTGCATCTACCTAAAAAACATTTAAATAAGCACACCTCATCAACACAAAGACGTGCCGGGTCTTTAGCCAACTCAAGGACAATCTTTATCAACGATCTCAACCCTTTCTCTGGAGATATAAGATAAGGTTGATAACCATCTGCCTCCAAAACAACCTGAAAATCAAAGATAATTTTGACAAATCAAGTCTCAAAACTTGTCTCGTGCAGAAAATTAGGACAGAAGCAGACACCCACCCTCTTAACATTGTTCAAGTCAAAATGTCTATCCAATGGAAGCTGCTTGATACGGTTGGGGAAATTTCCTTCAAAACTTGCGACAACTTTCCAACCACTTCCCTGAACAAGAATCAAAAAGTGTTTGAGAAAAACATTCACCAAGCTCCAAAAGTGACTTCAGCCCATAAATTGAAAACAGACAAGTACAAAAACTCTAATTCAAACAGTCAGTTGGCTTATACACATATCATAAACATCCACTATCAGATTCATGAGATTCACAACAATATAATGTGATCTTACCAAACGTAGGTTAGCAAGAGACTTTCCACTACACTAGCACTAAATCTGAAATGGCTGATTGCTAATATTTGAAGAGTTCTTCTCTCTCCTACATTCTTGAATTTTCGACTAAATCTAGAAAACTTATGTAAGAAAGTACTTACTTCACCACCAGCCAAGTGCAGAAGAAACTTGTCTTCAAACTCACGGCAAAGCTCCAAAGCTATAGCCCTTGTACCTTCAGCACTGCTAACTAATTGTTCACCAAGCCTCGATAGCTCATCCTGCACTATTTGAGACTTACCCTGGAGCCTGTACAAAGAATTTGAAAGCCATATGGGTTCAAGCAACCAATGTAATATGCCTAAAAGTAACAACATAATAAAATCATGAAGAAAGTACATATATGGAGAGAAGCAATACCCAGACAAGACACTTGGAAGCCTGAGCTTCATTCTGCTACGAATCTGGCTAGCAAGGGTGTCCACCAACGCGATTCTGCCAAGCTTGCTTGGTGGAGCCCCAGTCAAAATGGACTTAAGACTTTCACTCTCAGCACGCCAAGCAGTTTCTAAGGAGTTCTCACCACTTCCAGACTGTGCTGACGCAATTGAAACGGACTGGCCAATAATAGCAACCCATGGAATGTCAGTTGTTTTTGGAGGTCCTTGATTTGAAAGAAGAGCCTGAACAGCTGCAAGGGCTTTCGAGTTCTCTGCCGCCTGGTCAATTTTTCCAATAATGCCTATTGTCCTAGTACCTATAAGTAGGGAGGAGTGATGAGATCTAATGAGTAATTTAAGCAAACTGAAGTGATAATAGGCCGGTAAATCAACAGTTATTATCAGGTATAAAAATAGTAAACAATATAAGATAAGACAGATAGGAAATACAGATGTACTCACTCTCTGGATCATACTCCTTTGCAATCTTAAGGGCTCGGGATGATGAAATTTCAGATGCCTGGCTAGCAGGCACTATAACCAGCAGTATGGCATCATTGTGTTGCGCGTATTCAGCAATCTTGCAAAAAGATCCAAGAAACAAACAACAATTTCAAAAGGAGAAACATGATAATGAATCTATGTTATCACTTCAGTAGGAAAACGATAAAAATAGTCGAAATCTTTCGTTTCATGGTTGTCAGGCAAGTTGAGGATATGACAAAGGCATTAAGTAGTTCCAAGTCTCACCATTGACTCGTCCACAATTCTCTGGTCCAGTCCAGGCAGATCAACTAATTTCAATGGTGGAGCTGAAATGTAAAAGGTAAACGTAACAGGTTATGATGGTCAAAGAAAATTTAATACTAAGAACATGTAGGTCATATGCCATCACTCATCTTCAAAAGAGTACTATTTATGTTAAAGCTCCGTTAGATATATAATCTGATACCCACCAAAGTAAAGCTGTAAGCTCTAAACCAGTGTACTAGATACTATATAAGGCTAGCAAGATATTACAGCTGACCAGTTCACTGATATCAAAGATAAATTCATGCACCCAACTTAGGTTAGCTAAGTATGTGCTATTTGAAGAGTAGATAGGCTTGCCACTTATGATGGTGCAAGTAAAAAGGCGCTTACCTGTGCTGGTACGAAGTTTTAAGTTTATTTCATCACGATTCTTCCCTGAGGCTCCTTTACTAAGTCTATCTTGTAGAGAATGTCTCAGAGCACCTAAAATATACCCATACAGAACACAATGGAGATATTATGAGAAGACTGACCGAAAGCTTTATATCAGAAATGCAGAAAGAGCCTCACATACACATAGCATTGCTAAATTGATATGTTCATAGATAGAGACTTACTTGCAGAAACTTGCTGAGATTTATTGTCGATTTGCAAGATAATCGCCTTGCTGCTCAAAGAACTCTCCCTGCTCAATTCAATTATTATAGGAGCTCGTGTAGCACCATTCTCACCCGTCGGCTGTACACAGTAAGTGTAGCAGACACAACAGAGGTCAGTATTAGTTTAAGAAAAGGCGTGAACCAATAATAACCATTAGAAACTCCCATAGACTCAAATTACAACTTACCAACACTGGATGCCCAATTAGACTATTTAGAACTGCAGACTTTCCAGCTCCCTGGTTCAGTATGCAAAAAGAGATAAGTTATAAATATCGATATACATCAGCCTTCTCCGGCTTGTTTCTCCTGCACCAGTCGCTCCCGGATTTTGATCTCATGTAACCATACATCCACTAATAAAGAGAAACACAAAGCTCTAAATGATGATTGTTTCCTAGCAAAACTCTAAGGTTCCAGGAAAATTCGATAAAAACCTAATCTAGATCCAGAAGATCCACGATACCGCATCCAACATCAACACTCGAGCCTAAACACGAGCAAATCGAGGAGCGTGGAGTGAGAGCAAGGAACTCACCACATTTCCTAAGGCAACGACGTTGAGGAAAGTAGCAGGGCGCCTGGAAGAAGAGGTCTCGTCGGGATCTTCGTCGGCGAGAAGCGACGCCGCCTGTTTCATCGAATCTGAGAGCTGAGACAACTCATCGATCGCCTCCATCGCGACTAGCAAAAGCCTCCCGCGAATCGAGATCGAGTAACCGATTCAAAGTAAAGAGATCTGGAGGAAGAAGGAAGCCACGCGATTAGATCTGGCCAGAACCGAAACCGGCGGCTATGGGCGGGGGCTTTCCCGGAGAGACGAGGGCCGGAATTTGGAATCCGGTCGCGATGGTGTTAAGCTAAAGATTTTTCGTTGGGGATTTCGTAAGGGAAGGCAGAAGAAATGAGCGAAGACGACGAGGTCATAAAAGAGGACGTACGTAAGAATCACAAAGACACGGGACAAGATTCAAATTTCAAAAGAGTTACAAAAATCATTATCTTTCTAAATTGATCGGACTCAAGTGCTTCTTCTTTTCTTTTTTTTGAACTTTTTTAAGAAATTCAACAAATGTGATGTGATTATATACAAAAACAAAAAAACCACACACACACACAATTTTATTACTTCATTACCAATTTATCATCTGTTGGATCCATTCAAAGTACACTAGCTAATGTTGGAATCTCACATTACTTAATCAATGTGAAGGTTTTAAATAATAATGTAATCAATGTTGTTGTGGATCTCGTTGTTGTTCACGTAGATCTCGTTGATATATTGACCAAAGAAATAAAAGACCCAATAGTTCATCTTTATTTTGTACCGATTGGAGCACAGAAAAATATCTATATCCCGCGTCAATAATCTCAAGGTAAGGCAAACAAAAAATGAAAAAATCTCTTCACAAGCAGTAGTAGCGGGTGTAGAAACATAATTAACATGGGCACAATATATTAACATATAAATTTCTAATATAAAGTTTTATATAATCAGTTATTTAAAGACATGTAAATGAGGCAAATTGATCTTAACAATGTAATTGTTTTGAACTATATTTGTGTGTGTGTGTGTGTTTTTTTTTTTTTTGCATGGATCTCATCTTCCTTCCTTCATAAATGTCGTCTATCATATACCTTCCAACATCTTAGGACTAGTTTGGCAATGTTGACAATTCTTTGGGATGTATTGACAAGTATAATTATAAAAAAAATATATGAAATTTCCAAGCTAACGACATGAAATTTCTAGGGACACTAATTGATAAGTACCATTGATTTTTTGACATCTAGATACCATATTGTTCGTTTAGGATGATAGTTCTTCCACTATGCTTTGGAGTTTGGATACTAAATGGCAAAAAAAACTTTTCATAGATCCCAGAAAATAGTATAGGCATCAGTATGAGATTTTCCGGTGATCAAAACATATTAAGATATTTTCCAAAATAAATAAATAAAATTCCATAAATCACAAACTTTAAAAAGGAAAAACAAAACAAAATTAGAATAAAATACATTGTCTCAATACTTTAACATAACCAAAAGAAGAATCAATAAATTTTACTAATAGATAATCAATATATACATTTTCGAAAAATTGTACAAATGTATTACAATGTTAAAATTATTTAAAATAAAATATTAAGGAAATAGAAATTAGATAACCTATAAGTTTGACTACTGGAGGATATCTGGATTTACTTTTTTCAAGAACGAAATGTCGGACCAAAGTTGACGAGCACTAAACCACGTCACAATCAAAACGTGGGCCCTCCGGCCCAATAACTTAAAAACCTATAGATTCTTCCCACCTGGCAAAATCTGCGGAGTTTGAACTCGTTATGTTTTTCGACGTGGAGTTTTAAACTCAATTAATCTAATTAAATTAAGCATAAACTCCATTTAATTCTTGGTCTTTTATACTATATTATTATAAATATCAAAATCAACGACACACATAGATTTCAACTAGAAGAAACAAAAGACCAGATTTGTTTATGTTTCTTCTTCTTCTTCTTCTTCGTCTCTGCATCAAATTCAGTTTCTGATCTGTTTCAGTCGTCGTTTCTCACTTTCCTCGAAGATTTCCAGAGATCCAATTCCCATTTTCCCAGTTACCTATTTCGTTTTCTTTTTCCAAAAATTGTGGATTTGATTCCATGTTAGAAATTTAGAAAATTTCTCGAGGAGATTGAATGAAATGGATTATTTCTTGAAACAATCAGATTCTCTTTGAATCAGAAGAATGTTTCCCTGAAACTTTATTTTTGGGGAACAGAGATCACTGTGTTGTGTTGTTAGGTAGACAAGTTTGAGTTTCTCGAACAATGGCGAGAGGAGGGAAAGAGGAAGGAGAAAAACACATAGGGTTACTAAAGCTGGCTCAAACGCTGTCGTTTTTGCTAATATTCATGGCCGGAATCATCATCGGCCTCGCCGCAAGTTCTCACATCGATCGCTACTTCAATTCTTTGCCGAGGATGTTCTCATCAACCACTAACCTTCAATCGATTCCGTTTTCGAGTCCTGATTACTCCAATTGCACAATCATCCACCGAGACTGCACAGGTAACGACGAGAACGAGAGCGACGACGGAGGAGTCAAGGCGGAGAAACCAAAGGTTCGAGATTGTTGGAGCATTGATGGGTTTGTTCGGCCAGAGAATCTGAGTCATGGAATGACTGATGATGAGTTGTTCTGGAGAGCTTCGATGGTTCCGGTGAAGGAAGAGTATCCGTACGATAGGGTTCCGAAAGTGGCGTTTATGTTTCTGACGAGAGGGCCTTTACCTATGCTTCCGCTTTGGGAGAAGTTTTTTAAAGGCAATGACAAGTACCTATCGGTTTATGTTCATACGCCTCCTGGATACGACATGAATGTCTCTCGTGATTCTCCCTTTTACGACCGCCAGATCCCGAGCCAGGTACGTTTTGATGCAGTACAGTGAATGTTTTTGTGTCTTGCTTGTGTTCTTCAGTGGATCAGAACAAAACAAATACTTAGTTTCACCAGTGACTTACTCTTGTATACAAGAACAGAGTAATAGATAAGTAGATAAGAAATATAGTCATTCTGGATCATGGAGATCTTGTTCTCTAGAGGAACAACATGTAGATCTAATCGGCATGATGGAATCCAAGTTATAGGTGCTTAGGATTTGAACTTTTTAATTGTTTCTTCCACTGTGAGCTACATCTGTTTCAAGGTTGTGTATTAGATGAAGCTTTATTACTAATTTTGCTATTATGTGATTTTGTGGAGCATAGCCGGTTTTAGTTTAATGATCGGGAACAGCTTTTATTATAGAGGTGAACTGCTTAGCTGTGAACTAGGAAACTAAAAAAGACTAATTCATAGACACATTATATAAGCTTCTCTTGTTGATTTAAACACCTTTTATTGTAGTAATCCCTTTAATTTTCTCTGTATGTCACAATGATCCTGGTAATTGCATAACGCTTTGTTTGGTTCTTCAACTTGGTCATCTGATGAATCATGGATGGTCTGTGTCATTGTATGCTAGATCTAGTTGATAAAAAATCTAAAGAATTCTGCCTGGTTCTGATGGTTTTTTTATACTTGAATTTTTCAGAGAGTTGAATGGGGATCCCCACTATTGACAGACGCAGAGAAGCGTCTTCTAGCCAATGCATTGCTGGACTTCTCAAATGAGCGTTTTGTTCTTCTCTCAGAGAGCTGTGTCCCAGTTTACAACTTCTCAACTGTCTACACTTATCTAATAAACTCTGCTTACAGTTTTGTGGACTCTTATGATGAGCCAACACGTTATGGCCGTGGCCGTTATAGCCGCAAGATGCTCCCGGATATCAAACTCCATCACTGGCGCAAAGGGTCTCAGTGGTTTGAAGTAAACCGTAAAATCGCCATCTACATCATCTCAGACTCGAAATACTACTCATTGTTCAAACAATTCTGCAGACCAGCTTGTTACCCAGACGAGCATTACATCCCTACTTTCTTGAACATGTTTCACGGTTCAATGAACGCAAATAGAAGCGTGACATGGGTTGATTGGTCCATAGGCGGTCCGCATCCAGCTACATATGCTGCAGCTAATATCACAGAAGGGTTTCTCCAATCTATAAGGAAAAACGAGACGGATTGTCTTTACAATGAAGAGCCAACTTCGTTATGCTTCCTTTTTGCTCGGAAGTTCTCTCCTTCTGCCTTAGCTCCTCTTATGAATTTGAGCTCTACTGTCCTGGGGTTTTGAGAAAAAACAAACTGATTCATTTCTCCTCTTCTTTCTTCTTTTATAGGGATGAGATGAGATTCTTCTACGAGATATATAATATACATAGGACTCTTTTTCTTTCTTATATAGTTTTATTTTATTAGCTTCCTTTGGTTATAATCTCTTCATTATTTGGGGTTTTATAGAGATGATCGTAATGGTCAAGCCTTTTGTATGCAAGAGTTTTACTTCTGCCGACCTGCAGAGCTAATCTAGTTGTAGATTTACGAATATATTATTCATTTTGATCACTTTTTGGAAGAAATGGAATTTAATGTTTTGATCGAATTACTGATTTTAAATTTCCATTACTCTTTAGAAGCCATTGGAAACTTCAAAAGAACCATACATACAAGTGAAGAAGCAAGGGCAACGAACGTAGTAGATTATGATGTTGATCCTAAAGAAATAAATACTAGAGTTTGCAAAAAATGGGAACCACAAAGCAAAAGCCAAATTAACTATGAGGAGAATATTGGTGCAGAAGAAATAGCGAGTTTGTCAAACTAGTTCCTCAACTCCACTACCTTTTTTTCTTGTGTGTCAAGGCACTCATGGGAGGACCCTGGCTCCTGTTGTTGAGGAAGATGACTGTCCACAGAGTGTGACCTCGGTGTCTGATTAGCCACCTCTCCTGGCACGGGATTTGACCACTGTGACTGCTGATGGCTAGCTGTCTGATTAGACCACTGTTGCTGCCCTGTCCATGCTGACTGCTGGCCAGCTGTCTGGTTAGCCCACTGCTGTTGCTGGCCGGTTGTCTGATTTCCCCACCCTTGTTGCTGGCCGGTTGTCTGATTAGCCCATGGTTGCTGCTGGCTAGGAGTCTGATTAGCCCATGATTGCTGATGACCAGTGTTCTGGTTAGCCCACGGTTGCTGGTGACCATTATTCTGATTAGCCCATTGTTGCTGCTGGCCAGGCGTTTGAGTAGCCCACTGTTGCTGCTGGCCAGGCGTCTGATTAGCCCATTGTTGCTGCTGGCCAGGAGTTTGATTAGCCCACTGTTGCTGCTGACCAGACGTCTGATTAGCCCAAGGTTGGTGCTGGCCAGCTGTCTGATTAGTCCATGATTGCTGATGACCTGAAGGACTTGACCACCCCGATTGCTGAGACCAAGATTGCTGCTGTTGATATCCCGGTGCCTGTCTCGACCATGACGGTGGCTGTTGCCCTGCCGTCTGATTCGACCACGATTGTTGCTGCTGGTTAACAGACGTGTTGGACCAAGAGGGATTCTGGCCATTATTAGCCTTGTAAGCTCCTCCTGCTGTTTGACCTGCAGTTCCATTGGCCCAACCTGAATTGGAATGCACCACTCCTTGGCTCGTCCATGGGGACCTGTCTCTAGGCTGCTGCGGAGCTGCAGGTGTGGTTCCAAACACTGCGGGTACACTAGGTGGAGTGTTACCAGACTGCCCAGCGTTTCTAACCGGCCGGGCAACAGAGTTCAAAATTTTCTCAATCTCCTCACGACGTCCTGCCTTCTCAAAAACCTCAATGGTGAATTCCCGCAGCACAGTAGTAACCCCAACATTATGTCTAATCATATCACCAACAATGTCCTTGGCTTGGTCAAGTGCATCACCATCACAAAGACCTCTAACCACCACATCATAAATGGAAGGATCTGGTTTTGGTTCCCTCTCTCCCATCTTAGTCAAAACTTCAGCAGATTCCGTAAGCTTACCATTCTTAATCAGCTCGCCAAAGACTCTCGTACCGAAATCAGCAACCACCCGTAGATTCACATCAACCATCCTGTCCAACATCTTGAGAGCATCGTCCATTCTTTCTGCCTTGAGATAAGCATCGATCATTGCTCTATGGCTTGGAGCATCAGCAGGCAAAGATTTAGATACACCTTCAGCAAAGAACCTTTCAGCTTCTGTTAACATCCCTTGTTCACAGAACCTTGTTACTATGTTACAGTAACCTAAATAATCCATCACAAACGGTTTGGAGGTGACCTTACTTCCGACCTTCTTGAATGTATTAATCGCTTCACTAAACTCTCCCATCTTGAAACATTCATTGACCATTATACTAACCGTATCCGAATTCACGGAAAGGATATTCGGAGGAGTGTGATTATCCAACATCTCATTAAACAAAGCCCAAGCTTCATCCTTCTTACCATACTTGAGAAAAACTTCCAAAAGTACATTACCAGTCGGAGGATGCATTCTGAATTTCTTATCTAACAAAGACCTGTAAGACTCCATAGCTTCCTTATCATTCCCTTTCTCGAACCAGTGCTCCATAAAGGTGGCATTGACAATCCCATCATAAACAGTACACTTAGACTTCAATTCATCAAAGAACTCAATAGCCTTATCGAAATCACCAAGGTCTAAATATCCTCTAATCAGATTGTTATACACCGTCGAATCCGCAGCTTGACCTTTGCTCAACATCTCCCTTAGTAAACTCGCAGCATCTCCGATCCTTCCAGCTTGAACCAAGCCTTTGGTCAAATGTCTATAAGTAACTGAGGATGGAGCAAAAGGAGCATTAGCCAATATGTGTCTGTACACTTCAAGGGCTTCGTCGACATTCCCTTCATCACAATGAGCGTTGATGATCTGATTGTATGAGACTACATTGGGGACGATGTTAGACTGCTTAAAGAAATACTGAAACAGAGAAATCGATTCACTGTAACGCTTGGCTCGGTACATAGCGGCGATGATGGCGTTACAGGTGAAGACAGTAGGTCGAGTATTGGAAAACACAGACTGGCGAGCGAGCTTTGATGCAGCGTCGAGGTCTGATGCTCTGATCAGTGATTGGACTCTGTTGTGAAGGTTAAGCCTTTGGCCGACGAGTGCGGAAGTTGAATCCGGAAGCCGTGGAGCATTGGGATCACGTTTTGGAGGAGGAGCTGAAGGATCGCGACGGAGAGCGTGGAGAGGAGGTTCAATTCGGAGACGACGTTTACGGCGGCGGCGCTCAGCAGCGGCTTCTTCGGCTGAAGAGAAGGCCATGGTACGATGCGGGATCGGTGGATAGGGAATTGGAGGGGTGTGATTCTGAGGAATCTGGAATTGGGAAGGATCATTTGGAATTGGATTAGGGTTTGGATTTTTCTCTGAATCCTGATTATTACCAGTGGTCGTCTCCGGATCTTCATTTGCCGGGGAAAGTGAGATGTTGTGGATGCGTTGGTGGAGGAAGGAGATCGAAAGAGGGCTACGGGTAGTGGTGGTGGTTGTACAGAGACGGCGGAGGAGGTGACTGAGAGACATGGTGGAGGGAAAATGATTTAGGGTTTTAGAGGTTAGAGGAAGCCGAAACCAATGACGATGGTGGGAGTAGAGAGAGCGAGCTCGTGGCTTAAACCCTTGGATGTGAAAAATTAAAAATTAATGTCGAAATGAAAAGAAAAAAAGATGGCTGACTACACGAAGTATCTGCGAAGATATGGCCACATATGCAAAGTTTAATAATGGATCTTAAACTACATGAACTATATATCGCATGTCCACATATACGAACTATATGTAGTCATGTCGCCAACATTACGAACATTTTTTCCCGGTACACTTTTCGCCGGAATCCGATATTGACCAGTTTGACCGGCGTTGACTAACATAAATATTAAAAAAAAAAAATTAGTTTTTTAATATTTAGAAATTATATTATTGAATCATTTATAATATTATATAATTAAAAAAAATATACAATATAAAAATATAAAAATATTTTGTATATATATTCAATGCATTGATTTTTATAATTAGTTAGTTTTGATAATTTCAAAACTAAACTAAAAATAAAATAAAAACCAATTAGATAAAATAATTGTAAATATGAAATTTTCTGTACTCTCTAGTCTAAAGTTTTTTGTATAATATGTTGTTAATTTTTGTATCTAAAATTATTACGAAAAATTCTTTTAATAATACAAAAAAAAATTAACAACATATTATAAAATGAAAATTAAAGGACGACGTCGTAGTGTTTAACAGTGGCTGTTTGTTAGTACGTGTAATGTTATTCCAAAGATAGGTAAAGAAAGGAAGGATTTTTTAGAGCAACTCAAGCAAAAGTGGGGGTTCTCTAGTTAAAATTGTCAAAAAATAATTCTAAACTAAAAATAAACGTGAGAGACAACTCTCTCAAGAGAGCTTATTTTGTTTGAGAGAGTCTGCCACATGTCGCGTTTTGATTGGTCACATATTTTTTTCTTCAGTTATTCTTTCTGATTTTAAATCTGTATTTAAGGAAATAAAATATACATGGTGATATATATAAGAGAAGTATTACTATTTGTTACCTTACATATAGGAAGTTTGATAGAAGATTTCGTTTAAAAACAATAATAAAGACAAATAATAATAAAATGTATTATTATCTATTTTTGTTTTAAAATAAATTTGATGATGTTTTATTTTCTAAAAACATAATATTTTGACCAAAATAATATGTTTTTTGTATATTTTCTTTTGACAAAAAGTTTTTAGTACTTTTTTAGAATATCTAAGGTATACAATAATATTATATATATATATATATATATAAACTCGCTTCCAACACGTACCTGCTTCCTAAATTTTTTAAAAAACTCGCTTCGATATTTCCAAACGCTTTTGCTTCCGTGTATCCCTTTCCGATTCCTTGTAGCTTAGGTGGTAATCCGGTGAGTCATCGCTACGTTATTGTGAGTTATCGTGATATGTTATTCCGGGTTTTTTTTTGCTTATCTATTTTAAAATGTTTTAAAATAATGAATGTTTTAATATTTTATGCTTTGTAATAATTATTAAGCTGTATGAAATAAAATAATTTTATATTAAAATTATTAATACACAAAAAGTTCTCCTTTGGGCGATGGCGAGAGGATGTCAGTAATTGGGTTACTCAATCGGAATACTGTAATTGGAGTCGATGGTAGTTTTCTTACGCTCAATTTGGTTCTATTCAGATATGGGTATCTCCGGTTTTGGATTTGAATTCTCAGATACGGCGGCGGATTCACAGAGTTCCCCGAGTGCTGCTGCGACTGATGGTTTTGGAGCCGATTTCCTATAAGTTAGCGTGTATGAATATGTCCTGGGACAAGTTCGAGACGGACAAATAAACGAGACCATATGTTTTGCTGCAGCTGATAAGTCTCACTCAGTTTTCTTGTTGATTGATGAGATATATGAGCAGATGTGCAGGAACTGAGATTGTATGCATATAAGTTAAAACAAATCGTTAGAGCATATAAGCAGACACAAACAATCAGTTGGAGCCGCAGAGGCATTCCTTTGCTCATTGTGAGATTTGGCAATCACACCTGTGGCAGATCTGGAGCACTAACCCTTCGTAGTCTATCAGGTAATGTGCAAACCAGAACTTTCTCATAGACCACGATTTGGTTTGTTTACCAAAGTTTCTGAGTCATGGTGAAATTATCTGTTCTTATGCTTGTAAGGTGCTCAAGCTGTGTTTCTTGATGTTGTTTACTTGCATGCCTCTCTATGTTACAAAGACATTCATGAGCTTCGTACTGGCCACCTTGCCTTTTATGCCGTCTCTAACAATTTTAAAAACGAGTGGCGCAAGAAACAAAAGTAGCCATCAAATATTTCCACCGATGCTTCCGTAACCATATCTATTTATGAGACTTTATAGAGATTACCCTAATTTTGGTTTATGCTCCCCAGGTTATCCAGTCTTCCAGAAATGATCAGATAATGGAGGATGAAGGGAATCATATGGTTACGGAAGCATCAGTGGAAAAGCATGAGGTTGAGCTAGAAGAGGGTGAATTATCTCCACCGCCAGTTGTGAGCAAGGCAATTTTGAGGTTAATGGACAGAATGGCTTCAAGCCTTTACATAAGTGACGGACATTGTAAGAAGCAATAAAGACCAGCAAAGTTTTGATAAAAAAAAAAAAGGGAGCAAAGAACAATTTGGCGATTATTTGAATGAATATTTTATAATGTTTAATTATTTGAATGATTCCTATTATGTGCTATTTAGGCGTCATCAAGTAAGGACTGTTTGAAGCATGCTTCTTGAGTCTGTAAT
The DNA here is from genome assembly GCF_000004255.2 of Arabidopsis lyrata subsp. lyrata. Classification (NCBI taxonomy): domain Eukaryota; kingdom Viridiplantae; phylum Streptophyta; class Magnoliopsida; order Brassicales; family Brassicaceae; genus Arabidopsis; species Arabidopsis lyrata. The sequence continues at coordinate 3,977,984 of NW_003302555.1, read as the reverse complement.
ATGATGGTTTTTCCATCCCGTGCTATCTATGTTCTTCTGTCTATTTCCAGATGTTGTACGAGAGAATACAAAACAACAAAGAAACATTCAGAAAAGAAATGGAAGGCTCCAGATAACACGACTCTTGATTCTTATCCCAGGTGATATATCTTTCAAATTAATAGCTTTAACTGAAAAACGATTCCTTACTGATTTTCAAATCATAACACGTTTAGGTTCATGGATGCACTCTATAATTTACTTGACGGTTCTATTGACAATACCAAGTTTGAAGATGAGTGCCGAGCTATTTTTGGAGAACAGTCATATGTTCTTTTCACATTGGACAAGCTAGTTCAGAAGTTTGTTAAGCATGTAAGCAAAACCAGTGTCTTGTCTCTACTTCCATTCTCTCTCTCTTATTTCTCTCTTTCATCTGATCATTGGGATGGTTTTTGGATATGCTTCAGCTCCATGCGGTTGCATCTGATGAAACAGACACCAAGCTTCTGCAACTACATGCGTATGAGAACTACAGAAAACCGGGAAGATTATTTGATATAGTGTATCATGAGAATGCATGTGCCATCCTCCATGAGGCAAACATATACCAGATCAGATATGTAAGTTTCTCTTAACTACGCATATTTGTCCATTCAAATTCCATAATTTATTAATACTAATTTGGAACTGATTGCAGTCATCAGCGGAAACACGTCTCTCGATTCAGCTTATGAACAGCGGGAACAATCAGCCTGAAGTAATGGGTGTAGCGACAACGGGGTAAGAACCGAATTTCAATCAGAATCCAACAGAAATTTGAAAATAAAAGTGAGGTGTACGTAATTTAGAAAAAATAGTTCACTCCTCGGTGATAATAGGCAATGCCAAACATATAGCACAAAGTCAACAAGGAGGTGTGTGCAACTAAACACCATCACCAGCATCGTATAATAACCATCACGAGAATCCTAATAACGTAAAAAGTTCTGTAAATATTATTGCCACAACAACGGCAATGCAGACGAGTATGGGCAGAAACCACCAATATACAAAGTCAATAAGGAGGTGTGTGAAACTAAGCCCCATGACCAGCATCGTGTAATACATCCTAATTAACTTTCCATTGATGTTAATCCAAGGCAAGTATTCCAATGCATCTAGAAGCAATCCCATAGTCATGTGAAACCTAAAGTAGCGAGGCAAAGATTCGTTCTTCACCATCCACATGAACCCTAAGCAGCAATACACCATGAACAACCTGTTTTGCAATCTGTTTTCTGCTACTGTGGTGATTGATGAGTTATCGTCTGCAGATGCTGTCACACGCCGTGGTAGTCTTCGGTCATAGGCAAACGATAATGAAGATGCAAAGTCATTTGCTGCAGATATTCTCTAGACATTAGTTTGCAAGGTTTAAACATTAATTAATAAACATATATATAATACCTAGAAGAGGAAGAATCTGTCTCGAGATTCTGGATTTTGGGAATGAACCATCATTGGAGAAACACACTCTCGTTGGTTTCGTGTGTGTTTTACTCTGATTCCTGGCAAAACACACCAATATATTAACATAGATAAAGTGTGATATATGATCATAAATTAGTGTTAAATAATTTGTTGCAATATCTTTTACATTAATATCTTTAACAAAACAAAAACACGTTTTACATATACCAAAAGTCAACTGATGACAACCTTAATCACGATCAACTGAAGAAGAATAAAAAAGAAAAAAAAGAAGAGGAGAATAAAACCTGGGACCGAGGAATGAAAGCGAGATACGATCGGTAGAAGTCGCCAAACCCTGCATAATTTTATTTTTCAAAGATTGGATTGATAAGATATATATATATATATATATATATATATAGAGAGAGAGGCAAACTCCGAAAGACACAAGAGTACAGGCCCATCCAAACTCAGATCCCTAAACTAAATGGGCTGGGAAGAAAAAATAGACGCAACAAAGCTTAAACGGTGCAGTTTTCCCCTTCCAACAACAGTTTCTTTCTTTTTTTTTTTTTTTTTTTTTTGCACCAACAGTTTCTTTCTAATTTCTCTCTTTACTCTTTCAATGAAATTTCTCATCATCCTTCATCCATCATCAAATTAGGGCTTCTCCTAGAACCTTAATCAAATTGTATTTGTAAACGCATATTTGTGGCTAAGTCTATGTGTTCGAGTACGTATATGTTCGAGTCCGAGTATGTATGAGCATAAAGTAAACGACACAAAGAGTTTGTTAACGGGGTTCGGTTTTTCCTACATCCCCGGGACCTAGTCCAGAACAAATCCACTAGAACAAGATTGCAATTACAATTGCATATGATATCGAGCACTACTATGCCTATCATTCTTTTCTAGATGAATAAACCACCAATAGATCTTACATCATATCTGGTGGGGCGACGCCACAGACCTTGTGTGCATCTCTCGAGAATACCCTAAGGCGCGCAAGTCTTCATGAAGCGCCCTCTTGGTATTTATAACAATTGCTCAACCCTAGAGTTGACAATTTTCCTATTCTACACTAATAGGAATTTCCTATTCTACACCAAAATAGGAATTGACAAATTTCCTTTTTCTTTATGGACAAGGAAACTTTGTCTTCACGTTCTCATCTTGAATATACTATTTAAGATGTTTATCCAGCTCAACAGACGTCTCTTGGCTTGTCCAAGTCGTCCCCAAACTTCTGTACTCCAACTCTTCAAAGCAGTGTCGGAACTAGTTCAAGAACTATGTCAGACGTCAGATACATCCTTTGATATATCAGACTGCTGGTTTCCTGATTCAACACCATATATTCTCTGGTTTGTGTCAATCACAGTCACTTCCTCAATTCATCAATCTCATGACATTTTAGATGGATTATAAAACTCAGTCAACACAACATCTTCAATCTCTCCCTTGATGATTGAGTTTTATAATCCAAGCACCTTCTAGAAACTAGTCAACACAATAATAACAATCTCCCTCTTGATGAGGGCGTTTTAGAACCCAAGCACACACTCAATGCTTCATGTTTCGTCATCTATTCGACTCAAAAGATCTCACATCTTCAGTATTTGTTGTATAAGTTACTTGTACAAGTTCCTATATCCAAAAAGCAGATCAAAGTTGTTTCTACTCTGACATTCTTTAATTTCTTATGGAAAGCATCTCAAACGATATTTTAACAGACCATAATATGTGTCTCAAAGAAGCCATAGCTGGAGAGATGCCAGCCACTTAGCATGTTCTCTGCATATGGATGGTTGTTGGAAAGTTTCCATCGTGGTTTAATGCCGACTGGAAAGCTGAATTCCACCGCCTCTACCATCTGGAATCCGTGGAGGAGTTGGAGTTGGGTTGGAGAGATATGGTGAACCCTTTTGGACTGCACACAAGCAGACACATAAATAATTTGTATGCCTCACGTTCCTTGTGGTCTTTACCATACCTGAGAAGCCATTTTCTAGATGGAATGACTTTGACTGGCCGATCGAAAGCCATTAACGCCTTTATTCAAAGGTTGTTGAGCGCACAAATCCTGCTAGCTCACTTTGTAGAACAAGTATGTTCTCTTCTCCACTCTGACAGTGTTAATTCATTGCTAGTCTAGTAAGAAGAGGGCCATGGATAGTGAAGTGAGCTATTTCAAGCTCTTAGGCCATTGATATAGTATAAAGAAGAGTATGATAAAGGGACACGTGGACGGTGGAGATGGAAGGAAGAATCAACGGTCAAGATTATAAGCAAGTGGGTGTTGGTGTTTAAAAGGAAGATGAAGATCAGAATTAGATTTTATCGTGAAAATTGTGAAGTTTGTTGTTCTTTCTTTTGAGTTTTCTGTTTCTCTGAGAATTCTCTGAGGATTCTCATGGCTATTTCCTCATTGTAGCTTGAGCTTTTTCTTCTTCTATGCTCTAGCAATTTGAGAAGTGGATCCGTGTTTTATGAACATCGATTCAATCTATCGTTCGATTTCATTTGTGAGATTGTTGAGTTTTTCTATATCAAAGGTATCAGAGCGAAGACGATTCTCGGTCTTCAACAATGGAAAGGCGAGCTCAAGCGACGAAAGAGAAGGAAGTGATGGAGGATCTGCTTGGATTGCGTGTCGCAAAGTTGGAAAACAAGATCGCAGAGCAAAATTCGAAGATGACGAAGCATATGGTTGAGATGTACGAAGCGATTCATTTGTTCTCTAGACCGTCGAATCAAGCCGATGTTCATCATCAATTTCGATATGCACCAGCATCGGCTAGTTTCTCGCCAGCTCCAGAATTCGGGAAGCGATCTGGTAACTCTAATACTTATGCTGGTGTTACACGTCTTGCGAAACTGGATTTTCCTAGATTTAATGGTGATAAAATCAAAGAATGGTTGTTCCAAGTTGAACAGTTCTTCGAAATTGATCATACACCGGATGAGTTGAAAGTAAGGATCGCATCTGACCATTTTGATGATCTTGCTGCTGCTTGGCATCAATGGATGGTGCAATCGGTTTTGTGGAAGCATGTTATGCACGATTGGATGACTTATAAAATGTTGTTGCAAGGCAGATTTAAGGAGCTGGAGGTTGATCCAATTGTTGAGTTGAAACAATTACAGGAAACAGATGGAATTAGAGATTATCATGAAAAATTTGAGCTGATCAAGTCTCGTGTGAATCTATGTGTGAATCTATCTGAAGCGTATTTGGTTAGTATTTACTTAGCAGGGCTCAGAACTGATACTCAAGAGAATGTTAGGATGTTTCAACCTCAGACGATTCAACAATGTTCTTGATTGGAAAATTGTATGAGCGAGCACATCCACTTAAGAGAGATAAAGAGTTGGAGGCAGAGGAGAAGCTGAAGTTGGAGAATCACGAAAATTTGGTACAGGAAGCAATCTTGGAGGAAGAATCAATTCCACAATTTCAGGTACCAATTGCTAATTCTGAGATTTTGAGGAGTAGTGAACTTAGGGAAGTCAATTTAGGGGTGGGAAATCTAGAAGATGTGGTGATGAACGAGAATCTGGAGCAAGAATTGGTTCAAAAGAACATTACTAAAAGATTTGAGGTTGAAGGTGATGTAGAAAGAAGTCAACAAGTGATTTTTGTTGATGTGGAGAGCTTCGTGCAGCAACAAGAATTGAATTGTGATAGAGATTTTGTCTTAGCAATGGATCATGGGGGTAGTTCTCCTTATGCGAAATCGGAGACAGGATGGTTTGTTAAAACTGATTCAATTTCAGAATTCGAATTGGAGTCAATGGATTCAAAAATGGAGACAGATTCTGTTGCACACCTTCAGGATCAACAACTTGTCGTAGCAGCAGCTTTGAGTCCACTCTTTGATGATTTCCACTCGGACGTGGCTGAGTTTTGTGAGCAGTCAACATGTGCCAAGTCTCATAAACAGAAGCAAAGACTATCTCCAAAGTCTTGGATGTTCAAATTCAAAACGGGTTCTAATCCTAATGGAACTAGTCACTTACACTGTCACAACGAATGTGGTTACAAATCCGTCGTGGAGTCAAGAAGCAGTGCAAACTTCTTGTGCACAAATTCACAAAAAAAAAAAAAAAAAAAAAAAAAAAAAAAAAAAAAGCGTATGCTTTGTCTTTGTAGCAGTCAAGCTTCGATACCAATCATGGTGATTGTTGTGGTTCTGATTAAGTGGTCAAATATGGAGAAGCTGTATGAATTGTTGCAGCAAGATCTTTCTTATCAACCATGAGGGCATGGTTGTTTGGGGAGGAAGGATTTGATATAGTATAAAGAAGAGTATGATAAAGGGACACGTGGACGGTGGAGATGGAAGGAAGAATCAACGGTCAAGATTATAAGCAAGTGGGTGTTGGTGTTTAAAAGGAAGATGAAGATCAGAATTAGATTTTATCGTGAAAATTGTGAAGTTTGTTGTTCTTTCTTTTGAGTTTTCTGTTTCTCTGAGAATTCTCTGAGGATTCTCATGGCTATTTCCTCATTGTAGCTTGAGCTGTTTCTTCTTCTATGCTCTAGCAATTTGAGAAGTGGATCTGTGTTTTATGAACATCGATTCAATCTATCGTTCGATTTCATTTGTGAGATTGTTGAGTTTTTCTGTATCAGCCATCTATGCATTAATTGTTCAAGTATTTAGTTTATAGGGTTTATGCATTTTAATCTCATGAAATGGTACCGTACGTGTAAAGGTGCTAAGTAGGTAATCAAATAAATACAGTTTTTGATTGAGAAAGCACACCTGGTCATTGTAAAATATGAGAACGTAAAAGCTAACAGTCGTAGAGTACCCAGTAGCTCACTCTGTAACTCCCTTAGTACTGTTGTCTTTCCCTTACTCTGTTCTCTCCCAACTAGATATGAAGAACGTATTGCCTCTCATGTTCTGCTCAGTTTGGTTTGCTTTTCACATTGTAAACCAAATACAATCCATCTCGTTGGATATCGAAGTGAGTTTCTTTCGTTTACAGCTGGGATCGGTTTTTGGACCTTGCTAACACACACACACAACAATGGGATAACAACCGAATTTGAAATGAAACAAGACTTTATTGTTGGGATTTTCAAAGGTATAAAAAAAAGATTCTATTGAAGGATAACTAGAAAAAAGCTCACCGTAATATAAACAAGGACATGTGTGCAACTAGACACCATCATCATATATGACTTAAAACCATCTAAGATAATCCTAAAACCTTACAAAGTTGTACAAATGCCATTCCAGCACCAACAAAACAGAGGGCGATTTTAGGGGCAGCCCACCATAATATGTCAACAAGGGTGAGTGTGCAACTAAATCCCATCACCAGTATCGTGTAATACACCCTTAAACTACCATTTATGTTAATCCAAGGGAAGAATTCACATGCTTCTAGAAGCAATCCCATAATCATGTGAAACCTAAAGTAATGAGGCAAAAATTCTTTCTTCACCATCCACATGAACCCTAGGCAGCAATACACCATGAACAACCTGTTTTGCAATCTGTTTTCTGCTACCGGGGAGATTGAGTTTTTGTCTGCAGATGCTGTCACACGCCTTGGTAGTCTCCACGATGGTGAAGTTGCAAAGTCATTTGCTGCAGATATTCTAGACATTAGTTTGCAGTGCTATATATGAAGAAAGGTTTAAACACATAATACCTAGAAGAGGAACAATCTGTCTCAAGATTTTTGATTTTGGGAATGGACCAACATTGAAGAAACACACTCTTGTTGGTTTCGTGTGTGTTTTACTCTGATTCCTGGCAAAACACAGCAATATATTTACATAGATAACGTGTGATATATGATCACAAACTAGTGTTATAAGTTATATAGTCCCTGAGCCGTAACTCTAAATAATTTGTTGCAATACCTCTTTAACAAAACAAAACAAAAATCAACTGTTGCAAACCTTAATCACGTTCAACTGAAGAAGAAAAAAACCTGGGAGCGAAGAATGAAAGCGAGACACGATCGGTGGAAGTCGCCAAACCCTGCATAATTTTTACTCGGGGTCAGGATCTTATTATTTTCAAACCTAAAAAGATTGAGTTGATCAGATACATAAAAGGGAAACAAACCTCCAAAGACACAAGAGCGCAAGCTTATCAATGGTTTGTCCAAACTCAGAGCCCTAAACTATGGGCCGGTAAAAAATAGACGAAAGCCCAATAGAAACGCAACAAAGTTAAAACGGAGTAATCCGATCCAAATTTCTAAGAACCGAAATAACCGGCTCGGTTCGGGTAACCGTAGTCGAGGGATGTGAGAAACTGAGAAGAAATGGGATTTTATTAACAAAAATAATATCGAAATGAAAATTAACGGACGACATCGTATTGATAAATGGGGGCTGTTTGGTAGTACGTGTAATGTTGTTATAAAGACGAGTAGAGAAGAGGCGTAAGATAACAAGATGCGTAGGAGAAAGGAAAGGATTATTGTCACTTGCCTGCGCAAATTAGGGCTTCTCCTTCGCAAGACTCTGTTCGCCAGCTTAAATTCAGTAGTGTACTCTCTTTCTCTATCTCTTGCAACTTCTCTATTTCTATTCTCTTCACGCATTTCTATCAGGACTTCCATTTTCTTAACGAAATTGGAATTCGAATCATGCGAGTTTTATTGAAAACTTCTCTTCTTGTGATTGATTTCAAACGTTTCGAATACAGCGACTTTCAAATTATGAATAACCCATCTTGTAATTGCCATTGATCTCGGAGAATTCGAATTGAGTTAGCTTCGAAATCTCCAAATTACATTAAAAATTCAATCTTTCTAGCTTCGTACTCATGAGTTTAAAGCTTGTAATCCATGTGGCAGTGGCACTGTGAATTCTTAAGTATCGTCAATTGGTTGCTTTCCACAATCATTTTTAAGCTGACATGATTCTGCGAACATTATGTAGCACTTCATTGCAGATTATCTGGTTATTGTAGATAGTAATGTTACAGAGTCTCATAAGTGCTCTTGTTATGTGCTTGTCAGGCAAAGTGCTGAATATACCTTAGGAGCTAAATGTCGGATGATCCTGGACAGATGTTGCTCATCTATGATGATCCTTCAGATCAGCGATCCCTGTCTTTGGACGATGCTAGTAGTACTGAGGAATCTCCAGACGAGACCACTCTCTCTTTAGAAGCAGTTCACAATGCCATTCCATATCTCGGACAAATATTTCTCACACATGATGCTGCTTACGAGTTCTATAGTACATTTGCAAAGCGTTGCGGGTTCTCCATACGCCGTCACAGGACAGAAGGAAAAGACGGAGTTGGCAAAGGACTTACGAGGCGCTACTTTGTTTGTCATCGTGCTGGTAACACACCTATCAAAACTCTAAGTGAAGGAAAACCACAGAGAAACAGAAGGTCTTCTCGATGCGGATGTCAAGCATACTTAAGAATTAGTAAACTTACTGAGTTAGGTTCAACGGAATGGCGTGTTACGGGTTTTGCTAATCACCACAATCATGAGCTCCTAGAACCAAATCAAGTTCGTTTTCTTCCTGCATACAGGTCCATATCAGATGCAGATAAAAGTCGGATTTTGATGTTTTCCAAGACTGGAATTTCAGTTCAGCAGATGATGAGGCTCTTGGAGCTTGAGAAGTGTGTTGAGCCAGGATTTTTACCATTCACCGAAAAGGATGTCAGGAATTTGCTTCAGTCATTCAAGAAACTTGATCCTGAGGATGAGAACATTGATTTCCTGAGGATGTGCCAAAGCATAAAGGAGAAAGACCCTAACTTTAAGTTCGAGTTTACCTTGGATGCAAATGATAAGTTAGAAAATATTGCCTGGTCATATGCTTCTTCCATTCAGTCATATGAAATCTTTGGAGATGCTGTAGTTTTCGATACAACACATCGCTTAAGTGCAGTCGAGATGCCACTTGGAATATGGGTTGGAGTTAATAACTATGGTGTGCCTTGCTTCTTCGGTTGTGTGCTTCTACGGGATGAAAATTTGAGATCGTGGTCATGGGCACTACAGGTAACAAAGTGGCACACTAAGCTGATTAAGTTCCTTTTCCACTTATTTCTGTTTTAAATTCTTGGCAAGTGTCTGTGGGTAGGGCAAATAAGCAAATCAATTTGTTTCTACTCTGACACTCTTTAATTTTGTCTCATATGGAAGGCATTCACAGGGTTCATGAATGGGAAGGCACCTCAAACGATATTAACAGACCATAATATGTGTCTCAAAGAAGCCATAGCTGGAGAGATGCCAGCCACTAAGCATGCACTCTGCATATGGATGGTTGTTGGAAAGTTTCCATCCTGGTTTAATGCCGGTCTTGGGGAGCGGTACAACGACTGGAAAGCTGAATTCTATCGCCTCTACCATCTGGAATCCGTTGAGGAGTTCGAGTTGGGTTGGAGAGACATGGTGAACTCTTTTGGACTACACACAAACAGACACATAAATAACTTGTATGCCTCACGTTCCTTGTGGTCTTTACCATACCTGAGAAGCCATTTTCTAGCTGGAATGACTTTGACTGGCCGATCCAAAGCCATTAACGCCTTTATTCAGAGGTTCTTGAGCGCACAAACCCGGCTAGCTCACTTTGTAGAACAAGTATGTTCTCTTCTCCTTCTGACAGTTTATTCATTGCTAGTCTGGGAAGAAGAGGGCCATGGATAGTGAAGTGAGCTATTTGAAGCTCTTAGGCCATGTATGCATTAATTGTTCAAGCATTTATTTTATAGGGTTTATGCATTTTAATCTCATGAAATGGTACTATACGTGTGTTGAGTTTGCTATTTTTGCTAATTTGAGTTATGGGTGAATATGCAGGTGGCTGTTGCTGTGGATTTCAAAGACCAAGCCACAGAACAGCAAACAATGCAGCAGAATCTCCAAAACATCAGCCTAAAAACGGGGGCCCCCATGGAATCTCACGCAGCCTCGGTCCTCACTCCATTTGCATTCTCCAAGCTCCAAGAACAGCTTGTGCTTGCAGCTCACTACGCATCATTCCAGATGGATGACGGGTATCTCGTGAGACACCACACAAAACTAGATGGAGGAAGAAAAGTCTATTGGGTTCCTCAAGAAGGCATCATAAGCTGCAGCTGCCAACTGTTTGAGTTCTCTGGGTTTCTCTGCAGGCACGCACTCCGTGTTCTCTCTACAGGAAACTGTTTTCAGGTCCCAGATAGGTATCTTCCTCTTAGGTGGCGCAGGATCAGTACGTCGTTTAGCAAGACGTTCAGAAGTAACGCAGAGGATCATGGAGAGAGAGTTCAGCTTCTGCAGAATCTGGTTTCGACTCTGGTCTCGGAATCGGCTAAATCGAAGGAGAGGCTAGATATTGCAACGGAGCAAACCTCCATCCTCTTATCCCGTATCAGAGAGCAGCCTGTCTCTTCACTTGCTCTCCGAGACATTTCTTCTTCTGTGCAGAGGAATTTTTGATACCGCAATGTTATGCGTGTCTAACTATTTTTAGATAAGATAATTACTTTATTAACCTAATCTTACAAGATTGAAACTCTTATCTTAAATTATGCAGTGTTAGAAAAAACAATTTTATATTCGTTGACAAAAAAGAGAAAGATAAGTCAACCTTAAATCCGTCTTGTTCGACTAATGATTTATTTACATGTTAATGCGTAGGCCACACATGTCACCAGAACAGTAGAACAGTATTTTGTTCCAAGTTATGATCTGTAGAAGATAATAAAAATTGACTCGTCCAAAAAAAAAAAAAAATTATAATAATACAATTGATTTGTGCAATCTTTTCAAATGGGCAGATGTTTTTCACAAAGCCCAAATCGTCGTTACCAACACGTCAACAGCATCTGAACGAACGAGCGAGTGTATACTACACACACACCCAAACGCGTGAAGATAAAACGACAGCAGAGAGTGGGTTCTCTCGATTTTCAGCAGAGAGTGGATGACCAAGAGCTTCTGGCTGACACGTGTCGACCAATCATTTGACAATATCAGAACTTCAATAAATAACTGGTTGATTCAGCAGCGGTTTGTAGGAAACCGGTTCTAGTAATATCTTCGTTTTCAATATCCAGACTTAACCGAAAAGAAGAACAAAAGAAAAAGCACTGATTTTTAAGATTAGGGTTTTGAACAGGATCGTGAATCGAATCAGAACAACATTGGTCAATCAATCTCTCAGTACTAAAATTACTTGAGACCAAGTCGAAACCGAAAAGATGAAACCATTCACGAAATCTAAAAGGGGAAAATAAAAAAGAAAAACCCTAAATCCTGCAATTTCGAAACGAATCTAAGAAAGGTTAAATCAACCATTAAAAGTCCAAGCGTTCTCCTTACGAATCGCTTCTTCTTCTTCAGGTGTGAAATCGTTCTCGATGTTGAAGATCTCTCGAACTTCCTCCGGAGTTTTGTCCTTGATGTAATCAGCAACCGTCTGGCTAGCGAAACCGAGAAGTCCTTCGAAGTTTAGGTAGTTGGCAGCGAGAATGATTTTGAAGATCGTCTCCAGATCTAGCTTTTCCACGAACTTAGCGTCCCACGAATCCAGCTTCTTCTTCGCCTCCTCGTCTTCGTCTTCATCAGGTTCAACGACGTGCTTCTTCGCGTACTCGATTATCTTAGAGAGGATATCTCCGGTGACGTTGTCAATCGGAATTGCTTTGCCGGCGCAGTCATCTTCGATCATGTGCGCTATGATCTGAAACTTACGCGCCACCGCTTCGTCGATCTCGAAAGACTCGCCATCGGAACTCGTCAACAAAATCTTGTTAAAAGGCATGGTTAGACTCGCCACCGCTTCCTCTATCTCGGAAGATTTGCCGTCGGAGCTCTTTTTCGAAGAAGACATTGTTAATATGGAGAAGAGGAATCCAGAAAGAAAAACCCTCACAAGCCGGTCATTAAAAAACGTAGGGGAGAAAGGGAAGGCAATGGATCAGGATAATGGGCCTAAAGATTTCATAAAGCCCAAACAATTTTATACGGCTGTACTCAACAAAGTCCCACTCATCTGATTCTAGAACATTCGGGAGAAAAAATTGAAATTTGCTGAACCAATCCTAGGTTGATTGGTTTTGATACCGGTTTGTAGAAGTAAAAAGACAAACAAAATGGCGTCTTCTTGGACTGACGATAAACCAAAAGGTTTTTCACATTAGGGTTTTAACATAAACCGAGAATCGAATCAACCGCAAGATTAGCCATTTTCATATCATGTTATGCGTACTAATAAAGTTTCAAATCATTTCAGTCATATGGTTTATTCAAGTAAATCATATAAATGGTGTTGCTTTATTGAAAACGACGACGACGTCAGCAAACTCAAATCAAATCTCTAAAAGAAAACATAAATCCATAGATTCGTTACATGAATAATGAAACTGAAATTACTCAACTAGCTAGCGAAACATGTCAATCTCAGATTTTATTTTGAGAAAAAACCCTAACTCACTCGGGATTGACTCAGCTGTTGAAGATAGCAGCGAAGGCAATGACAACGGAAGCAAGTCCACAGAGAATAGAGATAAAGTCGAAAACGAAAGATGTAGGATTCTTAGCTCGAGCAAACCCGTGTGCGATCTGAAACACAACGTAGCCAATGGAGGCGTAGGCGAGAGCATTGGAAAAAGGCTTGCTTGGGTCTTTCTCGTACTTACTCAGTTTGTCGTGGAGGAAGAAAGAAAGCATGCCTATCAGCGCAGTCCTTGGGATGTGCTCGAAGAACCTCTTGAACGCCCTCTTGGTTTCTTTTGCAGTGCTCTTCCTCTTCGTTTCTGTTCATTCTCGATCAGCTGGGGATTACAAACAAAAAGGAAAAAATGTTTCAGTTAATCGGAAAGAAACGAAATGAAAAACAAAAATCAAGATGTGCATGATTTTAGAGACAGGGAAGAAGAAGAGACAAGTTACCGGAGGTGAAAGAAGTGTGCAATGAAGCTGAACGAGTGAGAAAGCAAGCGACTTTCACTAGTATATATTAATTGATGTGAACAAAAGAACAAAAACAAAATTTGCCACGTAATAATCGAAACCAGCTGGGTTTTTTTTGTCTTGGTTACCAAAGGATAATAACCGATTTCCTTTTTTATGCTTTACCGTGCGAATCAGCCCCTCTCTCTCTCTCTCTCTCTCTCTCTCGTACTGTCACACAGACGTTATTCATTTTTTGGTCTTTCGTTCAAAATAAACTGCTTTTTAATCAAAAATCTTTGATTATATATATCGTTATTAGTTGGACACACAACCATTAATTAACGAATTTAATTAAAAAAATTCATTTCTAATTAAAACACACTAAACTGCATTTTCCAAATTGTATGAAATAATCATGATTTCCGTGAAGCATATAATTGATAAGAGTTATGATACCATTGTCAGTAATTTACTGGTAATACCATTGCGTATGCATGCATGCAGTTTAAGCTTGTTAAAAGAAATGCAGATCAATTAACCATTATCATATATTCTGTCGTTTAGCGTAGGAAATTTCATCACGCTTTTTTTTGTTTGGCTTTTCTCATAATAACGGTAGTACGTAAGTCTTTCTTGCTTTCCATAACGAGATCATCAAAATCCATACCAAATCTCTAAAAAGAAACACATAATCCATAGACTCATTACAAACAACAAAAAACTGAAATTACTCAAAGTAGGGGAAACACATATCACAGATTTGTTCTTATTTCGAAATAAACCCCATAACTCGGTTTTGACTCAGTACCTTTAGTCGAAAAAGACAATGCAGAAGATACCTACGAGCGCAATGAAGATGACTGCGACACCACAGAAGATAGAGATGTAGTCGAAAACCGCAGATCTAGGGTTCTTAACCTGAGCAAACGCGTCCGCGAGCTGAAACACGACGTAACCCACGGAGAAGAAAGCAACGGCGGCTGAAAATGGCTTGTTTGGGTCTTTCTCGAAACCTCTCAAGCTGGTGTGGAGAAAAGAGAAACTGAAGCATGCCATCCCAATCCTGCCAAGTTGTTTGACCAATCTTTCTTTTGCCTCATTGTTCATCTTTGAAATCTCCAATCGAAACTAAAAGTCTAAAAACCAAGTAAATCAGTTTAATAAACCGCAGATTTCTTTTCATATCGGAAAAGAAAAATAAATACTCCCTCTGGTTTTTTAAAGTTGTCATTTTAACTGTATTTGGACAAATTAAGAAAAGGTATACAATGACTATATTAACCTCATAAAAATGACAAGTAATTATTTACAAATAATTTGTATTCAATAAAATGAGGGTAATTTGGGTAGTTATTGGCATAAATTATATTATTACCTTAAAACGACAATTAATTTAAAACAAAAAAAAAACTCTAAAACGACAACTATTCGAAAACGGAGGGAGTAATAATCAAGAGACAAGGAGAGACGAGAGGCATTTACCGGCGGTGAAAAAAGACTTGCAACAAACCTCAACAGAGAAAACCAGTGACTGCAATCGTATATATATGTGGGTTTCTATATTTATTGATGATATTTTAGTCGACAAATAAATTTTATTTGTTTTGTTTAGAATTTGCCACGTAATTAATTAAAAACCAGCTGGCTCTGGCTCTTTTTATCAATGGACTATTAACCGTTTTGGTATGAATCAGCCTTTCTCAAAAACACACACATTTATTATATGCTCTCTTTGGATAAATCATTCCTTGTTGATATTAAATAAATCATTATACAATTGTATGAAAAAAGGACGCCATTTACTTGTATAGTAGTTGTTTTGAAAGAAACTTTGAAAGAAAAAAAAAAAAGGGTTGCCTATAGCGTTACACCTATACTATAGCGTTTCAATTCCTATCTACCTGTATTTTCGAACTCTGCCCAATTCACCCTATACTTGTTTTAAACTTCTTAATTCCATCTAAACTATTAAATTCTCCATAATTAACCAAATCAATAATTCTCTATAATTGTGATTAAAAATTGTTCAAATTGCAGTAAAAATCTGTGTTTATATTAATCCGAGGTTGACCCGACAAAACAAATGAACTCGAGTCAAACCTTTATGGTGAAAGAAGTCTTCGAAGTTGGTCGGATCTGACTCAGGTTAACCCATATTAAAATTATAAGATGTAATACATTCTTCCGATGGATGTAAATAATTTATTAAAAGTCAATAATACAACCTATGAACATTTATGACTTCATAAGTTGTAATAAGCAAAAAAATTATATAATTTTATAAATAGGCCAATATTTTTATTAGATGATTTAATAATTAGTATAACATAACTACAAATAGTGTTTTATACTATGCAATATGCATTATTTAAAATATATATGTTTATATAATTTTAGTTATGCTTACAAAAATAAAATTAAAAGTTAAAAATGATAATTTTGACCGGTAACCCGTGCAACGCACGGATCCATATTTAGTACTCCCTCCGTTTCGTTTTAGTTGTCGTTTAAGGTTTTTTCACACAAATTAAGAAAGCATTAAATTTTCTGTTTTACTCTTTATTAACTAGGATCGGACCCGCGGTCCACCGCGGGAGAATATTGGTTTACATACGTTGCGTTTAATATTGTGTGTGTTTTTTAGTAGAACGAATCGTGTAGTATACTTATAAATATTCATAATAACGAATTGTAGAGAAAATGTAAAATTGTTTATAAATATACCCATGGTATTAATTATGATTTACAAAATAGAATTTTGTGTTTTAAAATTCTAAAATTAGACGATTCATGGGAATTAGAGCAGTCAAAATAGGTCAAAAACCGCGGGTCAAGCCCACATCATCTCACTATGGGGCAGATTTGAGAAAATATATTAAACCCGCAAATAAGCGGGCCACATGGATTAATTCGTAGTGGGTCATAGGTTTAATCGGTTTTCATCGTCCGCGGGTTGGCGGATCAGCCCGCATATTAGTATTTATTGATAAAATTATAATTTATTCAACATGTGGTAATTTAAACAAACTTTTAATAGTATTTTGATTTATTTATTTATTTTAGTAGTATTTTAAATTTTGGTTACTTTAAAATTATTTAAACAAAATCCATGGACAATCCCGCAAATCCGCATATATTCGCGGGACGGGTTTGTATTTCATATATGCTATCCGCGGGTCGTGCGGACCGACTAACTACAAGTCAAAATATTTTTTGTCTATCGCAAAACGGACTTAACGGGACGAATCAACTCGCTTTGACAGTTCTAATGGGAATATTATTTAGTCGTACAACAAAATGAAGTTTGGACATAGTAATAATAGAATATGTATCTTATTTGTTAGATGAGAGATTGAAAGATGAAGTATAATGATTAAAAATTAATTATTATTTTTCATGATTCACAAAATTTAATAAATACTTATCATCTTGTTGAATAATTCTAAAATCATATTCAAGAAATCTTTATAAATTGAAAATTAAACTTCTTTGGTAAGTTATAGGTATGAAAATATCATAATTTCGATTTAATCTAATTAAATTAAAATTAGTTACATGGATTTCATATCTATTTAATTTACACGACCAAAATAAAAATATCTATTTAATTTACACGACCAAAATAAAAATATCAATTTAATTTATAAAACAGATGGGTTATTTGTGATAAATTTTCTAGAAATCTTTAGAAGCAAATAAAATATCTTTCAATTAATGATAATTGGCTAAAATGAGCGAAATTAATGACAAAAACGTTGATTGTTATGGAATTAGTCCCAAAAATATATGAACAAATTTATTATACGTAATTAATGTATAATATTGTTTGGAATATGCTTTTATTATTAGTTACCATAAGTACAATCAGATTTTATTTGATTTTCATAAATATTTGATTTTATTTCGATTTTTCATTATTAATTCGAATTTATATTCCAAAAAAATTTCAAAGATCCGATTTCAGAATTTCGGGTCAATTTTCTGATTTTAACCCGACCCATTTTCATTTGTACTTCTCTTTTAATAGTATAGAGATATATTTTATAAAATATTTCATTGGCCAAAACATTAAAACTGTAGGGATAAAACTGGAATTTTCACCAAACATTTGCATTGAAAACCTAAAACGACAACTATTATGAAACAAAATTTAAATCGTAAAACGACAACTAAACTGAAATGGAGGGAGTAATAAATAAAACAAAGAAATAGTACAGGTTTTCCAAACAACAATAAATCAAAACTCCAAAGTAAAAAAATTTCCATTTACAGATCATCGATTAGACGAAAGTTGTACACAAATGAATCAAGAAACACTGAACCATGACCAACAAAATAATCAGTTTGAATAGTTTACATTTCACTAGCATTAGAGAAAGGAGAAAAAAAGAAGAAGAAGTTACGTATCTTTTTGTCTCAAAATTAACAACTATGGACAAAACAGAGAAGAAAGAACGAAAGAAACCAAGGGAAATGTTAGATGAAACGAATAAAATAAATTCACAAAAAGAAAATTTTGATTTTCGTCACCGGGTTTTACTTTTATCAGGAGCAGCTCTGTTTTCGATATTTAGTTTCTTCCTCTTCTTTGTCTCGTAAGTAGATCCTCTGTTTCTGCTCTGTTCCTTGATCATTGGAACCAAGTACCAAACGATACAAGTGCATGAAGATGTTGTGTTGACTGAGTTTTATAATCCATCTAAAATGTCATGAGATTGATGAATTGAGGAAGTGACTGTGATTGACACAAACCAGAGAATATATGGTGTTGAATCAAGAAACCAGCAGTCTGATATATCAAAGGATGTATCTGATGTCTGACATAGTTCTTGAACTAGTTCCGACATTAATACAGGAAGCTGAGTTGTGACACTGCTTTGAAGAGTTGGAGTACAGAAGTTTGGGGACGACTTGGACAAGCCAAGAGATGTCTGCTGAGCTGGATAAACATCTTGAATAGTATATTCAAGATGAGAACGTGAAGACAAAGTTTCCTTGTCCATAAAGAAAAAGGAAATTTGTCAATTCCTATTTTGGTGTAGAATAGGAAATTCCTATTAGTGTAGAATAGGAAAATTGTCAACTCTAGGGTTGAGCAATTGTTATAAATACCAAGAGGGCGCTTCATGAAGACTTGCGCGCCTCAGGGTATTCTCGAGAGATGCACACAAGGTGTGTGGCGTCGCCCCACCATATATGATGTAAGATCTATTGGTGGTTTATTCATCTAGAAAAGAATGATAGGCATAGTAGTGCTTGATATCATACGCAATTGTAATTGCAATCTTGTTCTAGTGAATTTGTTCTGGACTAGGTCCCGGGGATGTAGGAAAAACCGAACCCCGTTAACAAACTCTTTGTGTCGTTTACTTTATGCTCACACATACTCGTACTTGAACATATACGTACTCGAACAATTAGACTTAGCCACAAATATGCGTTTACAATTGGTATCAGAGCGGGTGCTCGACAAAAATCTGTTCTTATTTCGGGTATGATCCTGGATTTGTGGCTAACTGCGAACTGGAAGCAGATGAGAAGGAAGTGTATTCACGAAGATATAGAGAAAAAGATCAAGGGTATATTCGGAGTTGTGTGATTTTGAAGAAACCAAGCGAAAAGGATAGTTACGGTATGATGAATATCTTCGAATTTTGACA
Organism: Arabidopsis lyrata subsp. lyrata; assembly: GCF_000004255.2. NCBI lineage: Eukaryota > Viridiplantae > Streptophyta > Magnoliopsida > Brassicales > Brassicaceae > Arabidopsis > Arabidopsis lyrata. The sequence goes on along the minus strand of NW_003302555.1, from coordinate 3,958,998 downwards.
GAGGTGGAATATATCTTAAACTCTTAAGAAAGGTTTGTGCTATCCATCGAGTTGTATGAAGGAAGAACACAACTTGTTTCTATTATCGTCGGGAACGGTTGAGAAGAAGACTTTTTCCTAACATGGGCTTGCTTTTGGAACTTTTGGCCCAATAATGATTCTTTTCTAGGCCTCGCGAAGGAAGACGTTTTTTGAAGCAGTGTTCCACGATGGAGAAAAATTGCTAGCAAAGGTTGACTCAGATTAGTTTAATAGACACACATGTTGGGTTTTGGGTCTATCTTCTGGTGTCCTCTCCAGTGTGAACAAAATCGAAGTGTGTGATTCTGGAGTGCTCTTGTATTGCTTCGTAGAGGAGTTAACGAGGAACTGTGTTGAATGTGGGTTGTTCACTCAAGGAGCAGTTCGTCTAAACATGTTTTTGTCTTTCTCAGCATTCAGAAGATTGAAAAAGAATTCCAAAATCTGAAAAATCGATGGGCTGAATAGAATCATGAGTTTTGTTTTAAGAAAGAAACTTGGAGAGTTAAAAGAAGATGTTTCTCGATGAAGAAGATATAAGGTGATTTTAGCCGGTTAAAATCAGAAGAAGATAATATAATCTTTCCTCAATTCAATGGTTCTGCAAACTTCACGAAGAGAAACAAAATCAAAGGTCATGTGTATCTCGTTCATCTTTGGTTATTTTCGGTTCTTGAAAGAAGATGGGTTAACTTCGGGTTTGATCATACAAATCGAAAAATCGTGTTGGGGGTTTTGAATTGAATTGGTGAAAGGTGGAGTTTAATCTCTCAATCTGGAATCAGCGAGATGAAGATATATGTTCAGTTTTTGGGTTTCATAAATCGGTTAGTTTGCGACTGTTCTTCAATATGATACTTAGATAAAGAGAGTCACAAATTCTGCAGAAGATTAAGAGATTTTTTGAGCTGTTAAAATTGAGGATTGATGTCATGTCTGGAGTTATTAGTTGAAGCAAAGAGAGGTCAATTTCGTGAAATTGAGGGCTAAAATAGTCACATGTCTAGAATAAACGTGAAGAGAATTTGTGATGGTGTAGCTTACCCGTGGAAGAGACGTGTGATTCTGAAATCATTTTGAGCCTTAGTGGTATTCTCTGGTTTCAATTTGATACTGAAAAGGAACTACAATGTCAGCATCTATCTCAGATGAAAGAAGTGAATGTGGCTTTGGTGAAAGATTCGCAGTCGTCGAGTTCACAGGTAAAATTTGCAGTCTTAAAGAAATGGCCGTGATTATGCAGTTATCGGAGAAAGAAGACACTTGTATGTGTGAGTTTTTCACTGAAGACATTGCTCTTTAAAGCTTTGTCAAAGTAACTGGAGATGGTGAATAAACGAGCTTCGGTTGTCTCGTGTCAAAGCTGTCTCATGGGCTTCCTCTGAGATTTGGTTAGAACCTTGAGATCAGAAGATGAGCTAATTCCCTTTAAGCCAATCTACAGTTTTGGTTCCTCATTTTCAAGGGTTGAAATTTTTGGTAAAGTGTACGGAAGCTTCTATAAGATTCAGAGGGAGAGTTTGAGTATCTTCTTCTCCGTTGAGATTGAGATTCACTGAAGGGAAAAAATTTGGGTTTTCAAAAGTGGAAATCTTGTCAACTGATTGAGAAAATCAGAGAAAGAATTTGAGAGTCGTCTCCACCGAGAGAAAGTGCGAGAGGTTCCGGATAGAGGAGAGAATTGAAAAGGTCATAAGTTTCTAGTGTAAAGAATTGGAAATTTAGAATTTACAGTTTCCTCAACGGGGAAGAATGGTTGCGTTTTGTTGACAACTCTTGAAGCTTGTTTTTGATTTGGCGATTTGAGGAAAGATCAAAAGTAATTCATATGGAAGGCTTAGAGTATGATACGTGAACCAGTTTTCTTAAGTTCTTGTTTGGTTGAAGAGGAAGACCATTTCACCAAGATTATGGTAGCATACGTTTAAGCACATATCAGTAGATGAGTTCTTCACTAAGTTTTATAAATAAAAGGAGGGAGAGAATTTGAAGAGTCTAAGAAAGCTCATGAATTGATTGGGTAGAATTTAAATCTTGGTTGAGCTTTTGCTTATGATACTTAGTGAAAAAGGATGAGACACAAAACTGATCATGTCAGTGCTTAAACGAGAAGGCGTCTGAACATTGATAGAAGAAAGGAGAAGAAGGCTGGAACTGAATTAGTGTGCTTTATTCAAGTTTTATTCAAGTGTGACAAGTCAGCACAAGTCAGAGGGAAGAAGACTCAGTGGCTAGCTGTTCTTGATCATCTTATGGTAGAGAAAGTTGACGAGTTCAGAAATCGAAATCAAACAGAGCTAGATGAAGATTCAACCAACTGGTTTTTCAGGTTTATGGAAGTGGTGGCTGGTCGTGATCGTCGTTGATGGTATAAACCAACAAGATAAAGATGCCAGCGATGATTCCCAATAGTTGCTCTTCAAAGTCTAGGCGTGGAAATGTTTGTGTGTTCCCACTGTGACCTCAAGACACAGAAATGAAGTCGACATCTTTTAAAGTCGAAAAGTGGAGTTTAGCTTTGATGTCTACTTCTTGAAGATTTTGTTTTGCTTCCGCTGCAAGCATTGAAAAGAATTTGACAAATGGTTCTTGACATGAGAAAGAAAGATGAATCAAAGATGAGCCTATGGAATATGGTTCTTAAAGATGTCGCTGGTATCTGTGAAGAAATCAAAGAATGATGAGAAGAAGAAGATTTTGGGTTTCAAGAACAGTTTTTCTTTCTCAGGTTGCTACTTTCTTCTTCAGTTGCTATGGCTACAGACCTCGGATTTGAGCTACGAAAAGTGTTCTAGAAACTTGGGAGCAAGATCTTTCCAATGATATAAAGATCGTCGTCTGGTTCCTTGTAGTTTGATGGGAAATTGCTCCCAAAGTTGCATGCCCACAGGTTTATAACATTTTGGATCTGTCTTGGGAAATCATTGATAACTTGCTAACGTGACAGCATATGTTCATGAAGATTTTGTTAAGATGGGCATTTTTCCATTCGTTGTGGTATACTCGGACTTATATTGCTCCAAGGCTCTACTGAGGACAGTTTTATGGTTTCTTGGAACATGTTGATGGTGGAGTTCTCTAAGGTATCAGACTGTTTCAAGTTGAGGAAGATATGAGTTAAGGTCTTTCAGTCAGGGGAAGAGTGAAGGTGGAGAGGATTTAAACTGCATCATAAAGAGAAAGGCATTGGATCGAGAAGAGTAATGATGGGGAAGAAGAATAAGCTCCATAATGATGAAGAAGAAGTTTGATGCCACTTTGAATCGAGAAGTAACTCAAAGAAAGAGTGATAAAGAAGAATGTTTCAGATTTCAAAGACAGTTTTGGTTCTCAGGGTTGATTCTTTCATCTTCGTTTCTTTGGCTTCAGACCTCGGATTTTAGCTCTGAAAGATGTTCTGAAAACTTGAGAATGAGATTTTCTAAAGGATATAAATATCATCTTCTGGTTTCTTGTGGTTTGATGGGAAATTGCTCTCAAAATTGGCTGCTCGCAGGTTTGTATTGTTTCGGATCTGTCTTGAGAAATTGACCATATCCTTCAAATCGTAAACCCAAATTGTGATCCGTTTTCTCCTGTGGCTTCGTCTGACTATTGTGGAATTTTTCACCCAAATTTATAATTTTCTGGGTTGTTCTGCTACCTCGCTAGTGCTCTGCATCAAAACTGATGAAAAAGGTTCAATTCAAGAGTTCTTCGATTTTGGGAATCAATCCTTTGTGGCTGATTCTAAGTTGTGGCGTTGAAAGCAGAGATCTACTGAGTAATGGAGTTTTGTCATAGCAATACATCAAGATGAGCATGTTTCATACGCTATGTGGTGCTTTGATTTATGTTACTCCGGTGATTCTAGCGAAGGCGTTTTCTGAGTTCTGAGAAACTTTAAATCTGAGATTCTGCTGCAAATAACAAGATTAAGGTTATGAAGATTACTGATCTCTTAGAGATTGTCTCACAGGCAGAGTTTTAGTTGCCTCAAGACAAGAAGCTGTGGAGTAGAATCTTGAAGGCTAGCTTGGAGATCACACTTTTAAGGAACAAATGATCTTGATAGTCACATAAAGAAGGTTGTGTGATTAAAGGGATTAACAAAGATCACCGAAGAAGAGAGAGCTGCAGTCATGGGGGAGAAGAAAGGGAAGAGGAGATATGAACTGCACCATCAATGTCAAAATAAATGATTTTCGGATTAGAGAAGAAAGGAGAAAACAGTTCTGAAATGTCTGATTCAAGGAAACGTTTGGTGAGTTAAATGTAATCTGATCGAGCCGAAACTTGGTGGAAAGGTTCGTGGTATTGCTGTCTTGAGTTTCAACGGTGGGATTGAGATTTTGACGGTTGGTTTGTGTTTTATTCAAGCTTCTTCAACCTGATCCGGGCATAGTTCATTTGAAGTTTCAGATTTGGCCAGTTCTTGTGGAGTTATCAAACGGACGACCAAATAAATTCAGAATGGGATGAAATTTGGCAGAGATATTTGAAACTAGATTCTGGTAAAAGGGTACTAGATTTGGAGGCCAAGAACATAGTTAAATGAAGGCTTTTCCGAGCAGTTAATTTGGAGACTTAAAAGCTACGGGTTGCAAAGATCTCAAGGTTGATTAAATCATTGTGTTAAAAAGGTTCTCAAGAATGTCATTGGATCAGTTGGTGTGAGATAAGCTACAAGGAAAGCTAGCAGAATGGTCTAAGACTGTCAAAGTATCAGAAGTGCAAAGATAAATCAAAGGTTGAGTTGTTCAAAATAGATGGTTCAGAAACTGGGAATTCTCAATGATAAGAAGCATGTATGATTCAAGTTTTCTGCAAGTAATTTAGGAAGCAGTTTGTTCAAAAAGAAGGAGACTAGTAGGCAGATTCTCAAGAAAAACTCGTGCAAGTTACTCAAGTTGAGTTACAGTTTTCAGAGAAAAGTTTTTGCAGGTCAAATTTCAACTAAGATGGACGTCAAAATGAGCTGGTACACTTATGTCAAGTTTAGACGTTCTGTATTTGAGAACAGCTGAAGCAAGAACAAGACAGGTCTCATAAATAGTTTGATGAAAAATAGACTCTCAAGGTTGATAAATGATGAGCAATGAAGAAGAGTCTCAAGCATATCTTGGTTTTGGTTAGAGGATTTTTCAAGAAGTATTAACCATGAGTTTAACGATGTGAAGCTCTATGTACGCATTGAAGGATCTTCACAGAGTTTTTAACTTAGTTATGCACTCAAGCAGGGGGAGATAAAGAGAGTTACTCTGGTTATGAGGAAATGAGTTGAAGATTGTTTTTGATTTGATTGAAGCTTGACTTAAAGAATAGAGTGCTTGAGTATCAAACTAAGTTAAAAAGGGGGAGAATGAAGATGTGAGATCTTTTGAGTCGAATAGATGACGAAACATGAAGCATTGAGTGTGTGCTTGGGTTCTAAAACGCCCTCATCAAGAGGGAGATTGTTATTATTGTGTTGACTAGTTTCTAGAAGGTGCTTGGATTATAAAACTCAATCATCAAGGGAGAGATTGAAGATGTTGTGTTGACTGAGTTTTATAATCCATCTAAAATGTCATGAGATTGATGAATTGAGGAAGTGACTGTGATTGACACAAACCAGAGAATATATGGTGTTGAATCAAGAAACCAGCAGTCTGATATATCAAAGGATGTATCTGATGTCTGACATAGTTCTTGAACTAGTTCCGACATTAATACAGGAAGCTGAGTTGTGACACTGCTTTGAAGAGTTGGAGTACAGAAGTTTGGGGACGACTTGGACAAGCCAAGAGATGTCTGCTGAGCTGGATAAACATCTTGAATAGTATATTCAAGATGAGAACGTGAAGACAAAGTTTCCTTGTCCATAAAGAAAAAGGAAATTTGTCAATTCCTATTTTGGTGTAGAATAGGAAATTCCTATTAGTGTAGAATAGGAAAATTGTCAACTCTAGGGTTGAGCAATTGTTATAAATACCAAGAGGGCGCTTCATGAAGACTTGCGCGCCTCAGGGTATTCTCGAGAGATGCACACAAGGTGTGTGGCGTCGCCCCACCATATATGATGTAAGATCTATTGGTGGTTTATTCATCTAGAAAAGAATGATAGGCATAGTAGTGCTTGATATCATACGCAATTGTAATTGCAATCTTGTTCTAGTGAATTTGTTCTGGACTAGGTCCCGGGGATGTAGGAAAAACCGAACCCCGTTAACAAACTCTTTGTGTCGTTTACTTTATGCTCACACATACTCGTACTTGAACATATACGTACTCGAACAATTAGACTTAGCCACAAATATGCGTTTACAGTGCACATGACCGAGACGGTCCGTCCGAAAAACATCAAGAATATTAGAACCAACACTACTGTCACGGGAAATAAATGGTTTGGTCTCGAAATCTTCTTCAGATTCTCGTTCACTACATAGCTCTGTTGCTGCTCTGTTTCCAAATCTGCTTTCTTTATTTCTATTTCATGCTCTGTTTTTGATTCGGTCTTGAACTTGAAATCATCTAGAACATCCTTCTTCTTGACCTTGAAATCATCTTGAACATCCTTCTTCTGACCTGCCTTCTTTGTCTTGATCATGACAGGGACGCACTCACCGGAGCTAGTAAAGACAAACCGAACAAGAGGTGGTCCATCAGGATCAAGCCTCTTTGCGTAAATGCTCTGTCTTTTCTCATCAAGCTCAGATAGAAGTGCAGAGAACTTGTCAAGTCCTTGATTTGAATAAGGGTTCTTGTTTTCTTTGCTTCCTCTTCTCGATCTCCTCGGTGAGGAAAACGGACTCAACATTTCAATTCAATTCGGTCCAATCTGTTTTCTTTTTCTTACTTGTCCTTTGTGTGTGGAGAGGTTGTGAGAATTTGAGAGCTTGGAGGAATTTGGTTATGGAGGAGTTGTTAGGCAGGATTTAGTATTTGGACAAGAGAGACGGCTTTATTGTTATCATAATGAGACTTGTCTTAAACTAATTGTAAATATTCAGATAAACAAATGGATTGGTGATTTGACCAGATGTCATTAAATGTGATAAATTGATCAGATCACGTATTTTTGACACTTTTTTTGTTCTCTTGGGACGAATAGAAGATAAGTTTCTACCAAATGAAACGTCATCCCCGATGTATTTTGCTGATTGACTTTCTTGCGGAAGAAGCTAGAATTTTTTCCCATGATGGTGTAATCATTTTTTTTGGTTTATCATAAGTAATTGACTAATTGTTAATTTAACTTAATTTTGACTTGGGAAAAAGAAAGACCAAAGTGATTCAACCATAACCATCTAGTCGGAATATTCATTGTAAATTCAAATTTCTGATGGGTTGACAAAATCTGGATTTAAATCCTCCAAGTTATTTTTATACAATGAAAAGAAAAACAGTTATGAGAAGGAAAGTTGGTATAGAAGAAAAAGCTTTTAGCCTGTAAGGCTTTAACCAATAGAAGCAACATATCATGTGTTGACAAAATATGAAGCATATCATGTGATAAATGAATGAGGAGGGTACTAACTAATACTAGTCACCAAAGTATCTTATAGAACTTCATTAAGAAATTGAAAGAAAAACAATACTTGTTTTGTTACGATTTGAAAAGTTAGGTTCGGTGCAAAGGCCTACCTCTTATATGAATCTGGCGGCCTGTGATCATGGTGTGATGATAAATTTTCATATAAAAATGCTTAATTGTTGATATTGTTAGATTTAAACTATATGAGACTACAATTATATGAAAACTTGATTTATCAAAACCCTTGGATTGCATGAGAGGGTTCAAAGTTCTGCAAGAACGCAACAAACAAACAGAGAAACACAGCTCTCTCTCTCTATGTACATATGTTACAGACACACTTAAAGCTTGTACTTAAAAAAAACACAGCTTCCATGGCATCACTACTCGCTTAAACTCCAAGTTATTCTTCATCTTATTTTTTCAAGACTCTATAGACAATATGATGACAATCAGACCTAAGTAGAAGAAGATTTCTGTAAATTACCCGTACAAACAAGACTTGAGCTCAAAGCTCGGTGTTTAAGGTTGAAGCTTGTGGATGATAATGAAGCATCTCATTCCACATCATCTCTCTTATCATCTCCTCTCTCAAATCCTCATCTACATCAAGATCGATAGGAACTTGAGCCGGAGGGTTTGCATTCGGGTCATAAAGAGGTGCCATGTATGGATGCTGGAGCGCTTCAGTGACACTAATTCTCTTAGATGGGTCAAAAACAAGCATTTTCTGAAGAAGGTCGATGGCCAACACATGAGCGCCCGGGTAAAGCCTGGATAAAGACATCCCGGGTGAGTACGGAAGTGATCTAATGAATCTTTTAGCTTTCGGGTTATCTATGAACTCAAGATCTTCTTCTTTTTGGCTTCCGAGAATGTTGACAATGAGTTTAAGCTGGTTAAGACATTCCGTTCCTTGGAATATTGGTTTCCTACCAAGAAGCTCGGCAAAAATGCAACCAACAGACCAAACATCAATGGATGTTCCATAGTTGTCACAACAGAGGAGAAGCTCGGGAGCTCGGTACCAACGAGTCACAACATATTCAGTCATGAACTGACCCTTGGTGTTGCTCGCACGCGCAAGCCCAAAATCGCATATTTTCAAATCACAGTTTGTGTTGACAAGAAGGTTACCGGGTTTCAAATCTCGGTGCAGGATGTTGGCTGAATGAATATACTTGAGCCCTCGAAGCAACTAAACATAAGAACAAAGTAAAGCAAAATTTAAGGAGAAAGCAAAATCTAGACAAAGCTAGAACCAACAACAGATGAGTCATGAGTTGGATCAATCACATACCTGGAACAAGAAGTATTGGCAGTGATCGTTACTTAGAACTTGAGAAGACTTGATAATCTGGTGTAGATCAGTGTCCATTAGCTCATAAACAAGATAAACATCCTTGAAGCTCCTCTTATGAATTGGCATCATGACATCTTTCAAAGCAATGACATTCTCATGTCGAAGATGGCGTAGAAGCTTGAGCTCCCGAAGAGTCCTCAACGCATCGATCCTATTCTCATAAACATTGTGAATCTTCTTGATAGCGACTTTCTCGTTGGTATCAGTGTTAACAGAGGAGCAGACTACACCGTAAGCTCCACGACCAATCGGCTTGATTGGCATGTATTTAGTGTCGATCTCGAACAGAGTTTGCCACATTGAGAAGTAATGCTTCCCTTCGATTCTAATCCCATTAGGAGGATCAACCAGAGTCGCCATTTTTTATTTTTCCTTCTTCATCACAATACACAATCAAGAAATTAATCAAATTGACACACACACACACAATTATCAAATTATTCCACAACTATTTATCAACACTTCTTAATTATTCACTTTTCAAGTAATACCTCAAGAACACAACATCTGAGGTACAATTTACGGGATTGCCCAAAATCAAGAATTTTTTGGTGTGTAAACAGATTGGTCTGTTAGTGAAAAAGGAAAAGATCAAACTTTATCGATTTTGTGATGGAACATAAACGAGTGGAATTAGTGTGAAAAGAGTTTACCGGAGATAGCGGGAAGGAATTCTAACCGGTGATAAGAAATCAGTGACCAACGATGATCGCCGGAGGTTAGATTTGGCCGGAGAGAGAAAGCTGTGAGGTTGGTTTTTCAGAAGGTGGAAAGTGAGAGAGATTTATTTGGTCAACGCTCGGACAGTTGACCTTCTACTTGTTCGTTACTTAGGTAGTCTTTCTTATAATTTGGGCTTAATTGAGCCCAATTATATTGGCAAACAGATTCATGTCTCTATCATCTAAATCAGTTTCGGTAAATAATATCTGTATTTTTTGGTAAATTGATCACCAAACTAGCATCATTCGTTTCTGTCATTTGTGAATATGTGTCCTACTTAATTTATAAAAATAGAAAATGAAGAAAAGTATTTTGAAGTAAAATATATATAAACAGTGACAAATGGACGTTTACAAATATATAAAGTTATTTTTATTTCAACTAAAAATATCGCATCACCATCTTATTTTAAGTTTTTTTTTACTACCACCATGTTATTTTATATTCCATACTTTTCCACAATGATACAGTTTTTGCTTTAACTTTACGTTTCCATAATTCCATCACCATCTTTTCATTTTCCTAAAATTAGCATCTAGAGGAAAATGGGAGAAAAATATAAAATAATTTTTAAAAAAAGTTTTCATTAAGTCAGATATAATATAAGAGAGGGAGGCCCATGCAGACAGAAAGGGAAAGCCCAAAAATCTTAGAAACTGTATAAATATGATAATGAATTGGTTGGAGTCTATTATAGTAACAAATAAAATAACGTTAGGTATTTGTTTGATTAAATAAAAGATGTTAGGTGTCATTATGATCACTCATTCTCTTCAACCAATTATGTCAATACTACAGCTCATCAAAAGCCTTTATGGTAAAGCATGTTTCAGATATTTTCATTATTCATATACACTACAAAACATATATATGTATTTTATAAAAAGAGTGTGTATTTATTTAGAGATTTCCAACTAATTCACCATAACCGATACAGCTTTTAATCATAATCTAAAACCAGACAAAGATTCTTTCCCAGTTGGTTTCCCCTGTTCTATTTTCTTACAGATAGTTATTTGACTATTGAGCATTTTCTTCACTGTTGAGAAAAAATGGTGTAAATGTTAAGCATTGTCAAGCAACTATAAGTACCTGTTTTAGATATAAAATCACTGAGTTGTTTGGAACATATAAGCAAAATATCTAAGAGACAGATATTGACGGGTGTTGTTTACTTCTAGTTCGGGACAGAAATAATTAAGAGACACAAAAAAATGCCGTTGAAACCTTTTTTCTTTTGTAGTACAATTTTTAAATTTTGTTGCTATCGTACAAATTACTTTTTTATTCATCGTCTATCTTGTTTTGTGTATTAGACAATGACAAAAGACAATGCAAGAGTTGTCAGAAAAACCCAATATTCGAATTTGAATCCAAAATTTTAATTATAGCTAATATACTTGCATATACATATTATTTACGGTCAGTAGAATACAAAAATACAAGAATCCCTCTTTTGGGCTCAGTACCCTCTTTTTCGTCTAGAGTATCCTAAGCTAAACGAAAGTAGAGTTTTGAACCGGAAAACACTTTCCCTTTGCTCATTTCATCCTTGTTATTCCAGATTTTAACCTAATCGTTTTCTCTCTCTTCTGGCGGCTGACATTGGTTTCGAATTTGCGTTCTGCTTCTCTTCGATCCTCTTTCGATTCCGTCTGGTTCGTTGGAGTTCTCAGCTGCGGTTAAGGATTTCAGTAGTTCTCCCTTGGATTCTATCGTGGTCTTCTCAATTCCGTTCGCTCACTTGGTTTACACGGAGTTTCTCTCAGTTTCTCAATCTCGATGTCGTCTGCAATGGACAAAGCCATGATGGCCATGTCTCTAGATGAGGAAGATCTTCCGTTTGATATGCCGGATTTACCACAGTACAGCTCTTGTGAAAAGAATATTCTCAGTTTGATCGGACGTCTCCTCAATCCTCAAGCTCAAAGTATGTCAAGTCTTATCCTCAACATGCCTCGGAAGTGGCAGAAGATAGGAAGAGTGAGGGGTGTTGCGCTCTCTTTAGAAAAGTTTCAATTCATCTTCAATTCTGAGCACGATTTGGTGGAAGTGTTGGAGAAAGGGTTTCAGACCTATAATGAATGGGGAATTTTGATGGAAAGGTGGACAGAAACTCCTCCTCCGGATTCGCTCCAGTTCACGCCCTTGTGGGTTCAAATCAGAAATATTCCTTTGAACTACTACACCGAACAAGCCATCACTTGTTTAGGAGATCTTGTTGGTCAGGTTACAGAAGTGGTCTTCGATCCTGCCAAACCACAAAATAAGGAATTTGTAAGGGTAAAGATCAATTTTGATGTCTCTCGACCTCTTAGAAGGACGAAGATCATCAATTTGCCTAATGGTCTCTCAACTTCGGTCTCTTACTTCTATGAGCGAGTTCAGAAACGTTGCTATAGATGTCAGAGACTCACGCATGAGCAAGATGTCTGTCCTCTTCAGATAAAACAGGCTCAAGACCAAATCATTGACAGAAAGCTAGGAAGGAAGGTCGAAAAAGCAAAAGCTCCATTGGTACTAAAACAAGGAGATGCTCTCTTTGGGGTTCTGAAGGAAGAACAGGTTGGTATCCACCCTCTCCTAGGACGGCCTCGCATTGCACCAGATGTTCTTCAAGGAATGAGGCAATACCTTCTAGTTGCAAGTGGAGAAAAGCGCCTAATTAGAGAAGAAAGAGTCAAGAAATCAGTTGCAGAGGCGGAAAGAGATCCGATAACTCAAAAAACTGTTTTGAGATTGGAGCCTGCACCTGTTGTTTCCAATGATTTTGGCAAAGGTAAAGGTATAGTCTTCGGTTATGAATCGTCAGCTACATCAACAAAGGACTCAGTTCTCGCTGAAGGCTCTTCTCAGGCCATTCCTTCTGACGTTCACCAGGCCTTGTCTGGTGGGATCGATGCTTCACAGCAGTCTTCTGTTTTAGGTAACAAAGCTCTTGTGGATTACTCTTATTCCTCGTCTTACTCTCAGCCTAGTTCTACGGCATATGAAGTTGGCTTCTCTGAAGCTGGCCCATCCGGGACTAAGCAAAGAAAGCCTAGGAATAGAAAGAGACCATATATCAGTAAGAGGAAACCAAAACCAGCTTTAAAGTCTCTTGCTGCTGGGGTTGTTTCTGTTGAAGTGCCTATAAGTGCAGGGCTCCAAGTTGGCACTATAGAAAAAAGAAAAGGATTGATGGCTGATACAGAGGAACACAAAGTCGCGAGACGCAAGCAATCTTTGGCGGTCCCAAATGAGGGACTGTCCAATTTTTTATGAGCATAATCAGTTGGAACTGTCAAGGTTTGGGGCGGCCTCAAGAATTGACAGTTCAACGTCTCATGGAAATGCGTAAAAAACATTTTCCTGAGATCCTGTTCTTAATGGAGACTATGAACATAAGGAATGTGCTTGTAGATATTCAAGTGTGGCTTGGTTATGAACGTGTATATACAGTGGAACCGGTTGGAAGGTGTGGAGGTTTAGCTTTGTTTTGGAAGAAGAATGTGGAAATGAAGATTCTGTCTGCGGATAAGAACATTTTGGATCTTGATGTAAATATTGGTAATTCAAGTTTTTTCCTGTCTTGTGTCTATGGTAACCCAAATAATAGCTTGAGGAATCAGGTTTGGGAGAGGATTTCAAGATTAGCTATTATTAGGGCTGGTTGCTGGGCCATGGTGGGAGATTTTAATGAAATACTCCACAATGGTGAGAAATTAGGAGGTCCAAGAAGAAGTGAAGCTTCTTTCACTGATTTTTCAAATATGTTGAGTGTAGGGGGTATGATTGAGTTGAAGAGTACTGGTAATGGGTTTACTTGGGGTGGTAAACGGAATGAGATGTGGATTCAATGCAAGTTGGACAGATGTTTTGGTAACAAGGACTGGTTCAAATGTTTCCCAGCCTCTAACCAAGCTTTCCTGGACAAGAAAGGCTCCGACCACAGACCAGTTCTGGTCCAGCTGGTTTCTTCACAAGATTCTTATCGGGGTTCCTTCAGATTTGATAAAAGGATGTTACATAAACCTTTAGTCAAAGAAGCGGTCTCACATGCTTGGAATGCTTCATCATCTGTTTTTGGCCAAAGTGTATCTGAAAGACTAAGAAGATGTAGGAAGGCTCTTAGCAATTGGAAGAGAGCTAATGGAACCAATGCTAAAGTAAAAATTGATCTGATTCAAAGAGATATTGAAAAGGTTCACGCTTCAATTTCTCCTTCCTTTGAAAGAATGAGAGTTCTGAATAGAGAATTGGTTAATGCTCATAAGGAAGAGGAGAGTTTTTGGCAGCAAAAAACTAGACAGTTGTGGGCTCACTCAGGGGACAAGAACACCAAGTACTTCCATGCCTCTGTGAAGGCTGAGAGATCAAAAAATGGGCTGGACTGTCTTGTTGATGATGAAGGGATCACTCATAAATCTGAAGCTTCAAAAGGGGATGTTGCAGCTAATTATTTTCAGAATCTTTTCTCTTCTTCTTATCCTGACAATAGTGATGATATATTCTTTGATTTCATCCCTAGAGTCAACGCGGATATGAATTCGACTCTATTAATGAAGGTTAGTAAAGAAGAAGTGAGAGCTGCGGTCTTCTCTATTAAATCATCTAGTGCTCCGGGCTATGATGGTATGACTGGCCTTTTCTTCCAACAATATTGGGAGATTGTTGGAAATCATTTTACTGAAGAGGTTCTCAGATTTTTCTCTGATGGGTTTTTTCAAAAGGAGTGGAACTTCACTCAGCTCTGCCTCATTCCCAAGAAGCCAGGCGCATCTACCATGAAGGATCTCAGACCCATTAGCCTATGTTCTGTCATGTACAAGGTCATTTCTAAAATCCTTGTCTCGAGACTGAAACCTTTGCTGTCCACGATTGTCTCTCCAAATCAGTCTGCATTTGTTGAAGAAAGGCTTATTTCTGATAATATTATGATTGCACATGAAGTTGTTCATGGCCTCAGGACTCACAATGCAACTTCCAAGGAGTTTATGGCCATAAAAACTGACATGTCCAAGGCTTTTGATAGAGTGGAATGGAGCTACTTGGAGAAATTGCTAATTGCTTTAGGGTTTCATGTCATTTGGGTCAAGTGGATTATGACTTGTGTCCAGACAGTGTCCTACACGGTTCTGATAAATGGACAGCCACATGGTTTGGTGGTTCCCCAACGTGGTTTAAGACAAGGTGACCCTTTATCGCCCTTCCTCTTCATTCTCTGCACTGAAGGCCTCACTCACTTGCTCAATAAGGCCGAGGAAAATGGTTTGATTAATGGGTTGCAGTTCTCCTTGAATGGTCCCTCAATTCACCATCTCCTCTTCGCTGATGACTCTCTCTTCATCTGCAAAGCTCTGGAAGATCAAGTATCAGCCTTTAAAGATATTCTGGATACTTATGGTAGAGCTACAGGTCAGGTTATTAATTTAGATAAATCTTCCATAACTTTTGGGTCCAAGATTTCTGAGGTGGATAAAGAGAGGATCAAGATCAAGATTGGTATCTCTAATGAAGGTGGAGCCGGCACTTACCTAGGTCTCCCTGAATGTTTCAGTGGTTCAAAGGCTGATATGTTGGAATATATTCATGACTCGCTGAAGAACAGACTCTCGGGCTGGTTTGCAAGAACATTATCACAAGGAGGGAAAGAGATTCTCCTCAAGTCTGTTGCATTGGCAATGCCTGTTTACGCCATGTCATGCTTTAGACTGCCTAAATCCACATGCGAATCTTTATCTGGAGCCATGTCTGCTTTCTGGTGGAGTACTCTTGAACACCACAAGAAGATACATTGGGTTTCTTGGAGTAAGCTTTGCCTGCCAAAGAACAAAGGAGGTCTTGGTTTCAAGGACATAGAGCTGTTCAACCAAGCTCTCTTAGCCAAGCAAGCTTGGAGACTTCTCCATTATCCGTATTGCCTTTTCTCTCGTTTCATCAAGAGTAGGTATTATGATGAGGATCCTTTCCTCGATGCTAAGCTGGGATCCAGACCTTCTTTTGCTTGGAGAAGTATTCTCCATGGGAGAGAGCTATTGGAAAAAGGTCTAAGACAAGGTATTGGTAATGGAGCTTCTGTTCTGGTTTGGTGTACTCGCTGGATACAAGATGACATCCTTAGAGCTCCTTTCATGAAAAACATATTGGTGAATTTGGATCTCAAAGTCGCGGACCTTATTGATCCAATTACAAAGACTTGGGATAGGGACAAGTTACAAGAACATTTCTTCCAAAGAGACCAGGAAATCATCAAAAGGATCAAACCAGCCCTATCTTCTCCTGATTTTATGGTTTGGTTACACAATAGGAGTGGCGAATACTCTGTTCGTTCTGGTTACTGGTTAGCTGCACAGAATCATAATGTGGATCTTCAGATTGAGGTTACAGCTTTACCTTCAATCAACCCCATTAAAGAAAAAATCTGGGAAGTTTTGGCTCCTTCTAAGATTAAAATGTTTCTCTGGAAGGCTGTCAGTGGGGCTATACCGGTTGCTGAGAGACTTGCTACAAGAGGGGTAAAGATTGATCCCCGTTGTCTTACTTGTGGGTTTGAAGGAGAATCAATCAACCATGTGCTGTTTCTCTGCACTTTGGCCAGACAAACATGGGCTCTTTCCAACATTCCTTCTCCTGTTGATGGATTTGCTGAACACTCTCTCTACCATAACGTCTTCCATGTCATATCGATGTCCAGGAATGCAGGGCTGACTATTGAATCAAGAAGAACTGTTCCTTGGATCATTTGGACCTTGTGGAAAAATAGGAATAACCTTATTTTTGATGGCAAGGTCTTTCATCAATTTGATCTGCTTGCTAAGATCAAAGACGACTCCGATCATTGGTTTTTGGCTCAACAGGTTCAAAAGGAAAATGAGCAAAACACATGCAAAGCAAGCGCGGGGTTACACAAGGTATGGAAGCCTCCGGACAATCCTTGGCTCAAGTGTAACATTGCTTCTTCTTGGGACAAACATAACAAGGTTGGAGGAGCTGCTTGGGTGCTTAGGAACTCTTTAGGTGTGGTCTTACTTCATAGCAGATGTTCTTTCAGTGAGATGGAAACAAAGCAGGATGCGGAACTTAGATGCTGGCTTTGGGCTCTAGAGAGTATGCATAGTCTCAAAATCAGAAATCTTCTTTTGTCTGCTGAGGAGAAGTATCTAATGGATGCGGTGTTAAGGCCTGCAGCTTGGCCTTCCTATTATGCTCAGTCCGAGTCCTTGTTATTTGCTCTAAGTCACATCCCGCATTGGCAAATTATGTTTGAGGAGAGATGTGCTAACAAAGGTGCTTTCCACATTGCTCAAAGTGTGACACGTGAGGATCGACGACAATCATACGTAGCTACCAGCTACCCTTTTTGGTTACATGATTTATTTAGTGAAGAGATGTATACTACTTGATTGTAGTACCTTTTGTATTCTCTTCCATGTAGGTGATTGTCATGGATCCCCGTCTTTTTGGGTAAAGTTGTATTCTGAAACTTCTAAGTTATTAATATATTGAATTATTCAGTCGAAAAAAAAAAAAAAAAAATACTTGCATATACATTGTTAAGTTATAGTAACTTTTTTTTTTTTTTTTTTTTATAATGCAAACAGTTCTTCCATCCATAACTTATCTTCAATTTATGTTTGTCACATTTTATTAGAAAATTTAAAATTTCCTACTTTTCTCAAAAAGAATTTACATTAAAAATTAAAAAGAAGAGAAGCATGTTCATTTTTCAATATGTCTGGTCCCCATATTAAAAAACAAGCAACAATAATTGACAATCTCTTTCTTTCATCTTCATCCTATTCCTCTTTATCTCTCTCTCAAAACGATTGAGCTTCTTTTTTCCTGAGTCTTTACTTTAGTCTGATCTCTTACAAGAACAACAAGAAATGGCGTTCGTAGGAACAACCCAGAAATGCATGGCCTGTGACAAAACCGTTTATCTTGTTGACAAGTTAACCGCCGATAACCGAGTCTACCACAAAGCTTGTTTCCGATGTCACCATTGCAAAGGAACTCTCAAGGTTTGTTCTTTGATTCTGGTTTCTTACTTCTTTGTGATTATTTCTGATAAATCCAGAAGTAGATCTATATAGATGAAGAAGACCAATCAATTAAGTAGAAATCTTTGAATTTTTGGAGAAGAAAACTGATTGCTCTAAAGATTTGATTGTTCTGCTTCTTCTTGATGAGACAGCTTAGCAATTACAACTCCTTTGAAGGAGTTCTCTATTGCAGACCACATTTCGATCAAAACTTCAAGAGAACTGGAAGTCTTGAGAAAAGCTTCGAAGGTAAAAAAACCAAAAAACAGATCAAAATGTGAAAGCTTTGTGAGTGGTGATTTCAAATCTGAAAATATGAATCTAAAGTTTGATTCATATATATGTATAGGGACACCAAAGATTGGAAAACCTGATAGGCCTTTGGAGGGAGAGGTAATTTCAGACAGCAAAACAAAACCTTTTATCTGTTTTTGAGGTTCTTGAATTTTAACATTAATTTGATCTGAGAGATCTTTAACAGAGACCTGCTGGAACCAAAGTGTCGAATATGTTTGGTGGAACCCGAGAGAAATGCGTTGGCTGCGATAAAACCGTGTATCCAATTGAGAAGGTATCCTATCTAAAACCTTCCCATATCAGAATCAAATTGTGTCAAAGAAGATTCTTAGGTTGTGTCTATGATAAATCTGAGCAGAAACGTTTAATTTATTGTCACACTTTAGACTTTGAAATTGCTACATTGTTCCATACCTTGTGACTGCTTATAATGTGGACTTTGTGAAGGTGTCGGTGAATGGAACATTGTACCACAAGAGCTGCTTCAAGTGTACACATGGAGGCTGCACGATAAGCCCGTCGAATTACATAGCTCACGAGGGTAAGCTTTATTGCAAGCATCATCATATTCAGCTGATCAAGGAGAAAGGAAACTTGAGCCAGCTCGAAGGAGGAGGAGAGAATGCCGCTAAGGACAAAGTCGTCGCTGCTTAAAGAAACAATTCAATCTCTCTGGATGATTTTGACAATGGAAGAATCAAAAGAGTCACTACTACTTCTCGATCGATAACATATATTGGTTTTGTTTCTTCTTACGTTTGTGTTTGTCTTTTTGGTCTTTAATATGTTGTTGTTTTTTTTTTTGGGATCTTTGTTCACTCTTTTATTCGGTTTCTTGAGATGAAACTAGAGAAACAGAGAAATAATGGATGTTTGCTTATGTATTACGTGCAAATAACAAATGATATAATTTAATTATTTCGTGAAGAGTAGTAGTAAGCTTCAGCTAAATGATCGATTCAATTGCTACCATCGTTGATTCAGGTTATTGGTAATTCGAGAGAGGTGTCGTGATCAATAGAGGATATGATTCAGGTCATTGGTAATTCGTTACTCTTGGCTCAGAGGATGATGAATTCGCGTGAAGATAGAGGATGGAGATGAGTTTGATTTCTTTCGTCGAATCACCAGAGTCAGGTTGCTCCTTTCTTAATTTCCTTTTTTTTTTTTGATAATTATTTTTATAAAATGGTTTTGATTTCGTTTTTAATTAACCTGATTGATTTTTGGTCTAAGAAAATGTTTTTCACCCTTAATTTTCACATTTTAAAGATATTTTTGAAATAATGATTTTAAGTAAATTATTTTAAATTTTAACTTATTTTTTTATAAAAAATATTTTTATATCTAAAATACAAAGTGTTAAATTTTAATACATCAAAAACTAACCGGACTGAACATTCCGTCCTCTTGGTCCGTAAGTTTTGTGATGTATAAATTCAACATGTTTTCTACATATTATAAATTTAACACTTTTAAGAGTTTTTATAAATTATGTTTTTAAGCAAATTGTTTTGATATTAAACTAAGGTTTTTTATTATACAAAATGTTTTTATTTCTAAATGTGAAATTTTTAATACATCGAAAACTAACCAGACTTAGCATCCTGTCCTTTTGGTCCGTAAGTTTTGTGGTGTTTAAGAGCATCCTCAATGGGGTTTCTAAACATTGGTTTCTTAAATAAAATTAAAGTGTAAGTATAGATAAATAATATTTTTTAATTATGGGTACCTTAAATTTGGAGAAACTTAGTCCAATTGTTGCTTAGTTAAAAAACAATTGTGCTAAGTTTCTCCAAATTTAAGGTACCCATCTAATATTTAAATAATATATATATTTTATTATTTATTAAGGATCATGTTTAGAAACCCCCATTGAGGTTGCTCTAAGTTTAATACATCGAAAACTAACTAGACTTAGCATCCTGTCATTTTGGTCTGTAAGTTTTGAGGTGTCATAAGTTAACATGTTTTCTATGTATTATAATTTAACTCTTAGTTAAGTTTAAAGGTTTTTTACAAATTATGTTTAAGTAATTTGATTTTTAACTAAAAATTTTTATCATACAAAATATTTTTATATATGAAAGTATTAACTTTTAGTACATTGAAAACAAACCGGACTTAGTATCCCGTCTTTTTGGTTCGTAAGCTTTGGTATCATAAATTCAATATTATTTAGCCATAACGAATTCAAATAATATTTTCACAAAGTCAGAGGATGATTCCAAGCCCTCATCAGTTTAAGTTAAGTCCAATATAACCCAATGGTGAAGTTTGGTGATGGCTACTTCATGACTCTTATACGTTGTGCATGTAAATCTGTAATAATTTGCATACGTTGTGGTTATGTTGTTGTAATAAACGGAAAATATTGTAACATGAAACCCAAAATATTGGAGCCGAAAACCCAAATGGCTCTGGATATAAAAAAAAGTTGAGAAAGACCTATGATAATCATAATCGTCTTGTTTCTTAATTGCTGCTTTCCGCAAATTTTTCACGGATTTGGGAAGAAAGGCAGGCCAGAAGTTGAGAGATATGGATGAAGTTGACGTTCTTGGAAAGCTGAAGGATCTGTTTGAACTCGGACGGAAGACGGTGGATAAGCCGAAGAAGGAAGAGAGCCCGACGAAGACTAAGACTCCGACCGACTAAAAGGCTCCAGCGGATCCTGTTCTGACTCAGGCAAAAAAGGAGGAGAACCCGGCTCAGACTAAGACTCCGTCGCCGAATCAGACAAATATTGTCATAAAGTCAGATAAATTTAACACTTAGTTTAGTTTTAAAGGGTTTTCACAAATAATGTTTTAAAGAAATTGTTTTGATTTTAAACTAAATGTTTTACTTTAACTCAAGTTTCACAAAATGTTTTTGTTTTAAAAAAATGTAAGTGTTAAATTCTAGCGTTGTGTTTTTCATATTTTTGAGATGCAACAAAATAAACAGAGTAATAATGGATGTTTGCATTAAAAAATATGTATTACGATAAAATAATAGTTGGTATTTATGTAATTTTCGTGAAGAGCATTCTTCACAAGTGCATTGATTTAATTTTGAATTTTTTTTCATATGTTCCTCTTAAAGCATTCGTTAGCTATATATATAGCTATTTATAAGACTTTGTTTAAAGATTTTAAGAGCTTGTGTTACTTGTTAGCATTTTGGTTATCCATTCAAATAACTGAACCAATCTAAACCAAAAAAGAACCAAACCGATCAATCGCGAAGCTACCAGTTAAGTATATCATAAGCTTCCACTGCAACTTATTGAATTTCCGGATATCTCAATCTATGGGTTTCTCGATCAGTGTGGAGATACATGAGTCTGGATTCACTGCATTGTACTGTCGTGTTAGAGATTTAGCTGTCTTCTGTTTGTATTGACCAAGTTCGAGCACTTTAAGCTACTGTTTCGTTTCTTCTACTTGTCTTCCATGAATCGTTTCAAGCTGCTCTTATATACAGTGGAAACTGTCTAGTATGATTTAAATTGATTCAAAGCAGTTTTATTTTTGTGCAGAGACTTTAAACCCTGGTTATATCAGTGGTTTCTATCTAAACTACTGTCCATCCTTTTATGAGGACAAGTTTTTTATCGGGTAATTATGTTTCTTTTTTTACGCAAACAATTTTTCCTTTTCTCTTGATGTTTCTCGTTAACCCCGTTTATTCTTGTGTCAAACAGTTCAACCATAGTGCCAGGAGCATATTCTGGGCTTGGTGCCCACTACTTTAACACAAAGGTATTTGAAAATCAAAAGAATGATTAATGTTAATTGGATTGTTTAATAGAATTTTTTTGTTTGTTTCTCTCTGGGAATCAAAAGATTAGTGTTTTTGTTGCAGCTGACGCTTATTGGACGTGTTACTACTGATAATACACTAACTACGAAAATGAAAGCCGTTATAACTGATAAGTTGACCGTGAAGGCACAGACACAGGTAAGTGTTGCAACTAGAGATTATGTGATTCTTCTATGGCGTATATTCATTCTCTTGACAAAATGTGGGTTTTCTTACCTTCTTTTCCAGCTGATAGATGAGTCACGTTTGTTTGACACACTAGTCAGCTTTGAATACATGGTGAGTAAATTTATCTCTATTTGAAGATTTGCTATCTTTCTGATGAACGTTTGATGAATAGTTTCCTTCATTTTTTTCTTTTTGGCTCACATTTCTGTAGGCTCTAAACTACAAAGCTCAATTTCAACTCGGGAGCAAAGGTCTAACTGCAGCAACATATATTCAGGTAAATTTGTTACTCACAGTTCTCTTCTAAGCTTTTTGAACTCTTTCTAATTTGATTTCTGACATTAGCCACTATTATGAATTGTTTTTGTACTATACTGAAAAATTAAGTGCTTGGTTTATAAAAAGATTATGACAAGACACAATAATACGTCAATTACAATTAGCTCATAGTAATTTTTCGTTACAGCGTGTGACACCCTGTCTATCTTTGGGTGGTGAGGTCTTTTGGGCCAGTAGGTATTGCGCCTTTCTCATATAATTTATCTTTAAGCTCGATGAGATAATAACCGTGTCACATGTATGTTTTTGCTCATAATCAGGTTTCACTCGCCACTGATTTTGTGTACAATTGTTTTTCAAGAGATGTTAAAGCTAGTGTTGGACGTGACTGCGAGATTTCTAGATTTTGGGTAATATTGCTATTGCTATTTTTTAGATTTTAATGGAATTGAAAACAAAGTCTTTATAAATCTGTTTTAATTCTAACAATATGAGCTTTTGTTTCAGTCTCGTGTTCAGGGAAAGATTGATTCTAACGGTGTTGCATATGCATGTCTTGAAAAACAATTAAAAATGGGACTCGAGTGTGTTCTATCTGCAAGTTTGGATCATAAGAACAAGGATTACAGGCTTGGTTTGGGCTTAGCATATGGCTCACCACCACTCTCTTCTGATGATCTTCAGCGTTGATCCCTTACTTCGTCTTCAAGTCGGTTCAGATGAGATTCTTCCATGGGAATGGATGCAGGGAAAGTAAATTAGCTTTTTAGGTCCACATTTGTTTCCTTGATTAACTAGTATATAAGTAGTAATCATTGATGAAATCAATTGATAAATGATATCTTAAAATTAAAAAATATATATTAAAAAGCAAATGTATAACCAAGCTTTTAAATCCGGCCCTAACAACAAACCGGAATATATAAACCACGGGACATGCTTTTACTTCCATGGTTGGGAGTAGGGACATGATATCAAACCGGTTCGGTTTCAAATCTGGACCGAAGATGGTCAATATAGATTGCGTAGATTGCATGTCTATTCCATTCCAAATTCATTCAAGCACATATGAGAAGAATGCATCCTGAATTAGTTATGTCTTTTCAATAGTATTTTCAGTGTTCTAAAAATTTTGGATGATGTCTGCTTGCTTAGCCTCTAGAATTCATGTTAAAATCTACACAACTCTCTGAGTGATCCTACTTCGGATAATACAAAAATAAAATGGTGGAATCATTCATCCATTCCACATATATTCTCAAGATATGATTGTAGATTTCACCTCTTCTTTGCTCAACGATGCTTCAACAATAAGCTGCAAATAAATAGTAAACAAAAAAAAAAGAAAAACTGAATCATCCAAGAATCATAAACAAACATTATAAATTAAATCTTTCTCTTTCTTTCTTTTATCTCTTGTACTCTATTCCCAGCTCGAGCAAGGAATTTGTATTGGTTCTCAAACATTGTAAACAACATCTTAGAGTTTGGGCGTTGCAATATTTCTGCATAGGTCTCAAAAATTAGAAAGTTGGATATTTAAAATAATATATAGGTAGTCAATTTACAATCAAAATGTGGACGTGCCGGAGTGGTTATCGGGCATGACTAGAAATCATGTGGGCTTTGCCCGCGCAGGTTCGAATCCTGCCGTTCACGCATTTGTGTTTTTTTTTTTTAATTATTATTTTAGTGTTTGTGACCTCTACTATTGGCCCATCTAAATTTGAGTAACAGTGTGTACAATGCACACCCACATAAGACATAATAATATAATAACTGTATCTTGATATTTGAGTTTCGCTTTTTTTATAACAATTTTCCCACGGTAAAAATGCATATTTTCTTACACATATCAAGAAGCTACACATATCCATGTTCTCATGTTATGTATAGTGAGGAAGTGTTGCACAGTCCTCTTGTTGTTTGTCCTTTCACGCCTTCTAATATGGTTAGGACTTCGAGATCCAATTTTTCAAGTTTCAGGAAGAGAGAAGACGACCCTTTTCTTGAAGCTTATAGAAAATGTTTGGAGCGTAGCCGGCTTCGTATCTCTTCTTTGGGAAGAAACGTTCGAGATGATCAAGATTGTTACTCGAAGAGCAAGAAAAAGTCTTTTCTTTTATGGCTATGGAGTAAGTACTCTTGCAAACTTGGTACTGGTGGCTGGAGTACCGTATCCCGATTCCTTAAACCGAAATCTAATAAGAGAATCAATTCCACCGAGTAAAAGCATATGTTAGTTATGGAAGTTTCATCAAAATCATGATTGTTAAAGGCAATAATATATAAGTCAAATTTTGATGTAGGATTTAATCTATCTATGTTCAACAAATGACATACTACACGCTTGTTGTATAAAGATATATGTTTGATACAATTATGTTGTTGAATTCAAATATCATCCTCATATTTAAAGAATCAAGTATTCCTCATGATATAATGTTAGACCGTAACTAATTACGTAGAAAGAAAAACAATGTTAAATAGACCCTTTGCATTTAATGGAATTGGTCAAGCCTGCTGAAGTCGACGAGAAATCTCCTTTTTCTAAATTGTGGTTAAACAAAATTTTGATTAATAGATTTAGGAAATAGTTTAGACTTCATAGATTTTTCTATGGTACGAAAAAGGAAAAAATAAAAGCCCAAAAAGAGAATCATTATGACAAAAACCATAAGAACCATCGTGCCGTCTTTAGCTTGATATATTACACTACCTGCCGTTTTGTGTACAAAAAAGGCAATGTACAAAAAATCCCGACGAATGTGTCTGTCTTCTTGAGAGTAGAGAGAGTCCAAAGCATCACTATCGTGCTTCTTTCGGCAACCGTGTCTGAGACAGTGAGACTCCGCGGAAGACTGAGGGGGAAATAGATAGAGCGAGAGACATGGAGAGCAGCGAGGAAGACGACGAGTACCCATTTATCGAAAGCATCACTCCTCAGTCAAAGATCGATTCCGTTCACCAGTCTCTCACCGAAAAGGTCTCTCCTTTTTTTTTTTTTTTTTGAATTGTTTCCTTCTCTGAACCGATTCATTGTACGTGGAGATAGTTTATCTCAAATGGGTTCTTTCGAATTGATCTGGATTAAGACTCAGTAGCCCTCGAATTTATCGTATTGGATTGAAACTAGTTGAACCTAAGATTGTTCATGATTACTGCTTCTGTTGGTCCATGGGTTTATGCTCGTTGATTTGGTAATGTTAAACAATGCAGGGAATTAGAAAGCTTTGCTGTGAGCTTATGGATTTAAAGGACGCTGTGGAAAATATGTGCGGTGATATGCGTACCAAGTACCTTGCTTTCTTAAGGTAATATAAATGCTACTAAGTTTTTTATGTTATTTAGTTTGCGAGTTTTGAATCTGCAATTCCTGATTCAATGATATGAGCCTGCAAAAAATCTTGAGTGTTTGGTGTAAGGTTAAGTCATGTTTCTTTGTATTCGTTGTGCTAGTTTCTGAGATTCATATCTTTATGTTTGGTTTGTTTAGAATATCTGAAGAAGCGGTGGAGATGGAGCACGAGTTGGTTGAGCTACGGAAACATATTTCTTCTCAGGGGATTCTTGTGCAGGATCTGATGGCTGGAGTTTGCCGTGAGATGGATGATTGGAATCGATCACCTGGTGATGTACATGACGCTGAAGTCGAAGAGGACCCCTTGCCTAATGAAGAGGATCTTGAGTGTTTGGTGTAAGGTTAAGTCATGTTTCTTTGTATTCGTTGTGCTAGTTTCTGAGATTCATATCTTTATGTTTGGTTTGTTTAGAATATCTGAAGAAGCGGTGGAGATGGAGCACGAGTTGGTTGAGCTACGGAAACATATTTCTTCTCAGGGGATTCTTGTGCAGGATCTGATGGCTGGAGTTTGCCGTGAGATGGATGATTGGAATCGATCACCTGGTGATGTACATGACGCTGAAGTCGAAGAGGACCCCTTGCCTAATGAAGTAACTGATCCAAAGTCTGAGTTTCTGGAGAAAATTGACCTTCTTTTGGCTGAACATAAAGTGGATGAAGCACTGGAGGTGATGGATGCTGAGGAAAGAAGTTGTCCAGATCTTAAAGGATCAGTCGAGATGTCTTCTTACAAGTCTGCGTTTATGGAAAGAAAGGCGGTTCTTGAGGATCAGCTCCTTAGGATAGCTAAACAACCTTCGATTTGTGTAGCTGAATTGAAGCATGCATTGGTTGGGTTGATCAGAATTGGAAAAGGACCTTCAGCTCACCAATTGCTTCTAAAGTTTTACGCCACAAGCCTCCGCAGGAGAATTGAGGCCTTTCTTCCTTCATGTTCCACTTGCCCAAACACTTTCCCCGCCACTCTTTCGAAGCTTGTTTTCTCTAACATCTCAGTGGCTGCAAAAGAATCAGCAGCGATGTTTGGTGATGATGATAATCCCGCATATTCCAACAAAGTTGTTCAATGGGCAGAGAGGGAAGTTGAATATTTGGTGCGGTTGGTTAAAGAAAACGCTTCTCCTTCTGAAACATCTTCTGCATTGCGTGCAGCCAGTATATGTCTTCAAGATTGTGTTAACTATTGCAAAGTGTTGGAACCACAAGGCTTATTTTTGTCTAAGCTATTTTTGGTGCTGTTCCGGCCTTATGTTGAAGAAGTGTTGGAGTTGAATTTTAGACGGGCTCGAAGGGTTATCTTTGACTTGACTGAAACTGATGAGGGCTTGGAATCATCCTCTGACTTTGTGATAATATTATCTGAATTCGCTATCGCTTCAGATACTATGATGACTGATTGTAGCATTCGATTCATGCTAATTGTGCAAGTAAGTTGATTTTGAACACTGATTTTACCATTTTCTATGATTCCATATGCATAAATTTATAGAAGCTTTATTTGTTCTTTCAGGACATACTTGAGCAGTTAACACACCTAGTTGTGTTACACTTTGGTGAGAGTGTGTTAACGAGGATACTGCAACTATATGATAAATACATCGACTTTCTGATCAAAGCCTTGCCTGGCCATTCAGATGAGGATGGTCTCCCTGAGCTCCAAGATCATACCGTACTCGCTAGAGCTGAGACAGATTCTGAGCAGCTTGCTCTTCTTGGAGCGGCGTTTACAATACTTGACGAACTTTTACCAAGATCACTTGTTAAAGTCTGGAAACTCCAGATTGAAAATGGCGGAGGAGAAGGTGAGAGTAGTGCTGCTCTAAACAGTAGCGCTGCACCGGAACTGAAAGAATGGAAACGCCACATGGTTCAAGCATTTGACAAACTCAGAAACTACTTCTGTCTACAGTTTGTCTTGAGCTTCATCTACTCTAGGGAAGGACTAACGCGACTAGACGCACTCATTTATTTAACCGAAACACCAGATGACTTGCATCTGCCGTCTTTACCATTTCAGGTCTCGTCCTCTTCTTTGATCTAGTTTTATAGTTCCCAGTTTATAAGTTTTAGCACACAGAATAATCGGTGTCTCTTCTTATGCAGGCATTGTTTTCTAAGCTACAACAGTTGGCCATAATTGCAGGGGATGTTCTGCTTGGTAAAGAGAAGCTTCAAAAGATTCTACTAGCGAGATTAACTGAGACTGTTATAATCTGGCTATCAAACGAGCAGGAGTTTTGGAGTGCATTCGAGGACGAGTCAAATCCACTTCAGCCATCTGGGTTGCAACAGGTAGTAAGACACACTCTTTCACCTCTCTTATGTACCTCAGCTTTTCTCCGATTGAACCTTTTGGAATGGGAAATAATGAAAATAATTGAAACTTGATGTTGAAGTTCATTTCATGAGAAGATTTGGGTTGAAAGTTGGAAGTTTTTTGTCACGTATTGCAGTTGATCCTCGACATGAACTTCACAGTGGAGATAGCCCGGTTCGCAGGTTATCCATTTAAAGTAGTTCAGAACCATGCATCAGTAGTGATCAACCGAGCCATCAATATATTCTCCGAAAGAGGCATCAACCCACAAAGGTAATCTCTGAATTCTCTTCCAACTCTGTCTCAACATAACGAATTAACTAAAAAGTCTATATTCTCGTTGACCAGCTCACTCCCGAAGACAGAGTGGTTCACAGAAGCCGCGAAGTCAGCTATCAACAGGCTACTCATGGGGTCTGAGGATGCTTCAGAACCGGAAGAGTATGAGTGTGAAGAAGAAGAAGAAGACGATGATCACATCGTGCTCCCTGAGATGGATGAAGACTCAGATTCGGAAGATACATCTTCACTTTCGACAGTGGAGTCGTTCGAGTCATTTGCTTCTGCAAGCATGGCTGACCTTGAGAGTCCCTCTTTCACCGATTCAGAGTCTTGACCACTTTGTTTGTAGTTGGTATATTGTAGTCAGTCAGTCAGTCTCTCAAAACTCTCAAGTTAACAACATACAGTATAAATATATATATATATATATATATATATATAAAAACTTAACCGAAATCATCTGCAAATTAAATTTCCGGTTAAGATTGGTTAAGTAAATAACTAGAGGCCCAATTTTAGCCCATTAGAATGAGGCGGTTCATGAGGGTTTGTCAAGCATAAAATAATTAAGACAAGCCGCGATGAATAAAAAAAAAAGAAAAAAAGAAAAGTCGTACGCGACTCTCTCTATCTCTTTATTTCCTTTGGGAGCAAGGCGGTCTATCACTTTCAGTCTCTATATATAATCTTCTTTCATCGCTCCATTTTCTCCCACAGTCTCTCTCTCTCTCTCTCTATCTCCCTGAGAAAACAAGGGACTAATCGGAATCGGAATCTCTTGCGTATTTGATTCTTCCGGCGATTGTTTCGTTGTTTTTTCTTGTCAGGTACCAATTTTATTTCCCCCTTTGGTTATGAGCTTCAAATACTTTTGTTTTATCGTTTTTGATTCAGCAATTTCGAAGCGAGACTATGTGTTGGTATCCGAAATTTCTTAGATATGATTAGAAAAAAAAATAGGGCACTTTAATTTTTGAGATCCCAAATAACGAGGAATAGTTGATAACCCGGGCGTTTTTTTTTTCGATTACAGTCGTAGATGATGAGCTATCAATTTTGGATTCGTTTGATTTGGCTTAGTTAATTTCAAATCGTTGTAGCTGTGTAAGATTTATTGTTACATTAGATTGGTTTACTCGTGTTTGGTGAATTTCAATGTTCGACATTGCTAGAATCTGACTATTTTCTCATTTGCTTTGTACAGAAGAAGCACTTCCTCATCCCACAGTGACGGGTACAGGTTCTGGTTCTCTATTTGTGGAGTCAAGGAAGAATATGAGCTTTCAAGTCAGGAGAGATAGGACCGATGATAGGTCTCGATTCAACCCTCAGCAAACGTGGATTCCTAGAAACGCATCTACCTCGAGCGTGGTGGTAAATGAGCCTTTGCTTCCTCCTAATGAAAGCCTTGATGCTGCATCCCGTCCTCTTTATCTGCAAAGGCAGCATAACGTTTCTGGTCCTCCGCCCTATAACCACCACCAAAGGAGTAATAACAACATTGGTCCACCTCCACCTAATCGACATAGAAGAAATAATGCGCCTGATAACCACCACCAAAGGAGTGATAACAACCTTGGTCCACCTCCACCTAATCGTCAAAGAAGGAATAATGCTTCTGGAACTCTGCCTGATAATCACCAAAGAGTTGCATCTAGGACGCGGCCTGTGAATCAGGGGAAAAGGGTAGCTAACGAGGAGAATATTGTGTTGACAGACCCAAACTTGCCTCAACTTGTTCAAGAGTTACAGGAGAAGCTGGTGAAGAGTTCCATTGAGTGTATGATTTGTTATGACAAGGTTGGGCGCTCTGCCAATATCTGGTCATGTTCCAGCTGTTATTCCATCTTCCATATCAACTGTATCAAGAGGTGGGCTCGAGCACCAACTTCAATTGATTTGCTAGCTGAGAAAAACCAAGGTGATAACTGGAGATGTCCAGGTTGCCAATCTGTACAGTTGACATCTTCTAAAGAGATTTCCTATCAGTGCTTTTGTGGAAAGAGAAGAGATCCACCGTCTGATCCTTATCTCACTCCACACTCATGTGGGGAACCATGCGGGAAACCGCTGGAGAAAGAGCTTGCAGCAGCTGGGACGACTAAAGAGGATCTTTGTCCTCATGCATGTGTGTTGCAGTGTCATCCTGGTCCATGTCCTCCCTGTAAGGCGTTTGCTCCACCTCGTAGCTGTCCTTGTGGTAAGAAGATGGTTACTACTAGATGCTCCGAGCGGAGATCTGATCTTATTTGTGGGCAGCGTTGCGATAAGCTTCTCAATTGCGGGCGTCATCAATGTGTAAGGACTTGTCATGTTGGCCCTTGTGATCCTTGTCAGGTACTGGTTAATGCCACATGTTTCTGCAAGAAAAAAGTGGAGACTGTCATTTGCGGTGATATGAATGTGAAGGGGGAATTGAAAGCAGAAGATGGTGTGTATTCGTGCAGTTTTAACTGTGGGAAGCCTCTTGGATGTGGTAATCATTTCTGTTCCGAGGTCTGCCATCCGGGACCTTGCGGAGACTGTGACTTACTGCCCAGTAGAGTTAAGACATGCTATTGTGGGAAAACACGTTTAGAAGATCAGATCAGGCGGAGTTGCTTGGACCCAATTCCTTCTTGTTCAAATGTATGTAGGAAGCTTCTTCCTTGTAGGTTACATACTTGCAATGAGATGTGCCATGCAGGTGATTGCCCGCCTTGTTTGGTCCAAGTTAACCAGAAATGCCGGTGTGGGTCAACATCAAGGGCTGTGGAATGCTACATAACAACTTCATCAGAGACAGAGAAGTTTGTGTGCGCTAAGCCATGTGGACGTAAGAAGAACTGTGGGAGACATAGATGTAGTGAGCGTTGCTGTCCTCTCTTGAACGGGAAGAAAAATGATCTATCTGGCGATTGGGACCCACACGTCTGCCAAATACCTTGTCAGAAGAAGCTGAGGTGTGGGCAGCATTCCTGTGAATCTTTATGTCACAGTGGACATTGCCCTCCTTGTCTAGAGATGATCTTCACTGATCTTACATGTGCTTGTGGAAGAACTTCGATTCCTCCACCACTACCATGTGGGACACCTGTTCCTAGCTGTCAGCTTCCATGCTCGATTCCTCAGCCTTGTGGCCATTCTGATACGCATGGATGCCATTTTGGAGATTGTCCTCCTTGTTCTGCCCCTGTGGAAAAGAAGTGCGTTGGTGGTCATGTGGTTCTCAGAAACATACCTTGTGGGTTGAAAGACATTAGATGTAACAAGATTTGTGGGAAGACGAGGCGTTGTGGCATGCATGCTTGTGCCAGAACTTGTCACCCTGAGCCTTGTGACAGCTTCAATGAATCTGAAGCAGGTATGCGTGTTACGTGTAGGCAGAAGTGTGGTGCTCCTAGAAGAGATTGCAGACACACTTGTGCAGCACTCTGCCATCCTTCCGCGCCTTGCCCTGACCTAAGATGTGAATTTTCAGTCACAATTACTTGTTCATGTGGTCGCATAACCGCTACGGTTCCTTGTGATGCTGGAGGAAGAAGTGCCAACGGTTCTAATGTTTACTCTGCGGCCTATGATGAAGCCTCTGTTTTACAGAAGCTTCCAGCCCCACTTCAGCCTGTTGAGTCGAGCGGAAACCGAATCCCTCTCGGACAGAGAAAGCTTTCGTGTGATGATGAGTGTGCGAAGCTGGAGCGTAAGCGGGTTCTTCAAGATGCATTTGATATCACTCCTCCAAATCTGGAGGCATTACATTTCAGCGAGAATTCTGCTATGACAGAGATTATTTCAGACCTTTATAGGCGTGATCCAAAGTGGGTACTGGCTGTTGAAGAGCGCTGCAAGTTCTTGGTACTTGGGAAAGCAAGAGGAAGCACAAGTGCCCTTAAGGTCCATGTCTTCTGCCCTATGCAGAAGGATAAACGAGACACGGTTCGGCTTATAGCTGAGAGGTGGAAACTTGGTGTTAGCAATGCAGGGTGGGAGCCAAAACGGTTTACAGTGGTTCACGTAACACCAAAATCAAAACCGCCAACACGGATCATTGGAGCTAGGGGTGGTGCTATCTCGATAGGAGGGCCACACCCACCATTCTTTGATCCGCTGGTGGATATGGATCCGGGACTTGTGGTTTCTTTACTGGATCTTCCGAGAGAGGCGAATATCAGCGCCTTGGTACTGAGATTTGGGGGTGAATGTGAGCTTGTTTGGCTGAATGACAAGAATGCGTTAGCCGTGTTCCACGACCATGCCCGAGCGGCCACTGCCATGAGGAGGCTTGAGCACGGTTCAGTATACCATGGAGCTGTGGTTGTCCAAAACGACGGGCAATCTCCATCACTTAATAATGCATGGGGAAAATTACCTGGCGGATCGGCGTGGGATGTTCACAAAGGAAATCCATGGAGGAAAGCTGTGATTCAGGAGAGTGATGACTCCTGGGGAGCTGAAGATTCCCCCATTGGAGGATCATCTACAGATATTCAAGCCTCTGCACAGAGATCAGCAAAGAGCAACACTCCAATCGTTACCTCGGTTAACCGTTGGAGTGTTTTGGAGCCCGAGAAGGCCAGCACATCCACTTTAGAGCCAATTGCTCAGATAGAAGAGAGCAGCAGTTCAAAAAGTACCGGTAAACAACCGGTGGGAGGCTCTGGTGAAGAAGTGGTGGATGACTGGGAGAAGGTATGTGAGTGAGAGCAGATGCCAAACGACTGTGATTGGTTTTCAACTTCTTTGCGATGTATGAAAAAGGCAGATTGTTCAGACGTATATAACGGAGACTGTATGCGTCATGCGTGTGCGAATGCTGTGATGAGTCCATTTCAGAGCTTAGGTGATAGCCAACGAAGTGCCGTTTTTGTTTTGGCATCTATGACGTTTGCTTCGTTTATTTATATATTAACTAAAACGGCATGTTTTTTCGTTGTTCAGTTACTGTGAAACGGCATGTTTTTTTCAATCATTGAAGAAATATTGTAACGCTTTTTTTTTTCTCTTTTTCTTTTCTTCTTGACATAATTATGCAACATTAAGGTTGGTTATTCGTTCATCAGTATACTTTATCGTGAAATTATTTTTTTCCTTGCAATTGAAGTTTAGGTTTTGAAAATCATTAGGAATAGTGAAAACACTTAACTTTTTTATGCCATTTTATCCACTAGCAAAATCATTAAAGTCTAAAACGACCAAGGCCAACTAGTTCAAAACTTCACTACAGTCTCAAAAATGTCACTCTTTTGCAAATTGAAACCAAAACACTCGTCACCAACTTCAGCTTCACTCAATCGCCATGATAATCTTCTCATTCAACGGATACATGTTTTTCTTTTTCTTTTGGGGGTCTATACTCTGTCCCCTTGTATAACTAATATTTAAGTGTTTCAAAGTAACCTTAGACTGGAACTGAGATCCAATATGTGATCAGTTTTATTCTCATACAAAAGTTGAGATAGAAGAAGAGCCACAAACTGAGAACATTTGCTTTAGCTTTTGCCGTCCAATTGAATTATGCCTTTTACATGGTTATTGCACTAAAGTAAACCTTACAAGGAGAATATTGAGAAGAATAGATTGGGTCCAACCAAATTTATTCTTCTTCTGTCACAATCCTATTTTTTTCCAGAAAAAAATCCATATAGTGAAAAGAAACAAATCTCTATATAAAGCTCACTTAAGAGAAGTGTTCTTTTCCCTATAAACAAAAACAAAGAAAGAAATGTCTGTCCAAAAAGCTGTCAAGAGTTCTTCTCACTACGAGGCAGAATCCAACATGGAACAAGATGTAATAATAAGAAGTCCATTGTTATTAGTTTTTGTTTCATTTAAGTTATTTTATATATGTTGGTTATTTTATTGCAACTAAAAAATCAAACTTGATTAATAGATTGTTAGAAAAGCATGGGTCTTTAAGCCAAGTGGTCTTAATTTCATATGGGGAGGTGATTCTCGGTATTGGGTCATCCCTAGAGAAGACAGGTTGGTACACCCTTCATCTTACTTTAGAATTTGTTTGAAAAATCGCTAGGTGCTAGTCGGGCGCTCGGCATGGGCCTAGCGATTAATCGGAAAATCGGATTAAAATCGGGGATTAATCGGGGATTAGTTTTAGGGTTATTTTAATATTTTTAAAATATATTAATCCAATATTGTAAAAATTTATGATTTTTATTACAAATTTATGATTTTTATTAAAATTTGAACACAAGTTATTGTAAAACATCACAAACTCCCCATTCAAATGATTGAATAACAAAAATAAAAGGTTTTTTTATACTTGCAATCTAAAAAATAATCGGGGTATATAAGATAAGGTCGAAAATAATCGGATTAGGCGGGAAGTAATCGGATTAGGCGGAGAATAATCGGGTTACTAATTTTTTAGGGGATTAGTCATTAATCGAGGCGGATAGGGTGGGCCTAGCGATTAAGCGGGGAATAATCGGGGCTAGGCGGGGATTTTTAAAACAGGGCTTTAGATACACATTAACCGAATAAAACCGGTTTGGTTCTGAATAAACCGGTTTTTGGTTATCCATGTTAAAAAAAAAAAAAAAACTGGGGTCTTCTGGTGTTTTCAGGACGCCTGCTGAACTAAAGAAGGTGAGTTGGTTAGAAGTAACCGGTTCGTACGACAAGATAGAGCCAGGCAAAACATACCAAATCGGTTTTAAAATCTCACTCACAGCTGATGCAACCGGATGGTACCAAGCTCCAGTTTTCATGTCAGCGAAAATTGGAAAGAAAGGGAAGACAATTTGGAAGAGGATCAAATCGATTAACAATAACATTGAGAAACTCAAAGGCGGAACCGGACCGGTTAACATACCAGATGAGACTGATGGTCGGTTTGAGGTCTTTGTCAGTCCCAAGGTAGCAATAAACCAAGACACCAAGCTTCAATTTGGTTTGTATGAAGTGTGGACCGGAAAATGGAAGACAGGTTTGTTGATCTATGAAGCTTTTGTTGAAGAAGTGTAAAGAAACTATGAATCAGTTCTAAAAAATTAAAGACTATATATCTCAAACATCAATGTCCCAAGAACCTTTTCAATATGTATATATATGATCCATCAATAAGAATCAAGTTGTGCTAATACACGCACACAGTCTTTACAATATCATCAGCTCCACTATAAACAAAGAGCTGATAAATCTTGTGTACCTAACAAATAATATCCTATATCCAAACCAAATCGATCCGTTCTTCATCTGAAGAACTAAAAATGCTGGCTTACGCCTATGGGAGAATTCCGAACACAGCCGCTTATGATATGCAAGTACAACGCGAGGCACACAGTGACTATAACAGAAGATTTGGCTCCAACATATTCAACTGCTTGGCGTCCTATGTCTGTAACCTCTTCATGAACCACATTGATACTTTTTCTGAACCCTTGAAACGTCTTCAACATTATAAATGCGATGATTGATCTTGTCGTTTCTAGTGTTACTCTTCCTGTTACATCAAACATAAACCTCCGATTGCTCGGAACTGCCAATGTAGTTGTGATAGCCTCAGTCCACCCATTACTTTTGATCCCATCTCCTGATTCCGAAACCATCTTGCTTCTCGCGGAACAATTACTCTTGAAATCGTCATCTTCGATCTCTTCTATCACATTCTTAGACCTTGAAGATGTAAACACTTCGTGAGATGTCCTAACAATAGTCTGAAGAGCACCGTTACAAACCGAAACAAGAACGTCTTTGACACTATCCTGATGTTTCGGATTCGTCAAGCCTTCAAAGATTTGATCATAAGTATTGATATCCATCGTCTTGTCAAGATACACACCAATCGCAGTGCTAGTGAATCTCTCAATACAAACAGCTAAAAGCTCTCTACACTTATCATCACAAAGCAAATTCACCCATTTAGGTGTCTCTGAAGAATCAGAACCCTCACATTTCACACCACTCTCGAGCTTACCAGAGTAAAACCCAAGAACAAGATTCTTAGCAAAGCTACCAACAACAACAGAAACAAACCCAGTCCCAGCCTCTGAGAAAACCTTATCAAGAACACTCGATTCCGATTTCTTCTCAATTCCTGAATCACCAACGTTGTTACTAGACGATTCGGATTTGTACCCACGAAAGGCACCAATCGTCACAGCCTGAGAAACCCTAGAAAGCGAATCCGTAAACTCATTCGACGTTGTGATCTTCGCGATCTGCTTCAAGCTGTTAGGGATTTCATCTGAATCTGATTTGAGAAAGCCCTTCAAGTCTCGTGACACGATACTTAAGGTCTCAGCTGAATCAGAGATCAATTCAGCTACAGAGACAATGGCTCCGAAAAGCTTAAAAAGACGCTTCCTTTTTCTGGCGACAGATGGTAAATGATAAACCTTGTAAGCTCCAAAGCCAGAAACACCAGAAATCGCCATAAAAATCAGCCATTTCCTTCTTCTCTGAGATAAAAAGATACCCTTTTCGCTCAATCGAAGAAGGTCCATTCAACAACAGAATTAATCGATCGAATCTGAAAAAATCCAATTGCAAAAATCACAGCTTTTAAGGGAAAAGATCAAGGACTATAGATAGAAATCTAGGGTTTGTTATTGTGATCCGGAAATGGGGAAAGAGGATTCAGATTCTGTTGTTTGTTGACCATAACATGAATGGAGACAGATAATTTAGTTAGGAGATAAGAAGAAGAAGATAAGGGGAAATAGCGATGCATGAAAATGAAATTGGCGTGTGAGGTGAGAGGAGAGATTCAAGAAAGTCTGGAAGAGAGAGAGAGAGAGACAACGAAGACAAGTTGGATAACAACAAAACGGTTCGGTTTTCATTGGATAATGAACCTCCTCTACAATAACCAACCTTATTGAAGCTTTTCCCATTTTTTCTGGTGGGGAAAAAAAATATTTTTAATATCAAATCTTAGTTTTAAATATTTTACTTTGAAGTTGAAAAAAAAAATACATAAGAGATTAGCAAAAAACAATTCTTCTTACATTAAGAGATTTTTTGAAATTAATTATCTTTTGAAACAAGATATTTAATAGTTTAGTGACCAAAAAAATCAACTAAATAGATATAAAAGGATTATATAGGTAGTTTGATGATGTCGGTTTGTACTACCGGACAAGTGGACATGTTGATTTTTTCGACATAAATTTTGTGGCAGAGGTTGTCAGGTGACATCAATTTGATGGGTTTTGCCAAAAACATTAAGAGAATGTCTCTTTAACATTTTGCTAATTCATAAATTTACCAAAATATTACCACAATTTTTTTTAGCTTTTATCATATGTTTTTCTAACAAAATACATCACATCAGTTCTTTTTTTTTTGCACTTGGATTCAATATTATGTGTTATCAATCAAAATCTTATTAGCTATTGTTTGGTTGGGCCTAACAGCACTTTACAAGTTTAATGGGTAGAATTCACTTTCAAAAGATAGCTTATGAAATGGTGGCATGGTGCCCATGATCTTATAAGCTATTTACTATTTTTTTTCTCTAATTTTTGATTGTGGTATATATATCTTAGTGATATTTAGTTGCTATTCTTTCAATGCGGGATCTTTACCCGCCGTTTCAAACATCGATGTCCATGTTAATTCTATCTCAATTGTTTACCAATACCTTAAAAAACCTAATGGTAGAACTCATCTTCGAAAATAAGTTTTGAGACAATGTTGCTTTTCAGTTTATAACCCATTTAAGATTTCTTCTCCCTTATGATGTGATGTTTTCATGATAGCCATTTGATATTTGTTCTTTAATAAGAAGAGTGATTTGATGGTTAATCACGTGGAATCTTATCAGCTAATTGATTAATTAAAAAAAAACTAAAAAGGGAATGCAGATATGTTTAAATATATGAGTTGTTTCTAGAAGCATTGATATATATTGTTTTACTTCCGACATGGCTCTACATGTTGTTCTTATCATAAGAGATGTCTTTTCTTATGCAATGTACTCAGACCTGCATTAGTCCAAAGTCCAATGTCCAAATCCACCAATGTTTTTTTTTCCCACGCTTCCATATGTTGTTTTCGGCACCACGTTTCCATTTTTTTTTATTACTCCATAAAGATTTAGAAGTTTCTATATAGTAACAAAATAGTTTAACCGGTAGGCCGGTACATGTTTTCGTATTCAAACAGGTTTTGAAGTTTATGCTAGTTGTCAAAACTTATGGCCATCTTTATCTCTTTTAAAAATACATAAAAACAGAAACAAGTAAGTAAAATCAAATTTTTACAAGTAAAATCGTAAGGAATCAATGATATTCAGTCTTCTATAATAATAAAATCGATGATATTCAGTCTCCTTTATTTTGTTAAAAATGATGATATTCAGACTTCAGTCAATAATTTTAAGAAAATGTATTTTAGTATCTATTAACATAGCTTAATAAGAAAATTAAAGAAAGAAAAAATAAACAAAACATGGTCGATATATAAAACTATTCTATATTTCTACGAATCGACGACAAATCCACAAGCTTGACTAACCGTACATTCAGGCTTTGACATTAGTATTTCTTTGACAATTAAATTTGAACAAAGAAAATAACACATGAGAAAAATGAAGAAAATCATAGGCGGCGTTTGTTACTTCATGGTTATGAGTCTTATGACTTATCCAATATTAGGTACTCACTCTTAAATCCAAATAATTTATTCAAAAGTTGAAAACTAGAAATCTAGATTAATTTCAAAAAGAATCTTACGTTATTACAATAATTTATTCATTTGAACTACAAGAAATTCATATAAACTACTGTTAATTCATATGTGCTGATACAGTAGTAATTTAAATGAAAACTGAAAACTACTGTACTACAGAAACTCCAAATTTCAACATATCAAATTGTGATTAATGATTGATTTTCAATCAGTGGGACCTTGTGGACTGCTCTCTTCAACACTCTTTCGACAATTATTTTCGTAAAACCAATATTTTTGAATAAAATATCTAAACAAATCCTAAAGTCACGTTTGATTCTCTCAATTATTTCTTCTTTAACACTCTTTTTAAACATTATCGTTATTTAAATAAACCCTTAAAACCACATCACACTCCAAAAAAACCAAACCCACCATTCAAACAAAACACAAAAACAAAACCATTTTCCAAAAAAAAACAAAAACAGAGCATGAAACCAAACCAGAACAGGTTCTTGAGAATAATCTCAACACCTCTACGAGCTTTAGGCAAGGCACGTGATTTCTACGTGAGAAGCATCACCGGTTGCGCAGCTCGGACTCAATATTCCTCCTCCGCCTCCGTCTCCGCTCCTTTTCCTAGAAGCCGGAGCTCCTCCTCCGCCGCCTTCTCCTCCTCTGCTTCATCCCGGAGAGCCACCGATTTCGGGATAGATGAAGATTACAGCGAGCTAGTGAGAGCTGCGTCAGTTAGGAGTTTAGGGCACAAGAATGAGATAGACATGTTGTTACAAGAGAAGCTGCAACAACAGAGGCAACAGAAGCAAGGAGGGTTACCTAAGAGCTCGAGTGTTGGGATGGCGAAGATAGAGGAAGAGGAAGAAACAGAGGAAGGCTCTGTGAATCCGAAGATGAAGAAGACTAAGAAAGTCTCTGATCTTTTGTATCCTCGTAGCAAATCCTACGCTGTTACTGGTAGCCCTAAATTGTAATTTTTCTTCTTCTTGATTTTAGTATTTGGTGGATTGATTATAATATTTTTCTAGCACTATGAAATAATATTTTTAGCTTGATTTTTGGATTGATTAGAAATAACTAAACCTACTCTAGCTTCGAATCCAAGTTTTTTTTTTTTTTAAATCGTAAGGTTAACTCTTTTTGTTTAGTTGGTTTCAATGATTTTCCATTTGTATCTTTAAGTTTTCGTTTTAACTGTGTTGTTTGGAGTACTTTTTTGGAGAGAAAAAGGAACCAACATACAATAATGTCATTGATATCTAAATTGTGGTTTACAGAATCAAATACTATGTATTAGGTATAATAATTGCGTGGAAATCTACAATCCTCGTACCTTATCAATCAGTTGACCTCATAGACTGATATATTTCTATGAGTGATTTTAAACCCGTTTGTTTTGCTGTATATGCCTGCATTTCCATTTTCGGATTTATCATTGATAAAGTTGTATATACGATGATTAATTAGTGAATATAATTAAATCAAGGACAGCATTGTGCTTTACCACTAAATGACGGAAAGCTTATGAATCATCGATGTTTGTAATCTTTTCTTTCGTGTTTTGATTATTATAGTGTATTGTTGTTTTGTCCTCCAACTGGCCACTGCCAACCAAATCTACTTTACCTAATCAAATAGAGTATTATATAAGGCTGCTCCAGTGTTAAAAATAATGTTTTCCTAATTAATTATCGGGAAAAATGTCGTTAAAATCCCCAACTTATTCAAAACGTTGATTTAAATCCTCAATTCATGACGAAACGAAATAAATATCAAACTTATGTTGACTTTCCAAATAAATATTAAACTTATGTTGACTTTCCAAATAAACACCAAACTTTCATTGACTTTCCAAATAAATATCAAACTTCCGTTGACCTGACCATATTAGGTACGACGTTAAGTGGGTTACTAAATCCTCAACTCATGACAAAACGAAATAAATATCAAACATATGTTGACTTTCCAAATAAATATCAAACTTATGTTGACTTTCCAAATAAATATCAAACTTCTGTTGACCTGGCCATATTAGGTATGACGTTAAGTGAGTTAATAGATCTCGTTAACGAAGGTAATTTTCTGTTAACATATATGTTAATTGATAACGACATTGTTTCATATAACAACAAAACGACGTCGTTTTGTCGTAACGATTGAATTAAATCCCTAAAGTCAATCTTAGATCCCCAAATCGAGCAAAATCCCTAATCCTAAATAGAGTATGATTTGAAACTCGATTTGAAACTCGGGATTTTATTGAACAGTTAACACAAAACAACGTCGTTTTATGTTTAGAAGGAATACTTGTTAGTGTTTTGATCAACAAACGAACTCTGTTTTAATAGAGTATGAAGAACAAAACCAAAATGAAAAATAAAGTATGAAGAAACTTGATCTTTATTGATAAGAGAAAATGTATTACACACAATAATGTTATTGAGTTTGACTCGATCTACTTATACAACACGAAACAACGTATACGTACATGTGTTAATCGAAAAGACACAACTTTACGAACATACACAACTATACGTACGTACATTCGTGACTCTTATGTAAATAACTAACTTATATGAATACGACTTTAGGTTATATGACTTAGATGGGATTTGATTATAGTTCAACAATACTGTCATTTTTAATTAGCGGGTCTGTTAACAGAAAATTAATCCCGTTAACATTGTCTGTTAACTCACTTAACGTCATGCCTAATATGGCCAAGTCAATGAAAGTTTGGTGTTTATTTGGAAAGTCAACATAAGTTTAATATTTATTTGGAAAGTCAACATAAGTTTGATATTTATTTTGTTTCGTCGTGAGTTGAGGATTTAAATCAACGGTTTGAATAAGTTGGGGATTTTAATGACATTTTTCCCATTAATTATCCGAGTATCGACACAAATTATATACACTGAATCAAAATATCTTACGTTTTCTCTGCTTAAAAAATAGAATTGTCATCTTCTTTTCATTTCGTTGTGACAGGGCTCCACTAGTTGTTCATAGATGGGATCTTCTAAAGATTAATAGCAGCTAATACTGGATAAAAAATAAAACACATAATCTGCGAATCTCATTATAAGTTGTAAATGTTAGAACTTCCGATTCACTTTGGTACAGAGAATGGCACAGAGCAGTAGTCATTGATTTGATGTAAGCATACAGTGAAATTTGGTACAATCAAAAGCGAAAGAGTTTTATGGTTTATGGTGTTGGGGGCTTTTTGGATTGCATTAGAATCTCCCAAGGTTCCCTTCTCTGTGTGCTGTTGTATCTATAATCCCAAAAAAACTCTGTATGATGAAAAAGCCATCTCTTGTTTTCTTATCCTACTTGTCTCGCCGGTCCTTGGGGAGCAAATCAGCCTTCCTCAATCTGAACCTGAATCTCATGCCTACATTAACAACACATCAGAGTCAGGACTTACTATCAGAAAATCTGATTTGCGGTTCCTCTGTTAAATTCATAATCTCATCGATAATGGACCAAGATTTAAGGCCCCTGTTAAATTCATAATCCCATGGGTCTTAAAAACTGCTGAATAAGCATAGTAAGCATTACCTGTATTTCTAGAGAGGAACTTCAGAAGCTCATCGATGATGATAACCTGCAGTATTTACAGAAATATTCAAATCAAACTAATCATTTTTGAGGTGTTTAATTTCCTTTGAAAATATTATCTCATAGCTGAAAGATCTGCCTATTGTCATGCTTTTCCTTAACAAATTTGCATCCATATGAGAACTAAGGTGGTATATGGCAAGGTTAGATTCCAGTGTGAGGGTTCATAAGAGTTCTACTAGACTATGCAGAAGAAGCTAAAAGTGAAAACAAAAACTTACTGGAAACGAAAGATACATAACAGCAGTCCACTCGGCCCAGGATAATGGCGTCACCTATAAAGCAGTGACCATGAGACTGAAAAGAAGAAAACAGGTACGCCACTTTTTGTACAAGGTTTGCAGAAGAGAGGAAACTTACAGAAAATAAGACTGCCAGTGGATGAACATATAATATTAGCACGTGCAGAAGCATTGTCAGAATAATTGAACCAACAAGCCATAAGTTACTCCTTGGGGTTATAACCCTGCAATCACATACCTTCTTTACTAAAGCTAATATAACTGATCAAGGAGCAATCTCGTCAAGTTGCATAATCCAATGTTTGTTCATGGATGACACTCCACCACTTATAGTCTATTCAACGGCATTATATTTTGTTTGAAATAGTTAAGACTTCCTAAATGCAGTAAACTCTATGATGTTGTAGTGAATCAACAGAAAAAAATCGATAACAAGGAAAGAAAGAAAGGAAAAAGCTACGCTTACAGAAGGGATTGATTTTCGCTGAGGTTATTTAGAGCATTAAACATCTCGACAACAACAAGTACTGTCATAGCCACAGTAGATGGGTGCCGATCCTCAAATATGCTGCAGGGATAAGTTGTCTCTCTAAGTTCGCACGTTTCAAAGTT
This sequence comes from Arabidopsis lyrata subsp. lyrata, assembly GCF_000004255.2. Taxonomy (NCBI): domain Eukaryota; kingdom Viridiplantae; phylum Streptophyta; class Magnoliopsida; order Brassicales; family Brassicaceae; genus Arabidopsis; species Arabidopsis lyrata. The sequence continues at coordinate 3,915,751 of NW_003302555.1, read as the reverse complement.
CATCTGAAATGATATGAATCGTTTGATCAGCAACTTGGAAAACAACTTCGAAAATCTGGAGGTACACACATAAATGATGAAATAATCTGAAAGATGTAGCTGGAAATAAAACCTAACCAGTTCACTGTAAGTAAGTTTAGGACCACCATCAGAGTAAACAAACCACCATATAAAGCCAGCAACAGTTGCCAGGCCGACATAAACTGCAAAGAAATATAAACAGGTCAAGAAGATAGGTCCTCTAGAAGGATAAAAGCTTGAAGGCATAAATTCACATTTAACTACTTGACCTCAAAGATTCCAAAATCTTAGTTTCGTATAGATGATTAAGATAAGTTACAGAGCAACATTATCAGTTTACCTCCGATAACCAAATAGCGGAAGAATAACCACCCAGTGACCACTGCTTCACCAACCTGGAATTCAACAACAATCAGAAGAATAATGAAGATAAAAGGTCTGAGTAGTTTGAGAAGAAATTAGCAAATTACAAGCAGATAGTTAATTGAGAACTGTAAATCACATCTTAAAGTTAAATGACGAAGCCTTCGCACCATCATCACTAAAACCCATAATATTGGTAAAGGTCAAAGAGTCCTCATCATAAACCTAATAAATAAGGAGTATAGTATTATGAGCTCCCGTGAATTCAAACTGATGCCAAATCGTGCCAAAGTAATCGTTTTTCATATTACTTCTCTCCATGAACAAAAATCCACAGAGATACTGTCCAGTTACAACTGCTACCTTTCGGGGTTTTGCCTTCATAACATCGGAATCTTGTTTATTAAAGCCAATGGCAGTGGCAGGCAATCCATCTGTTACCAAATTGACCCACAGAAGTTGAACCTACAATTATTTACCATAACAATCATAAATTCAGACAAGATTAACACAAATAAACTTTGCAGATAAGTTGCTTCCACGCTAAACAAACTCACAGGTGCCAGGGTATCAGGGATTCCCAGTACAGCTGCAACAAATATACAGACCACTTCCCCTATATTTGAAGAGATCATGTATCTAATGAATTGCTTTGTGTTATTATATATAGCCCTTCCTTCTGCAACAGCCTGTCAAGATGAGAAACAGTTTAGGAGTTGCATTAATAAAGATACTGCAGTGTGATTCGTAGTCTTGTTTTTTTCTTTATATCAGACTGGGGAGAAGGATGGCCAACTAAGATTTGCATAATTTAATAGATGTGATATATGAATATGCGAAGTGTGTGCCAGAATCAAGCATAAAGGAATAACTATAAGAAAATGGAAGGAAGCAAACATACCGCAACAATTGAAGCAAAATTATCATCAGCCAAAACCATATCTGAAGCACTCTGGAATTCAAAGCAATGAGAGAAAAATTAGGTTAACCGCAGAAGAGCATAGAGATATGAACCCTTGGCAAGCCAGTTTATTGAAGGAAGGAACAGTCCAGTTTTAGTGGCTTAATTAGTCTGCTAGCTCAGAAGAATTCTCTGTAGCGGTCACATTGCATTGTATCACTACTATAGCACAAGCAATAACCAGAAAAATTTTCACTATATTTTTGTTTTGAATTGCAACATAGGATAAATAACGACAGCATAAGGACCTCATAATTGGAGGACAAGATTACCATATCAACTGATTACCATGTCTGAACGAGAAGAAGGGATCAAGATAAAAGCACATGGACAAGAGATTATGGCTAGCTATCATTTAAAAATGATGATAAGTTTGAATGGTACAAATAAAAATCAAGTGACACAGGAATACAGTATGCCACCTGAAAACAAACACTAAGTATATACCTTTGCTACAGCTGTTCCAGAACCCATGGCAATCCCAATGTCAGCTTTCTTCAATGCAGGGGCATCATTGACGCCATCACCAGTCATTGCCACCTAGGAGAATAAGGTTCATGAGTGCGACAGTTAGAAGCAAGAACTTTCTTCTCTAATAAGTAAATATATTACAAACTTGAAATGTTGGAACAAAGCCATTAATACAAAACATGAATGCATGTGAACTGAAACGCAGACAATGAATGACAACTTAGTGACCAGGGATTTACCACTTCGTTTTGGTTCTGTAGGGCTTCAACAAGCATCCTTTTGTGGGAAGGTTCAACCCTACACAAAAAGAGAAACAACAGAAAATTCTGGTTTCTCATGAATGACTAATACACGTAATAAGTGAACATGTAGTTCCGTGATTCTAAAAACACTTATCAATAAAAAAAAGAGATGAATAAATACCTGGAAAAAAGTGTCATCCGTCGCAGTGCTAGAGTTTGCTGCACCGCTGGAAGCCGTTCAAATTCAGAAGCGGTGTAGGACATACCAGAAAAGTCTACCAGATTGTCAAAAGCCCCTATTTTTCTACATAGTGACTCTGCTGTGGACTGAAGTTTCATGCTAATCAGAATAAGTACAAAAATGATGAAGATAATCAACAAACCGCATGCTCAATTTTCTAGTACCTTGTTATCCCCAGTAACAACAATAACACGTATCCCAGCAGTCATGCACGCAAGCATAGCATCTCTCACTTCTTCTCTTGGTGGATCAAGCATTCCCACCTTCAAAGGAAGCATAATAATATGAGCAAGTCTTCAACAGTAAAATAAAAATGGTAAATCAGTAAACCTAATTGAATCCATCATATTTGAAAGAAAGGCGTACCAACCCAATAAACGTCAGGTCGTTCTCATTATCATAGGAAATAGTTTGTTGACCGTGGGGCACGGTTTTAAATGCTAATGCTAAGCATCTCAATGTTTCATCGCCAAAACTGTTGCAGAAAGACATGGTCAGAAAATGGAAAAAACACTTCGGTCAAACCTTTAACAGCAAAATTACTATTAGAGTGAGAATACAAGCATCGAAAGATAACCATCACAAAGTAATATGAAAATATGATCATATTCATTAAACGAGTTGATGTCTAACCTGTGGAACCTTGACTCAAGCTCTGCACGGGCAGCAGCAGTTAGAGGAACAACAGAACCATCACCGTTGCAAAGAATTTTAGTACACCTAGCTATTATACTCTCTGGAGCACCCTTTGAGAACATTACATCCATTTGCTTATGGCTACATAGGACGCTCATCATTTTGCGGTCACGGGTAAACTCCAAAACATAAACCTGGGTGGATTTTTGATGACAATCAATTACTCATACTAAATTACTATATATTATTTATAATATAATGCTCCCAGGTCAATATTTATATTCTAATTATACTGGTGCTCATGCAATAGCTATTTAGTGCAGAAGGAAAACCTTATATAGATTTACTCAGAGCTCAACAAAGATAAAAAAGTGTGTATTGAATTGGCTACTATAAATTCAGGGCCTAGTATTTTTCAATTTCATAGTTTCCAGAAAACTATAGGAGCAAAAAAATTACATAATCAGTTAAAGGCATGTAAAATGACGGTCAACATAACAAATAGTTTAGTTTTACTAGAGTCCCACCTTTTTGAATTGGTTTTCCCAATAATGGTTGCAATATGATGCACGTTCATGCTTGCTCAGCATGTTTAGAGCAGAAGGCATTGAATCAAAACCAGGGAGCCCAACCTGAAAAATAAGTAAAAGATGTAACTTGGACAGTCAATCAGATATTTCAGACTTAGTAAGTTCAACCTCTGAGCTGGGTACATAGTAAGATGACACGAAATGGATGGTCACTCAAGTCAATAGAGAAACAGTATGTTATGTTCCACGATTTTTCTTGTTGTGTGTAACAAATTCTACTAAAGAAAGATTTCACAGAAACAAAAACCTTTTCTGCAAGAACTCGAAGAGCAACTTCAGTCGATTCTCCAATTTTTTCATAAGAATCTTTATCTGGATTGTATTGCAAGATGGAGTCATTGCAGAGTGATGAACACATTGCTAAATGATGAAGGCAAGGTGACTGAGCAGGTAAATCAAGCTGCAAAACAAGTAAACATCTAGTCTTAGAATGTTGTGTGTTGTGACAAGGCATGTGCGTGTAGTTTGACGCTCGCTATTGAGTTTATGGTCTTTTATCTTTCACAAATAATAAATCATTGAGAAGGAACTCCATGAAATCTTAAAAAAAATGAAATATGAGGAATGTAAGATACAGCAAATGTATAAAATAAAAGGAGAAAGAAATGATTCTTGTAGACTGTCAACTTTTAGGAACTATTGTCATCAAGTATCCAGATCAATTTTATCAAGCAATCCTGAGATGAAATTTTCAGTTCAACCTGTCCTTTAATAGTTGCATGGTAACAATTTCTGAGTATGTAGGTAAACAACTACCAGTCATCCTCAAAAGTGCTGTGTATGAATTAGTTGCTTACTTACATAGTTCAGAGGAGAAGCAATAATTACCTGCAGCCCATTGCTGTCAAAGACGGTACCTTCTGGTGCATAAGTTGTCCCACTAACAGTGAATTCATTAATCATAGGACCATGCTCTGCAGATTGGACTACACATATCTGCCATGCAAGCAGAAGAGTAAGACTATTCAATTATTACCATCGGAGACAACACAATGAGAAAAACTATATGCAAGGATGTAATTACTGCAGTTAGTTATTCACAAAATCACAAGATCTACTAACAAAATTGTTAATCCTTCCTAGTTAGACCTGAAGAAAATTGCAAACATATACGGTCATGTGTATATACACACATGAACTACATTACCAAGATTTATCAATCCAATATATTCCTGGAAACAATTCAAATAGAAAATTGCAAGTGGCAGATACCAGTAAGAGTTAACAGTCCCGATGACTGGGGTTAAAATACTAACCTTAGACACCGACATCATATTGGTTGTCAATGTTCCAGTCTTGTCACTACAAATTACAGTGGTGCACCCAAGCGTCTCGACAGATGGCAATGACCGTACAATAGCATTCAAACGAGCCATTTTCTTTGTTCCAAGAGCTAAACATCTAGATACCAAAAGCATCATAATCTATTTAAGCAACAATATTATAACCAGAAGTAGCCTCCTGACGTGGAAATTTACTTGTTCATAGCATTTTGGACTCAATCAACATTGGGGTGGCTGAACTTGAAACAAAATTGTCAATTGACGATCACAAGAACCACCTACTTTCTGGGAAACTCCTTGTTTCCAAGATATCACTAACGTTCCACAGAAATCATCTTAAGTTTCATCGATCATTAGCCTTTCTCATAATATTGTATTTGCTAACCATGGACTTAATGAGCACTTACGTTGTAACGACAGCAGGAAGTCCTTCAGGAATAGCTGCAACAGCAAGGGCAACTGCAATCTGGGAAAATAAAAGCAAAGCAACAATCGTGTCACCAAACTTTAACTTATTATTCAATAATTTAACAGGACAGTACATCCATCTTCAGTTAAGTCAAATAAGCAATGATAAAAATCCACCCATTGCAGAGCGAAAATTTCTTTGTGACTTTCAATATTTAAATGTTGAATGTCGATTTAGTGGGTTAACAATTCTCTGGTTATTTCTTTGAACCTGCATGGGTTCACTTCTAGGGATGTCACCGAAACAATGGAGAAGCAAAATCTATCTTTTGATATTACAGCAAGAGTGGGACACACAAAACTGATTATGTACTCCCTAAGTAAGAAATCAAAGCTGTCATAAGAGAAGATCAAATTTCTTTACCTTAAAGTAGTGAATTGCGCCTTTAAAAAATCCACCATGAGAAGGGTCACTGAAGTGACCAATATTGACAACCCACACAAGTACACAAATCCCCGCAATAACCTAGACACATAAAATAGATTTGTCACATATAATACGAGAGAGGACTTAAAGTTTGCAGAGTAACATATAATATATAATATATGCTATGTTATGAGAGGACTTTAAGTTATGCTGAGTAACATATAATTTATCGATGAAATTAACTAACTATAATTTCTACAAGAGATCTCTGTCACACCAGTCATTTGACAAATCCTTTTTTCTCTAATGAAATTCATCACTTTTCAGACACAATTAAAAAAATTCTGATAACTGATACAATTGGACATCCAAGACTTGAAAAGCAAAAAATTTGTCACCTTAGCCAAAAAGCTGCCAAACTCGTCCAGCTTCTTTTTCAATGGAGTTGCCTCCTAAGACAATAGCAATTACAAGTAATAAATAAGGAAAATTCTAGTAGTTATAACGCACTTCAAAACAGATAGAAAAGAAACTCCAAATGGAATGCTGAAACTATATTATACAGCAGGATACAAGTCTACTGTCCCATAAGTGCAACAGTGACAAACAATTCATCAGAGGAAGTTTAAGCCAGTCAAAGTTACAATATAAACTCTGTTTATAAGAGAGTTCTGACCAGTAACAAAGGATATTAAAAGTGCAAATGGTGCATTTCCAGATAAAAACGAGAGAATAGTGATAGCTTACATCATCTGTCTGCAACATAGAATCGTGTATGCTACCCATTGCGGTGTTTGAACCAACTCCAATGACAACAGCCCTCCCCCTACCCGCGACCACATCAGTTCCCTGGCAATAATATTATACTCTTATCAAATTTAAACACAGAAAGATAGATGTATGAAGAGACAATCGGAAAATGAAATAGGTGAGTACAACAGATAGTAGATCCTTAAACTCTAATGGTGAGACAAAAGTAGGAATACTACAGTTGGTTAAGGTGTAAGGATGAAATAGCATTAGATAAAAAATAAAAAGGAATAGGAAATGGTATTATACAGCCCTAACAGGAAAAGCATTATACACAAATTTGGACCTAGCTAATGCAGCTAAGAGTTCTAACTCCTACCGAAAATAAAATATTTTTCTTGTCTTGGTAGACAGCATTTGTTGTTAAAGTACAGTCAACATCTTTTTCCACGGAGCAGCTTTCACCTGCAATTTCCGGGGTAAACAATTGGTAGTGAGAATATGAATATAGTCCACTATAAATGGTCACATTGAATTTATTTACAGGAAAAAGATCCACTATTGTGGTTGAAGCTATAATGTGATAAGAAAATGCATGTTCATTCCAGAAATTAATTGGTGGAGAAAACGATTGGCTTGAAGTTGTACTACGTATCAATTGGCATAGGTAGTTCTCGTGGCTACGCATATAAAGAGTTATGACTTATGGTAACACAGGTGACATACCAGTTAGGATGGCTTGATCAACTCGAAACGTATTGCTAGACATCTCAATCATCCTCAGGTCAGCTGGAATCTTACATCCCACTGTTTATCATCCACACATCAAAAAAGCAGATTTTAGAATCTAGTAAAAGTCTAAGCCATTGCCACAAAATATCATTTAGGTATAATAGAACAAACATACCAGTAACTTCAACAATGTCGCCTGGAACCAGCTCTGTTGCCGGTAGGATAGAGAAGCACCCTGCAATTATGTACATGTTAACATGGAATGTCATCAACCTAGAAAAAACTTGCAGATATCCTACTACAACTGGAACAATGTCCCAAGCTAAAATAAATAAAAAAAAAACAAAATGGAAGTGTGCAAAAACTTAATTCTTAATGTCAATAGCTGTCATTTAAGACAACACAAGGAATTGTATCAGTACCATTTCGCAACACTGTAGCTATATTTGCTTGGTAGGCGCGTAGCTCCTACAACAAGACAAAGGGAGAACATACAAGATAGATAAGCAATACAAACTTACAGCCAAAATAGATCTAATATTAACATAATCTTTAAGAACATTAGAGTCTTTTGTACCCTTGACCGCAGTACCTAGGGGAAAGAGAGAAACCTGATCTTGTATTGCCCGGTATATATAAAAGTAATTGATTTAACGGAGATCTGGTAGTATAATTGCAATGTAAAAGCTTAAACCGTAGCACGATAACTACCTCAAGAGCCTTCTCAGCATTAGTCTCCGTGATCACCCCCACTGCCGCATTTGCAGCCAATATCAGCAGAATGACCTGTGATAGAATAGTATATTCAAACAAGCATTGTGATACCAAAAAGAAGCTCCACACGTAATATCTAGTTTTATGAAGGTCTTGGTCAAGGTCTTTAGTCTGCTTATAGATATTATATCTAGACCATTAAAAACTAGTCAGTTTGAAAAGATAAACATAAATAATTACATTTCACAAAGACCATAGAGAAGAGAAGGAGAACAAGGTTTCAAGTTTAAACTTCACCACAAAGACCCAATAGCCAGTCCAGTTGACCAGATAAAATCTTTTAATTATCAACCATTATATGTATGCCAGTGAGAGTAGTAAAAAAGATGATGCAACTTACAAAAGGCTCCAGAAATGCTGTTAAACCAGTCTCTCCATTAGCCAAAGCCAATACGAAAGAAACAATTGCAGCCACAATCAATATCTTGACAAGTAAATCATCGAATTGTTTCAGAACCAGTTTCCAGAATGGAGTTCCTGCATCAATTAAAAAGAAGAGAAGGAAAAATTGGCACATGTCAGAGGAGAACTAATCCCTACTCCTATAACATTATTAAAAAAGGGTAGGTTCATGTGCGAAGAAGACCATGAGGAAGATCGAACACGATATGCTAAGACCATAAGGAGATCTAACAAGATAAGCTAGAAAGTCTAAAAAGAAGTTAAAGACACTTAAAATGCCCTTGCAATAGAACAGATTAATTGTAGACAAATGAATACTGTGAAAATAAAAATGAAATCCAAAGGAAACTTTACAATCATCACAGCGCTAAAACAGTCTGTATGGACCCAAAGCCGTCAATACGAGCGGCTAGT